>NC_069075.1:88365364-88968576 GCF_025698485.1 Gossypium arboreum | reverse complement strand
AGTTTTGTTGGGTGCACCTTGAGAATTTTGCTTAGGGTTCAATGCCTCCGCTTCTTTAGGAGAAGACCCTTTTGGCCCTTCACTGGCAATATTAATCACCACTTTTCTTCCTTTACCATTTCCCTCCACCATTTCTTTAATTTTCAGTACTTCAATCTTATCCCTTTCAATATTTTTCACTATTATACATAAGTCTAATGAAAAAACAAAATTCTTGCAGGAAGAGGACATGCAAAATGAGGAGGGGATTGAAGTGGTTAACACAAAGAATTTGAACCCAAATACAGAAATAGAGCATTCATAGAGTCCCACTAAGGAGTTGGAAAGCAGGAGATTAACCTTTGAAAGGAAATTGCTTGAGTTGCATAGTCTAAAAGAGAAGTTGTCATGCATTGCTTATTTACAGAAGGATTTAATTGGCAAAACTGCAGAAATTGGCAAGCTCATTTACAATTTCTGCACTTAAGGCTGAGATAAAGGATCTTCAAGAAATTATAAGGCAGGGTAACATGGAAATAAAGCAGCTAGACATGGCAAAGCGGTTGATAGAGGAATTGCAGAGGAAAAATAGCAATGGTAGCGGATAAAGGCGGATAATTTTGCTTGAAGAGAAATTATCGATTCTGACCATTGAAACCTCTACTTGTAACACCCCAAACCCGGCCAGACGTTATGGCGGATCAGACATGCCACATCGAGCGCTCAAAACATTTTATATTGTTGATCGGAAAAACTTACTTAGTGTTTTAAAGATAATTTCATTATAGGTTAAAGTGAATGGAAGTCATGCACCGGTAGGAAATCGGAAAGAGGAGGTGAGTCCATCGGATTGCTTAAATACCAAGCTCCTTCGGATCCAATCCTAGACATGCATACCGCCATTGCCACACCTTAATGTCATGTATATTTCTAGGAAACCGATTTGATTAAGTCCTTTTTAGGAAAAGTGATTAATTTTGGAAAATACTTTCATTGTGGAAGCTTTGCTTGTTATCGTGGTATTTTGAAATCAATTGTTGTTTTTGAAAAGCTAGCCAAAGCTTTCCAACTTCAGTTAAAATAAGTAATACTTATCTTAGTAACACATATTAAAACCATCAAGAATAATTAAGCGGCCTTATTACATTTAAAAAAAAACCCAAAACCTCAAACGTAAATAAAAGGATATCCAGTTTACCAGAAGAAAATCAAACTTTTAGAACGGGTGGCCACTCCGAATTCCCTCACAGCTCCAAGCCCACTATGGTTGGGGATTACATGCGTGGATGGAAATAAAAGGGGTGAGTTTGGGGAAACTCAGTGTGTAAATTAACCCAACCATAGCCTATATTAGCTCAAACCACAGAAACAGAATAAGTTGGCCTTAGCCGAGCGAAATTGAGAATAAAGCCCATAGGCCCATAACGAGCGAGCAGATATTACATGTTTATGTAGAAACCCAACCATATCCAATGTATACACCCCGTACCAACCTTACAGTGTGGGAGAGAACTCGACCCACCTAACCGCTACACACCACAGAATTTGCAGCATGGTGCATGAGCAGAATAATGTGACAGAGTCACGGATCTGAATAATCGTGGCGAGCCACGGAAGCAGATATATGTGGCGAGCCACCAGATCAGATATCTGTGGTATAGCCACCAGGACACTTCCTCCATAATATAACCCATGTCCCCATGCAACAGAAATAATATGTCATGGCATACGTATACAGAAACAGAACATCATGCTTTTAAAAAAAAAATAACCCTAGGGTATAACGGTAATTTTGCATACATAGGGGTGTTCAAGTAATTTCACTATTCTTAAGGTTTTCATACATAACATAGCCATTTACGTGCGATCGAAACACTTCTGCGTTTTCTTACCAACTTGGACCGTTGGCCCATTATCCGTTTTGGCCCATTAAGCCCAAAAATATCGAAATGCTGTAATCGCGCACTCTGCGGTCTTATCACTTTAATTTACCATATACATCAAACTATTAATCTCATGAGCATTCACACACTCACAAGATCTCAAAATACCGGCTTTTCGGCATTTGACTTTTAAACTTGTCTTGATCTAGTCTATAAGAGGTGTTAGTTACACACATTTGCGACGATATCTTTGTGAGATCCACACGAATCGCCTACAATTGGATTACTAACACGTTAATCTAACTATTCAAATCTGAACTACGTATTAACCCCTTACAATATTCGCCAACCACACCTACAGATCGAGTAAGCTTATAAGAAATCAATAAGCAACTCATTAACAAATTTTGTCGGTGTTTACCACATAATCATAATTTCACTGCAAATTTGTCTTCACGAGCAACAGTCACTAAATCATTTATAACTGGAGCTACGAAACTCCAAATCAAGTGCCGTTAATTTTCCCTGAAAATAGACTCATATATCTTCTATCCATAAAATTTTCAGAATTTTTGGTTTATCCAATCAATACCACATTTTTCTCAAAGTTTCCCATGTTTCCTTTGTTTGACTAATCTGGCCACTCTTCATTACGAATCAAATTTCTCATTGTACAGAATTCAAAATATGTTCTTGTTTATTTCATTTGAAACTAGACTCAATAAGCTTTAATTACATAATTTATTCAGCTTCTAATTCATCTCCCACAATTTATGGTGATTTTCCAAAGTCACGTTCTCTGCTGCTGTCCCAAGCGGTTATTACCAAATCACTCTTTCACACATACCTTGCATGCATGTTATTTAAACATGTATATCACCAATCAATCATCACATATCTATGATTTTACTTAAGTATAATCTCCATTTCATTATTTTAAAGAACAACATGTTAGCCGATTTTTCCCTTTAGCATCTAAGGCACATGCATGCTCATTTGTTTGGCTCAACTTCACCTATCTTCCATTTTTCATCAAAAGAACATGAAACAACAACCATTTCCTTCATTTTAATTCATGAATAAATGCTCACAACACAACTAAAAACCAAAATATGCTTCAAGAGTTAAGGTAGAATCAAGAAGAACTCATGAACCTCAAAATAGAAGCAAGGTACCAAGAACTTACCTTTAATTTTGCTCCTCCTAGTGATCGAATACTCAAGAGCTTTCTCCTCTCCTTTCTCTTCTCTAACTTTCGGCTATGATGAACAAAGATGGACAAAACTTTGTTCTTTTCATCCTTTTGTTATTTTATTACCCCACATTTTATGACACAAAATAACCTATATTATTTGTGCCATACCTATGCCATAATGTCAATAAAAAAAATGCCCATAATGCTTATCATGCCCATCATGGAACATTTACCTAACCCATTATCAATTTTTTTTTATCAATTTGTACCATAAATTATGGATATCAAGTGCACATATTGTCTTCAACAACATGATAGCCGGCCACTTCTTGTAAAATGGGAGGTTTGACATGCAAATCCTCCTATTTTGGACTACTATTTATTTGGCCACTACAAATTAGCCTATAGCATTTTCAAACAATTTCACATAGGTCCTATTTCATGATTTCACTCACAAATGACAAAATCAAAGCATGAAATTTTACCAACATTCACAGAATTTCCGAAAATTGGGGCGTTACAACTAATATAGGTATGGCACAAATAATATAGGTTATTTTGTGTCATAAAATGGGGGGTAATAAAATAACAAAAGGATGAAAAGAACAAAGTTTTGTCCATATTTGTTCATCATAGCCGAAAGTTAGAGAAGAGAAAGGAGAGGAGAAAGCTCTTGAGTATTCGGTCATTAGGAGGAGCAAAATTGAAGGTAAGTTCTTGGTACCTTGCTTCTATTTTGAGGTTCATGAGTTCTTCTTGATTCTACCTTAACA
Organism: Gossypium arboreum; assembly: GCF_025698485.1. Lineage (NCBI taxonomy): Eukaryota > Viridiplantae > Streptophyta > Magnoliopsida > Malvales > Malvaceae > Gossypium > Gossypium arboreum. The sequence continues at coordinate 88,964,746 of NC_069075.1, read as the reverse complement.
CTTGAAGCATATTTTGGTTTTTAGTTGTGTTGTGAGCATTTAGTCATGAATTAAAATGAAGGAAATGGTTGTTGTTTCATGTTCTTTTGATGAAAAATGGAAGATAGGTGAAGTTGAGCCAAACAAATGAGCATGCATGTGCCTTAGATGCTAAAGGAAAAATCGGCTAACATGTTGTGCTTTAAAATGATGAAATGGAGATTATACTTAAGTAAAATCATAGATATGTGATGATTGATTGGTGATATACATGTTTAAATAACATGCATGCAAGGTATGTGAAAGAGTGATTTGTAATAACCGCTTGGGACAAGAAAGAGAACGTGATTTTGGAAAATCACCATAAATTGTGGGAGATGAATTAGAAGCTGAATGAATTATGTAATTAAAGCTTGTTGAGTCTAGTTTCAAATGAAATAAATAAGAACATATTTTAAATTCTGTACAATGAGAAATTTGATTCGTAATGAAGAGTGGTCAGATTAGTCAAATAGTGAAACATGGGAAACTTTGAGAAAAATTTGGTATTGATTGGCTAAACAAAAAATTCTGAAAATTTTATGGATAGAATATATATGAGTCTATTTTCAGGGAAAATTAACGGCACTTGATTTAGAGTTTCGTAGCTCCAGTTATAAATGATTTAGTGACTGTTGCTCAGGAAGACAACTTGCAGTGAAATTATGATTATGTGGTAAACATCGATAAAAATTTGTTAATGAGTTGCTTATTGATTTCTTATGTTTACTCGATCTGTAGGTGTGGTTGGCCAAATATTGTAAGGGGTTAATACGTAGTTCAGATTTGAATAGTTAGATTAACGTGTTAGTAATCCAATTGTAGGCGGTTCGTGTGGATCTCACAAGATATCGCTGCAAAATGTGTGTAACTAACACCTCTTATAGACTAGATCAAGATGTCAAAAGTCAAATGCCAAAAGCTGGTATTTTGAGATCTTGCAGTGTGTGAATGCTCATGAGATTAATAGTTTGATGTATATGGTAAATTAAAGTGATAAGACCGCAGAGTGCGCGATTCAGCATTTCGATATTTTTGGGCTTAATGGGCCAAAACGGATAATGGGCCAACGGTCCAAGTTGGTAAGAAAATGCAGAAGTGTTTCGATCATACGAAATGGCTATGTTATGTATGAAAACCTTAAGAATAGTGAAATTACTTGAACACCCTATGTATGCAAAATTACCGTTATACCCTAGGGTTATTTTTTTAAAAGCATGATGTTCTCGCTTCAGATAACGTATGCCATGATATATTATTTCATGCATGGGGACATGGGTTATATTATGGAGGAAGGCCCGGTGGCTATACCACGATATTCGATCCGGTGGCTCGCCACATATATCTATTCGTGGCTCGCCACGATTATCTCAGATCCGTGTCTCTATCACATTATCTGCTCGTAGCCATGTCGCAAATTCGTGGTATGTAAGCGGTTGGGTGGGTCGAGTTGTCTCTCCACACGTGTAAGGTTGGTACGGGGTGTATACGGTTGATATGGTTGGGTTTCGCATAAACATGTAATATCTGCTCGCTCACATGGGCCTATGGGCTTTATTCTGAATTTCTGTTTTGGGCTAAGGCCAACTTATTCTATTTTTGTGGTTTGAGCTAATATAGGCTATGGTTGGGTTAATTTACACACTGAGTTTCCACAAACTCACCCCTTTTATTTCCATCCATGCATGTAATCCCCAACCATAGTGGGCTTGGAGCTGTGAGGGAATTCTGAGTGGCCACCCGTTTTGAAAGTTTGATTTTCTTCTCGTGAACCGGATATCCTTTTATTTACGCTTGAGGTTTTGGGTTTTTTTAAATGTAATAAGGTCGCTTAATTATTCTTGATGGTTTTAATATGTGTTACTAAGATAAGTATTACTTATTTTAACTGCTGAAGTTGGAAAGCTTTAGGGCTGCTTTCAAAAACAACAATTGATTTCAAAATACCACGATAACAAGCAAAGCTTCCAGAATGAAAGTATTTTCCAAAATTAATCACTTTTCCTAAAAAGGACTTAATCAAATCGGTTTCTAGAAATATACATGACATTAAGGTGCGGCAATGGCGTATGCATGTCTAGGATTGGATCCAAGGAGCTTATACTTAAGCAAATCGATGGACTCACCTCCTTTTCCGATTTCCTACCGGTGCATGACTTCCATTCACTTTAACCTATAATGAAATTATCTTTTAAAACACTAAGTAAGTTTTTCTGGATCAACAATATAAAATGTTTTGAACGCTTCAATGTGGCATGTCGGACCTGGCCATAACGTCTGGGCTGGGCTTGAGGTGTTACATTTAGAAAAATGCCTATAATGCTTATCATGCCCATCATGGAACATTTACCTAACCCATTATCAATTTTTTATCAATTTGTACCATAAATTATGGATATCAAGTGCACATATTGTCTTCAACAACATGATGGCCAGCCACTTTTTGTAAAATGGGAGGTTTGACATGCAAATCCTCCTATTTTGCACTACTATTTATTTAGCCACTACAAATTAGCCTATAGCATTTTCAAACATTTTCACATAGGTCCTATTTCATAATTTCACTCACAAATGACAAAATCAAAGCATGAAAATTTGCCAACATTCACAGAATTCCTGAAAATTGGGGCGTTACACTATTGGAGATGCTTTGGTTAAGAACAGGCTTGAAGATATTAAAAATATTAAATTAAAAGTTATTAAAAAGAGGAGGAGAAATAAAGAACTTGAGCTTGAAAGTTGGGAAATTTTTGTTCTAGGTGCACGGCATATTAACCATTAAACCTTCTTTTTCTTCTCCTCCTCCTCTTCTTCTTTTGTTTTTTTTTCTTTGTTGGAAAGCTTAAGTAAAAACGAAGAACAAAAGCAGAACCTAAAGCATTAAGTTGAATTTGGCAGAAGCGAGTGAGACGATCTTCCTATTCCAGATTTGGCCTAGTTGTCGGCTGCTTGATTAGCATCCCCGGATTAGAACTTGATGGTCATTTACTAGCCATTTAAAAAATTTTCCCGTTAAAAGCTTGAATTTATCCTTTCTTTCACTGTGTTTTTCTCTGCTATAAGTTTGAATGCAGGCACCGTTCATTGAGATTTTTAGTCCTAATTTCCATATTAAATTTTATCTTTACAAAAGCTTGAATTGCCTATTTTCTCGTTACAACTTACAAGTATATTGCAATTGGAGAGAGTCTGGGAGGGATTGTGAGAGAAATGAAACTCAGAACTTTAATTTGAAAAGCAAAAATAAAAGAAGGGAAAGGTAAATGATAGGGATTACGTTTGTTTTGTCTTTAAAGTAAGAAGAAATTTGTGGGGTTTAGGGAAGAAGAAAATTACAGGGATTTCTTTAAAGGAAGAAGAAAGAGAATGAGGGAAGGAGAAACGGGTTTAGGGAAAAAGAAAATTTTAGACCCCGTCACCTGCCATGTCACCTGTCACCTGCCATGTCACTTTGCCATGACGTCTGTGAAGGAAAACGACAAAAGGGATTGTTTTGTAACTTGTTGAAAGTTGAGCGACTGAAATGAAACCTATGTGACTGTTTTGTCAGCTACCCCAAAGTTGGGTGACTGTTGGTGTAATTTACCCTATAAATTATTTATTAATAATTTATTGATTTTGCATGTAGTTTATCATAAAAACTACACAAATATCAAGCTCACTCCCTCGCCAAAACCCCAAAACCCACTACCCTTCCTCACTTTGTTCCCCATTCTCAGTTAAGATAATTTTTTTCCATTCATCCAAATTTTCCATAAAAAATTATTCATAAAATTGATTCATTTTAATATTTTTATTTTATTTAAAATGATAAAATATTTATTCTTCAATTCTTATCTAGTAGTTATGCTTAGAATTTTTGGACTTTAAAATTCATAAAGAGCAACCAGTCATAGTTTTCTTTTCTGCCTTAAAGACCAAACAATAACAAAGATAAAGAAAGATACAAGGTACTTACTTAAAAATTTAAGTAGATTCGGTTCATTTAGGTGTTACTGTAGATGAGTTATTGTTTATTTTCTTTGTATTTTGTTTGAGTGTTTGAGATTGCGATCATTGAGTTTTTTTTTTTAAAGATAAATGTAACACCCCTAACCCGTATTCGTCGCCAGAACAGGGTTACGGAGCATTATCGAAACTTTCAGAACATTTTCAGATAATTCAAACATTTAATATTCATTCCTCAAGATTTATTCATAATGTCCCTTAAATGGACCTTCGAGCCCAAAACGAGCATTAGAATCGAGTCGGACTTTACTTCCTGAAAAATCAAGCACCTCGATACAAGCTCGGATATATCTCTTTTCATACTATTCCACCAATACATTTTCGTACTACCCGGGTGAACTGACATACCTCCGTTATGAGCTTCATGCAAAATATTCTGAATCAAATCAGCATTCTTCGGAACACAAATCCTTCCACGGAATCTCAGACAACCATCAGAATCTATCTGAAAATCTGATTCACTGTTCGACTCACACTGAGCTTTCTTAGCTTGTAACTCTTTATTAGCTTCTTGAGCATCACAAATTTGTTGAAGAAAAGTCAATCTAGCTCTTAACTCTGCTAGAACTGCACCACTATAAGATAGGGTTAGTCATGCGTTCATAGCTCTCAAAGCAAATAAAGACTTTCTACTCAGGGCATCGGTGACCAGATTTGCCTTACCAGGGTGATAATCAATCACAAGTTCATAGTCTTTTAACAATTCCAGCCATCTTCGTTGCCTCAAATTCTAGTCTTTTTGGGTCATCAGATACTTAAGACTTTTATGGTCTATATAGACATGGCATTTCTCCCCAAATAGGTAATGTCATCAAATCTTCAAAGCAAATACAATAGAGGCTAATTCTAGATCGTGCGTAGGTTAGTTTTTCTCATGGGGGTTCAGTTGCCTCGAAGCATAAGCTGCTACCTTGCCTTCTTGCATAAGCACACAACCTAGTCCACTCAAAGATGCATCACTGTATATCACAAACTCTTTCTCTGATTCCGGTTGCACTAACACTGGTGCCTCGGTCAATAACATTTTCAACTTCTCAAAGTTCTGCTGACATTTTTCTGACCATTCAAATTTGACATCTTTTTGAAGTAATCTTGTAATAGGAGTGACTATCATAGAGAATCATTTCACAAATCGTCTGTAGTATCTAGCCAAACCCAAAAAATTCCTAACTTCAGTTACATTCCTTGGCGGCTTCCACTCAATAATAGCAGAAATCTTTCTAGGATCAACTCGTATACCATCTCCTGAAATAATGTGGCCTAAGAATCCGACCTCTTGAAGCTAAAACTCACTTTTACTAAACTTAGCATAAAACTGCTTATCTCTCGAGGTCTACAATACAATTCTCAAGTGCTCGGCATGCTCTGCCTCATCTTTAGAATAAACCAGAATATCATCGATGAAAAACACAACAAATTTATCCAAATATGACCGAAAAAATCAGTTCATTAAATCCATAAACATGGCAGGAGCATTCGTTAATCCAAATGGCATGACAAGAAACTCGTAGTGGCCATATCTCATTCTAAAGGCAGTTTTAGGCACATCAGACTTTTTAACTCGTAATTGGTAATATCCAGACCTCAAGTTTATCTTAGAGAACCACGTCGTTTCTTTCAACTGGTCAAATAAGTCATCAATCCTTGGTAGAGGATACTTATTTTTGATTGTCACCTTATTGAGCTATCGGTAGTTAATGCATAATCTCATGAAACCGTTCTTCTTTTTCACGAATAATACAGGAGCACCCCACAGTGAAAAGCTTGGTCTCGCAAAACCCTTGTCAGTAAACTCTTGTAATTGTGATTTCAATTCTTTCAGCTTAGTCGGGGCCATCCTGTACGGAGCAATAGAAATAGGACCTGTCCGGCATCAGCTCAATACTGAATTCAACTTCTCTAATTGGAGGCAAACTTGGCAATTCCTCTGGGAATACATCCGCATACTCGCATACAATTGGCACTGATTCAATTTTCAATTCGGATTCCTTTGTATTCAATATGTATGCCAAATAAGCTTCATACCTTTTTTTCATACATTTTTAAGCAGCCATTGAAGAAATTACCATTAGAGACTTATCTGCATAATCAGATTCCACCCGAAGAATCTCACCGTTTTCATATTTCAATTCCATAACTTTCTGTCTACAATTCACTATAACATCATGTAGTGTCAACCAATCCATACCCAGTATGACATCAAATTCATTAAATGGAAACAACATAAATTCAGCCGGAAAACAATAACCTTTAACCATCAAAGGACATTTCTTACATACTTTATCAACTATCACATGCTTTCCTAACGGGTTTGACACCTTAATTATAAATTCTGTAAACTCGACAGGTATATTCATACTAGATGCCAATTTCATACACACATACAAATGAGTAGAGTTGGGGTTTATCAAAGCAATAATAGTAGCATTATAGAGAGAAAAATTACCAGTGACCACATCAGGAGAAGTTACATCTTCACACGCGCGTATGGCGTAGGCTCTAGCCGGAGCTCTAGCTTCAGACCTCACTACTGAATCTCGTGTCACATTCTTACTACCAGACCCATTCCCGATATTTCTCGAGGGTCTTCCCCTAGAAGCTATGCCACTCAGCCTTGAATGCTGAAATCTTTCTTTCTCTACCATCTCGGGGTAGTCTTTAATATAATGGTCTTGAGAACCACACTTGAAACAAGATCCCTCACTCACCCTACAGGTGCCAAAATGATATCTCCCACATTGCGGGCACTCAGGTTTAGAAGGTTTAGCGTTACCCACACTTGCCACAGATGTAGCCTAAGATCTAAAACCTGAATTCTACTTTTTACGGTTCCCCGTATGAAAGTCCAGCTGACACATATGGATGAGAGTACATCTTTCTAGATTTCTTAGACTGAGATGGCAACGACTTACTTGGATATCTCTTTCTTGTGTCTCTAGCCTTAGACTCAACTTTCTTCTTTTCTTTGACCAATTCTTCGGCTTTGCAAGCCCGCTCAACAAGTACCACAAGTTCTTTCAACTCAAGAATACCCACTAATGTCTTAATATCCTCATTATGTCCACCTTTAAATCTTCTGCACATCTTAGCTTCAGAGGATACACACCCCTGAACAGATTTGCTAAGTCTGATGAATTCTCTTTCGTACTCATTAACTGTCATACGACCCTGTTTCAAATCCAAAAATTCTTTGCGCTTCTGATTAATAAATCGCTCGCTAATGTACTTCTTTCGAAATTTCTCTTTAAAGAATTCCCAAGTAACCCTCTCCGGTGGTACCACAGATATCAGTGTTCTCTACCAGTGATATGTCACATCTCTTAACAAAGATATGGCACATTTTAAGCTCTCCTCGGGTGTATAGGATAATTCATCAAATACCCGTATCGAGTTCTCTAACCAGAACTTTGCTCTTTCAGGGTCGTCATTGGTATTTGCCCTAAATTCCTCAGCACCTTGCTTTCGAATTTTATCAATAGGTGTTCTAGAGAATCTCATGAAATCCATATTTTGAGGCATCATGGGTATGAGGTGAGGATTTGGAGGAGGTAGGGGAGGTTAAATGTTTGGGTTCGTTCGAACGAACTCCATATACCATGCATTCATCATATAGAGAAAGGCTTCTCTGCCTCCTTCTCCTCTACTGACAGTTTCGAGTCTACTCTCAGATGGCACCTCCCCTTCAGCGGGAACAGGCTCGTTACTTTCTACATCATCCGCCACTGCTTTGTCGGGATCCATTTGCTATATGAAAACACACTTTAAAATTGTTAGGAGTCGTCACACTATCATAATATATATATACATGGCATGTATAGCTAGACTCAAACACATGCTACATAATCTGAGAACCGACTAAATCGTAGCTCTAATACCACTAAATGTAACACTCCTTACCCGTATCCGACGCTAAGACAGGGTACGAGGCATTACCAAACTTGTACTCATACATTCATGCAAAAGTCGGCTATAAAAATTTTCTTCAAAGTAACTTCATTCATACATACACAATTTGTCCCTAATATGAGCCTACAAGGCCCAAAGCAACCATTGGAAAAGATTTGGGACTAAATCGAGGACTTTAGAAAAGTTTGGGAAATTTTCCCCAATACAGAGCCACACGCCCGTGTAACTCTCTGACTATGACGTCAGTACCAATTTACGGTCACACGGCCATATCACACGCCCGTGTGGCCAGACCGTGTAGTCAATTAAAAATAAATGAATTTTTCATAAAATGGTGCAGACTTTACACGACCAGAGTACACGCCCATGTGGGTGGGCCGTGTCTCTCACACGGCCGAGACACACGCTCGTGTCTTAGCCCGTCCGTTTACTACTGGGCATATTAGTTTGCAAAATTTAGATGCAGGGGATATATGACCATTTCAACACGCCCGTGGGGCAGACCGTATGTCACATACTATCTAGACACATGCCCGTGTGTCTACCCGTGTGGACTATTTAAAGGCTATTTTCCAAGCCATTTGTCACCCTCAATCATTCATACACTCAAACATATTCCATAGTATACAACATGACATATTTAAACATTCAATTATTCCACACGATGGCACTTTCATGCCTTCATAATATCGTTCTACTACACATTCAATTAGTCACACCATTTGAAAGCATTCTACACCAATTTCATGCATAATCAAATTTGTTACCATAACCTTAAATTATCCATTCATGTCTATAGTCATCTTAAGTCATTAAATCATTCCTTATTTCCTAATACTTAATTCATTCCTTATCACATATCCATCCAACAAACCACATAGCACATCATCAAGGCATTAACACATGCATGCATGAATAATTAGACATTACAACCCAATAATCAATTATGAGCCATATCATATGGCTATTACAAAATCAATCATCAACATCATAGGCCATCACAATTTGGCCAAATAGCATGACACATATCACAAAATGACCAAGTCCCCTATACATGCCATACTCAAAATAGCAAATTCACTATACCCAATAATCTTTTGATAGTATGATCGAATACTCCGACAGCTTCCGACCCCTGAGCTAGCTTGGCAAAACTACAAAGGATGGAAAGAGACGGGGTAAGCATTAAAGCTTAGTAAGTCCACATGCAAATAATATGCAATGATATTAAGCAATTAACATGCAAAGACATAGTAACATATACATAAGGATTATTCATCAATTAAACCTTTTGACTTACTTATCATATGTACATATATACTTTCTTATCACAAATCATCCTTTATCAAGGAATTATTCTTGGGTTTAGTGTACATAACTGTACCCATCGTAGTATATCATATAACCATACCTTTTTAACATGCCCTCCTTGGGACTTTCATCACATCCATTGCATTACCCGTTGAACACTAGGAATACTATTGGACATGCGAAAAACTTGCACATAAGTGCCACATATACATTTGTAGTCAAAGCTACCTTATAACATTTAACGCCAGTAAAAGAGCTACTCACAGGCTTGCTCATGTAAGCTATCGGTCAAGGTGTAACTATACGGGCTGCTCACACAAGTTGTCAGGTATCCGACCAACTCAAGGATTACCTAGCCACCAGTAGGACATACAAGACCATTGCCCAGAACCTAATTACATGTATCGTATCCATTATGAACTCGGACCAACTCAACAAGTTTGGATGCTCGCATCCATAATGAACTCGGACCAACTCAACGAGCTCAAATGCCTCATATATATCACGAACCCAGACCAACTTAATGAGTTCAGATTTCTTAATTCCTAGTGACATGTCACTTGTATCCTAGACTATTCCTAAGGTTCAAACGGGATTCTTTCTCATATGCTCATAATATCTTTATCGCATTTGTTCGTAACATTGTGGATAACTGTGACAGCCCAAAATTGACCTTAGTCGGAATGTGGTTTCGGGACCACAAAACCGAGACATAAAAATAATTAAAAATTTATTTTGATGCTTATAATATGTGTGTGCTCATGTATGACATTTTATGATGATTGATTTAGTGTTATAAAGGTGAATTCCACAAGAAAGGACTTAGTAGTGAACTTTGAAAGTACGATAGGAAATGTGTGATGACTAATTAAAGCATGCATGCAAAATAATGGACTTGCATGTCAAATTCCCCTTTACAAGTGATGGCGGCCATGACAAAGAGATATGGGCTAAACATGTCATGAAACATGTTTTGTTGGGCATTAGGGAGAAATAATAAACAAATAAGCATGGGTAAGAAAAGAATGAAAAAAAATGTGTGTGAGAGAGTAGCATTCCCCATTGCCGTGCAACCAAGAAGAGAAAACAAAAAATTTGTTCATCCTTGTTCTCTCCTTTTGGCCAAAAATACTAAGAGGAAGAAGAGATTTTGCTTCATTTCCTTTGTTTAGAAGAGATCTAGAAGGATATTTGGCTAAACTTGCATCAAGATTGAGGTATGTATGAGGTTGTGTCATGAGATTCATGCATGTTTTAGTTGCCAACTTGATGTTCATGTTAGCCATGGTTCAAATCCTTGTTATGCCATGGAAGTGGTATTTGGTCAAGGTTGGTATTGTGATAAAGCCATTGCATGTTAAGTGTGAAGCTTGATGATGATGCATGCAATGATGGATTGTCTACTCTTGAAATTTCTTTGTAGCCATCTTGAGTAAGACTTTGAGTTTTCTTTTGTTTAACCATGATTGAAGATAAAAGGGCATGATTATGATGTATTCGGCCATGATGCATTCATGAGCATGGTTCATGCTTCTTGCATGTTAGTTAAAATTTGTGTTTTAGATGGCTATGGACACCTTGAAATTGGCCATGCTCATATATGTATATATATGTTTGCACATGATGTTTTGGCTATGAAGTAAGTGATGAATATGTTTGTTTAAAGAAGAAGATGTTGAAGAATGCTTGTGAAATTGCAAGCACATTCGCCTAGCACACATATGAGTGCTTGATGCTATATTATAAGTTTTGAGCTACAACATGCAAAGCATTAACTAGTAAAATGCATGCTGTTTTTGTGTGGTATTAAGTGCATAATTGGCCTCAACATGGACATGTATATTCGGCCTTAGGTAGCCTATTGAAGGCCTTAGCTTTTCCTTGATGCCCGAATGAATTGTATTGAATTGCTTGATGTAGTATAAAATGTGCCTAAAGGGTGGCCATTTGACCATTTAAACTCCTTGTCATATTCGGCCATAAGCTAGCACAATGAGGTTTTAATAAATTGAATTTGTTTGAATTAGCTCAAGAGCTTAGAGGGCCACAATTGGACAAGGGGAAGGAAAAAGTGATCGAATAGCCGTAAAAGCCGTTCGACAACATCCGAGGTAAGTCCTCAAGAAGTGACCTTAATTGAATTATGTGGAATGAAATATGGATGTATTGATTATTGATTTATGTGTGTATGAGTATTGAATGATACCCGGGCTAAGTCCAGAAGGCGATTATGCTAGTGATTATAATTGTGTTTGAGCCTTAGTAACGAAAATGAAATATGTATGTCCAATGATTATTGATGTATGTGTGCATGAGAAATTGAATGATACCGGCTAAGCCTCAAGACAATTATGCTGGAAATTATATCCGGTTAAGACCAAGGCAATTGTGCTAGTGGCTACATCCGGGCTAAGACCAAGGCATTCGTGCGAAGTCATTCTATCCGGCTAAGACCAAGGCATTTGTGCACGTGGTTATATCCGGTTGTATTCAAGAAGCTTGGGCTGGAGGTGAGTGTTGGTTGCTGTAATAAATTCAATTAGTACGCTCGAAAAGCCCAAAGAATAAGGTACGCGTTTATATGTGCATTGGAAAGTCGACATATTTGAGCAACATTCGCTCAATCGACTAACAATTTCAGCTATTGGAATGGTTGATACTTTGTGAAAGTATATAATGATGAAGTGTGAAGTAAGAATGATTATGAGAATGTGTATTAATGAAATGATGCATTTGGTTATGTGAATGTATTGCTTAAATTAAAGCTGATTTTATTCCTTGAGACTTACTAAGCATAAAAATGCTTACCCGTTGCTTTGGCTCTCTCTTTTATAGATTACGCTCGATAGCAATCGGATTCGGGATCATTAAAGTCAAGTCATCCACACTATCAACGCCTCTATTTTGGTATAAATTTTGGTTGAACTTTGAAATGGCATGTATAGGACTACCCTTGTTGGTTTAAATATCTGTGATGTATATGTGTACGGCCATGCGAAAATGGCTCGTAAAAGTGAAGTACTGAACTTAGACTATTTGCGGTTTGTATATATATATATATGGTGTCATGATGTGATTATGGATTGGAGATGGGAATGTTGGTCACATGATCAGCCATTGGTATGGTTAAAATGATCATATATGAACCTATGTATGGCAAGACTAGTTGGTTCATGGAGACTACAAAATAGGTAAGACCTACCTTAAAACAGATGCTGCCAGCTGCAGTGACGTGAATGTGAAAAATCACCAAAATTTGTAGGAATGGTATTAAATAGTGAATAAGCTATGTAAATGAACCTTGATGAGTCTATTTTCATATGGAAGAAACGAAATGGTCATAGGAGTTACATGTTAAGAGATATTAAAGCTATTGTGAGACAGGGCCAGAACTGTTTCTGGGTCCCCTGTCGCAACTTTAAAAATTTACTATAAATTATCCATAAAGAATTAGGAGTCATGACTTATATGTACAGATTCCATTTTGAGTCTAGTTTCATTAGAAACAAACGGCACCAGTATTAAAGCCCTGTACAGAGAGATATTCAAGTTATAACGCGCGAAGGTCAGAGCAGTCGATCCCTGTAACATGGGTGACTTTAACTAATAAACTGTACCAATTGGCCCGACCAAAAATTCTAGAAATAAATCCATGGATGGATATATGAGTCTAAATTCGGGGAAAATTTACGAAACCAGTTTCCGAGTTTTGAAACTCGAGATATGATTTTTAAGGCGACGGTGACGCAGTTTTCCAGCCTGACTGGAAATGTCAAATTGGGGGGCAAAATATGTGAACTTGGCTTGTTAACCCCTCGTGTCCGACACCGGCGATGGTCTCGGGTTCGGGGTGTTACAATAACAACTAATATCATTCATACTTACAAAGTTTTCATTAGGCATAACATACATAATATTGATAATACATTTATCACATAATGTCAACACATCAAAATATAATACACTGTCACATTATTTACACATGTACTTACTTCAGTATAAAATGATGGTAATCGAGCCTAATCGTCGTATACTTTATTCTTTCCTCGATCAAGACCCAGTTCACGTTTTTCTTGATCTATAATGCCAAATTTAACTTGTTTATTAATCACATTATTCAAATCAATCCATAATTCATGCTTTGGTAAAATTTACCCTTTTACCCTTATCTTTTCACTTATTTACAATTTAGTCCTTAGGCTCGTAAAATGAGATGCATGCATTTTCTTGGTTACCCAAGCCTAGCCGAACCTATACCATGCTCATATTAGCCTAAATTTTCCTTTATTTCACATTTACTACCCACTTTTACACTTTTACAAACAAGTCCCCTTTTTAGGTGTTTTCACTAAAAATCACCTAGTAAAAGATGTTTATCATTCATCAAACATTCATGTTACACATGGTAAAATTTCATACATGAAGCCTAGATCAAAATATAGCTAGAAATGGGTAGATCATGCTTTAAAGACTTCAAAAAATACAAAGAACATTAAAAACGGGGCTAGGGAGCACTTACAATCAATCTTGGAAATGTTGAACAAAACCCTAGTTATGGCTATTGAGAAATTCCGCTAGCACTTGGAGAATATGGACACATTTTTTCTTTAATTTTCACTTTTTATTCTTTTAATTACTAAATGACCAAAATGCCCTTAGGGTCTTTCTTTTAAATTTTTCCTATGCATGTCTATTTTTGTCCAAAATTATAGAAATTGGTCAAATTGCTAATTAGGACCCTTTAATTCATAATATAAAGCAATTTCATGCTTAAAGCTTCTAGAATGCAAGTTTTGTATCTTATTCAATTTGGTCCCTAAAATTCAATTAGACATTTTATGCATAGAATTTCTTCATGAAACATTCACTTAAGCATGCATTCATATCATAAACCTCATAAGAATCATATAATAATTATTTTTATCTAGGATTTTTGGTCTCGAAACCACTGTTCTGACTAGGCCCTAATTTGGGATGTTACACACACGCTCGTGTGGTCCAAGGGACACGCCCGTGCTACAGGCCATGTTCGACCCCATGTAACTCTCTAACTTATGTACATGGCCGTGGCACAAGCCCGTCTGCTAGGTCGTGTAGCACACACGGCTGAGACACACGCCCGTGGCTCCACCCGTGTGCTCAATTCTGAGCATTCTGTTTTCTCGAATTTAAGGTACAGGGGACACACGACCTAACTACACATCTATGTACCAGGTCGTGTGTCATACACGGTATAGACACACGCTCGTGTGTCTGCCCGTGTGGACAAAATAAATCCATTCCTAGCTTCATTTCTCACCCAAAATCATACCAAATTCCTGCACCAAACTTACATCCAAACACCAACCAATCCAAGCATTGAATTCAAGCAATTTATAACATCTGATATGATATATTGTTACATGCACTCATGCTTTTAATCTTACCTTTTATAAGCATAGTTATTTTAACCTTTCTCAATCAATCAATAATAAACACTTATGTTATCTCCATAAAATAAACTTAAATACATATATATGTACCAAAACATAATCATCTCTAGCTATTCCAACAACTAGATTACAATAATCATTTATATTTACGTGCCAATATGACCAATATAACCTATACATGCCATTGTAACCATAATTACTTTACTATATTGTATCGACATGGGCTAATGGATAGTGTGAGTGATCTCTGCTAAGCTTCCAATCCAATGAGCTTCCGATTTACTCTAAAATAGGGAAATAAAACTAAGTAAGCATAAAATGCTTAGAAAGTTCGTATAACATGGTACTTAACTTACCATTCATTTTATTTTGAGGTAACTATGTAAGGCATATTCAATCAATTTGACCTCAAGCCCTACACATATCCTCATTGCCCTTGTTAGTCATATATTCCGTAATAGCATCAAAACATATATGGGCTCAATAACAATCAAGTTTCCATGAACATATGCTTTCCATAACATGTATACATTTAACATGTATAAATCATCTCTTTATATTATAAGTATAATTTCATAATAGTTCATCTCAAGTTTAGATTATTTCATGTCAGAACTTTACTCATATCATTCAAAATATCAAGGTCACACGAGTAGTAGTACACTCAAGGTGTACAAGTCTATAATCAATGATGAACATTCTCATCAAATAATTTCCATATACAAATATCATCATCTCATACTTTCATATGTCACTTGTCATCTATCATTATTTTCTTGTATTTTAGACAACTACATGTAATAACTCATCTTATTATTCATATCTTCTCATGTCTGGATTGTCACCCATTGAATTTTATTTGAAATATCGATGTATACACAGGTAGTACACTCAAGGTGTACAAATCAGGATCTGTCAACTCATATTCGATGTTACCCATAAGGTACAATTTTAGAGAGTACACTCTCGAGCCACACATGTATACAACAGGATTACTAGTCTAGGCTAAATTTTTTTTATGACATATACCCTAAGGAACTTGATCTGGATTACAAGTTCGGGCTAAATCCAATCCATAACATATGCTCGAGAGGACTTATATTAGGATAACCCGTCTGAGCTAAACCCTTTCTATAATGAGGTCAATAAGATTTGTAACGCCTCAATTTTCGGGATTTCTGTGATTTTTAATAAATTTTAGAAATTATGTGTTTTAACTGTCTCTTTTGGGTCTGAGTATGTTAGTGGGCCTTTAAAAGGCCCAAGAGTAAATCCAATTCGAGGTAATTTCTGAATTTCCAATTTTAGAGAGAGAGGGTTCTAGCGTTGTGGGCTTTTAAATTAAAGAAGGTAAAATAGGGCACAAGAGACCTGTGGCAGAGTGGCATGTGATGCCACATAAGTGTTTGAGGGAGTGGCGTGTAGATCTTTAGGGGGGAGCTAAGGTTTGAGTCACAAGGCAAGCAATTTGAGGTATTACTTTTTTGTGAACAAAAAGGGGATGTGATGGAACTCAAGGGGAACTCTGCTAGGGAGAGGTTGAACTGGTAAGGAGATTGAGTAAGGAAGAGATAAGGGAGAAGATTTAGGAGCTGATCAAGGAGGGTGGTTTTGGCCGAATGTTGGACTCTTGAGGAGCAAGAGTTGGCCGGCCAAGGGTCTCTAGTATAGGGAGTTTCGGCTAGGTCTTTGAAGGGGGGATTTCGGCATTTGGGAAGTGTGGTGCCGTCCCTGGCAATTCTTTTTCCTTATTTTCTTCTTTTAGCTTGCCGAAATAGGTTTGGCTTAGGGTTTCTTATTCTTTCCCTTTCATTCTGCTAATAGCCGAACTTGGAAGCCCTCACTGTGCTGTTTTCTCCATAACCAAATACTACTTCCCTTCTCACCTTTTCTTTTCTTTCATCTTTTCTTTTCTCCATAGCCGAACCCATACTCTTTTCTCTCTGTCTCTTCCCTTATTTTCCTTTCTTCATTATTTCTCCATAGTCGAATCTTATCATAGCCGAACCTCTATTCTTTTCTTTCTTAAAAAGTCGAAACCCTCATACCTGTAGTACAGGAAGCCGAATCTTTGGCTACTTGAATCTGCTTCTTCTTGTAACTACGGTGGATTGGAGTTAAGATCATAGATAGGAGCACTTTTCTGGGCTGAACAACAATTGGTAAGTTTGTCGAACAACTTCCGTTAATTATTTATGATTTAAGATGAAAGTCGAAACCCCTTAAAGGTGGCTAGCGTTTGACTAAGGGCGATGGTGGCTCTTTCTTTTTTCATTGTGTAAGCGTTAGCATGGGCAAGGGAGGGTGCAGTGAAGGGTTTGAAGACTGATTTGGATTGGATCTCTAGATCTAATCCATATTTTGGCAAAAAGGTAAGAAGGGGCTAAGGGAATGTTGGCCGAATATGGTAAGGGGGAAATAGTACGTAGTTTGTTTTCGGTATGTAGACTGATGTTTAGTAACTCGATTGTAGGCAACTCGTGAGTGGATCTCGCCAGCGTACCGTTACAAATCAGGTGTGTAAATGACACTCACTCATAGACAAGATTGACAAAAGCCGAAAAGCCGAAATGCCGAAAAGTCGGCATTTTGTGGACTTGCGAGCGTGCGAACGCTCGTGAGGTGGTTTGTTTGTTAATTTTGGTAATCACAAGTGGTATGATTGCAGAGTGTGCAAATTCGTGCACTTCAGTATATTTGGGCTAATGGGCCGAAAATGGGTTAATGGGCCAACGGGCCCAATTCGGTAAAAATGTTCGGTAAGTGTTTTTGTTAATGCATTAATGATTGTAATATGTAATTAAACCCTAAAATAGTTGAATTGACTAAAACACCCCTAAGTATGAAAATTATCGTTATACCCCTAGGATTAATTTTGACTGAAATGCATATTCTGATTCTGTTTGCTGCATGTCATAACATGTAGATCTGTTGCATGGGATATAGGTTATATGATGGAGGAAGCGTTCTGGTGGCTCTGCCACAAATATCTGTTCTGGTGGCACTGCCACAAATATCAGTATCTGGTGACTCTGTCACATTATCTGTTCTGGCAACCATTCTGCAAACTTGTGACGTGTAGCGGATGGGTGGGTCGAGTAGTCTCCCCACATGGTGTAAGGTTGGCACGGGGGTGTATACGGATGGATATGGGTTGGGTTTTCTGCATACATGATATATCTATTCTGTTTATGTTATGGGCCTAAGGGCTTCATTCTAAATTCTGTATAGGGCTAAGGCCCAACTTAATCTGTTTCTGTGGTTTGAACTGATTTGGACTATGGTTGGGTTATTTTACACATTGAGATTACCAAACTCACCCCCTTAATTTTATCCATGTAGGTAACCCTCAACCATAGTGGAATTGGAGCTGTGAGGGATTCGGAGTGGCCACCTATTCTACAAGCTAAATTCTCTTTTTATGACTTGATTAGTTTTATTTACTTTAATTACTTTGGGTTTAATTTGTAATAAGGCCGCTTTAATTACTTTTAATTGCTTTTAATATGTTTTGTTAGCTTGGGCATGATATTGATTTAATTGTTTGAAGTTGAGTAGCTCTAGGCACGTTTTAAAAAGATTACTTGTTTCAAAATATCACGATAACATGGCAAAGCTTCCATAATGAAAATGTTTTCAAGATTAATAACCTTTCATAAGGGTTTTAAACGAATCGATTTCCATGAACAAACACTCGGTTAATGTGTGGCAATGGTTGTGTGCATGTCTAGGAGTGGACCCATGGAGAGCTTGGTACTTAATCAGTCTATTAGACTCACCTCCTTTTTTCTGGCATCCTACTTGGTGCACAGCTTCCATTCACTTTAACCTAGAACGAAAATACTCTCTAAACGCTAAGAAAGATTTTAGATAAAACATGATTTCTTCAGTAACGCTTCAACGTGACACGCTAGATTCGGCCGTAACGTCTGGGCCGGGTTTAGGGTGTTACAAGATTACTCATCTGAGCTAAATCCCGTCATTAACAAATACTGGACCTCATTCATTTCGGGAAATCACATATCCATCGATTTTCCATTTATTCAACCGAGATTTAAACATTTTTCAAGCATTATCGGGCATGTGATTATTTCATACATCCATAACATTCATATAATTCAAATAAACACATTCCACATTCATTTCAAGCATAAAAGTAACATTTTTATCATTTTTCATTTTTCGGGCATTATCGTTGATCGGGCTTTGTCAGATACAATTTCAATGTCACACACACACACACACACACACACACACACACACACACACACACACACACACACACACACACACACACACACACACACACATATATATATATATATATATATATATGTGATATTTATACAATTCAGAACGCAACATTTAATTCAAACATATAAACATACACAAATTAGTTACACGAACTTACCTCAACAAATGTTCCTGCACGTAAAATCTACTAATCTGATATTTTTCTCTTTTCCTCGTTCTAGCTCTGAATTTGGTCTATTTGGATATATACGAGTAAATTTTACATCAATTTATCACATTTCATATTCAAGTGAACTCAATTTATATCCTAGGAAAAATTACCATTTTGCCCCTAACTTTTTCATAAATTCCCATTTCGTCCCTAGGCTCGGAAAATGAAATTTATGCAATTTACTCCTTATTCCAAGCCTAACCAAAATTTCACCTTAAAATTTATAGCACATATTTCTATAAAATTCAGAATTTTTCTTTATTTTTCAAAAATTTACATTTTAGTCCCTAAATCATGTTTTTATCAAAAATCACTTTGTAAAAGTTGTTTATCTATCAATAACCTTTCATTTTCTACCATAAATTTCTAATTTTTAGTATATACATCTATGACCTGATTGATTAAGCTATCCCGATTTCAAAAATATCAAAATTACTAAAACGAGACAAGAAAACTTACCCAATTTGGCCAAGAAAGTTTTTTCTCTCTCTCCTAGGGTTTCCATGGAATATTTTAGGGAAGAAGATGATAAAAATTATTTTTATTTCTATTTAATTAATTTATCATCTTTAATAATTTTGATTTCCAATTTAGTCCTTAGCCTTTTTCTAATTTTCCATGGATGAATCATCCAAAAATATCTACTAAATTTTTATTAATGGTCTAATTACCATATAAGGACCTTAAGTTTTGAATTCCATAGCTATTTGATCCTTCTAACTACTAGAATTCAACTTTTTCATTTTATGCGATTTGGTCCTTCCTATAATTAAACACATAATTGGTAAAATTTTCTTATCAAAATTTTCAGATGACATTTCTATCATATTATGAGACATAAAATAAAATTAAAATAAAATTAAAATAAAATTTATTTTTTGGCTTAGATTTGTGGTCCCGAAATCATTGCTTCGATTTCACCGAAATTGGGCTGTTACAACTCTCCCTTAGTCCTCTAAAATTTTACCAGTAAAGAGATTCAGATATTACCTTCTCATAGTTTCCTCTAATTCTTAGGCAGCTCCCTCTATATCAAGTCATTGTCAGAAAATTTTTACTAAAGCTACCTTTTTATTTATTAATTTTTCTCTTCAAGTGCCAGAATTTCAATCAATCTCTCACTGTAAGTCATGTTAGGCAGAATTTAACATTTATCAAAGCAATAACAGATGATGAGTCTTGTCGATATTATCATAACACGTATACTCATAAAAACATTGTGAATTATGTAGAACTCTGATAATAATAATACCTATCAACATGCAACGGGTCCAATTCTTTTCAGTAAACTTATATGACCCGATAAACCACAGACTCGATTTGCCTTTACGACCAAATCGGGGAACTTTATTCCATGGAAAAACTTTCAAAAATATTTTATCACCAATATGAAACTCTATTTCTTTTCATTTTAGATCCATGTCGAATTTCTGATGACCAAATACTGCTTTTGTAACAGCCTGATTTAGACCCTAGTTAGAAAAATATTTTAAAAATTATTTTTTGTGTTTATTATGTATGAATTTGTGTGTGTGAAATTTTCGTGATTTAATTTTGTCGTTTGAGTGTCTGATTTAATAAAAGGACTTAATCGCGTAAAATGAAAATTTGGTAGTTATTTTTAAAACGGCCGAATAGTGGTTGTTCTTTTAATGTGGAGGCTTTATGTTGCAATTAGCCCATTGGTAATTAAAGTGGACGGTAATGGTTATGGTTATAATGGTTTTATAATTTAATAATATAAGGTTAAATAAGTAATTAAGTAAAATGTTATTATATGTTATAATATACCATAATTAAAAACAAGCTTTCATATGTCTTATTCTTGCCAGAATAACAAAATAAGAAAAGAAATAAAAAAAGCTAGGTTTCGGCCATCTTTTAAGCTTAATCAAGGTATGTGTTTAGCTCGATTTTTGATAATTTTTACGTTTTTGAGATCGTTGCTAAGTTATCTTCAAGACCCATGCTTGAATTTTTAATTTTGATGAATATTTTGAGTTGTGCCATTGTTGAAAGCTTGTGATTTTTGTTGTTTGATGATGAAATATGAAAGGTATGTTTTAGATTAACATGTTTTGTATTGGAGTTTTTCATGATTTTGAGTAATTAAGACTAAATTGCAAAAATTATAATTTGAGGGACTAAAATGGGAAAAAATGAAATATATGGACTTGTAGGAATATGGGTAACATTCGGCCGCATGTTTTGTGTTTTGTGCAATAGGGACTAAATTGTAAAAAGTGTAAATATTAGGGGTAAATTGGTAATTTGTCCATTTATGTGTTTTTGGACTAAATTGAATGAAAATATGTTTGAATGAGCTTAATTTGAATATGTTTAGATCAAGAACCAAAGAAATCGGATTTGGATCGAGGGAAAACGAAGTTGTCGACTAGCTGTCCCATTCCGTTTTATATCGTTCGACGTAAGTTTATAAGCAAATAGACGTACTTAATTTGAATTAAATACAAAGTATATATGTTGAAACAAAATATATGAATTTATATATGCTATTACCGAATGTGTATAAGCATGGTAACCTTGTTCATGCATTTGTTTCGATCGAGTTACGACGTCCAAAAGTCCCGTATGAACCTTATGAATAGTTAGGATACATATGTCATGACATAGGATTTTGATATATGTGTGCGAGTAAGACCATGGCATCGATATGTGACTCCGATATATGTGGGCGAGTAAGACCCTGTCTGGGACAGTGACATCGATATGTGACTACATGTAAGAACACGTCTGGGACATTGGCATTGTATGATATGTGTGATTATTAGAGTGTCCTATCCAATTCTGAATGGTTCATCGGGCAAAGATAAGTTTTAACCGAATGTGTATAACGAGCTAAATGGCCAGGTATGAATTAGCTTATTGTTTACTTTGAATAAGGTAAGTATGTGACTTGATTACTTGTTACAAAACATGTGTGATGCAAATGAATGATATCTATGACTATGGTATGTATATTCAGCCTTATGGAAAAAATGATGTGAATATTATGGAATTGATTCTTGGATATGTGTAAATATGACCATGTATGTTCGGCCAAATAAGTAGTACTAGTTCATGATACTATATTATGATTTTTTTTTTGAGTTTAAGTATATGAGTATAGGTATAATAGGTTGTATAAAGACATTATGGCTTTGGAGTTAAATGATAATGTAATTCGGTTTAGTTTAAATTGAGCTGATTATATTATTAGGTTGTTTATTTGCTTATGACTTACTGAGCTATAAAAGCTTACTCTGTGTATATGTGCATCTTTGTTTTATAGATTTTTGGATTCAAGTTACGAGCTCGGGGATCGTCAGCAAAGTCAATTACACTATCGACTGCATTTGGTACCTTTATAAGTTGAACTGGAATTATGGCATGTATAGGCTAGATTATGTTTTGTAATGTTGGACTTTTGGTTATGTGTAATCTAAGCCATGCGAAAATGGATTAACTTTATGTTTGAATTTGGTTATGATGCTTATAGTTTATGTACATCTTGGTTATAATGTTATGTGCTATTAATGCATTGTAATTGTGGTAGGTATTATATGCTTGGAGTGGTTGATGACTTTATCTATATATGAGTATGGTTTGGATAAGGTTATGTATGGATAAAGGTACTTGTGAATTTGGTATTCGGCTATTGCTATCATGTGATGTTCGCTTTGGAACTGGTTGATGATTATGGTATACATATATTTATGTGGTTGAAAAATCGGCTATGGTATATATATTCATAAGTGTATTTGATTGATTCAACTATGATTCGTGCTATGATATAATATATATGTAAAATTTTGTTGTTAAGTTTATTAAGGTGTTACATGTTGAAATTTTAGATAAGGTGAATCTTGACTTGTGATTTGGTACTTGCTCATATTATTATATTTTGGTACATAATGTAATATTGATATATGAATGTACGTGATCTCAAGAAATATACATATATATGTGTTGTGTTTTTTTTAATCTTGTGTTTTGGTAAAAGTGTAAAGGATGAATGTATTTTGAGTTGACATGTATAAAGCATTAGCTAATAATGTGAATGCTATTTATATGTATATAGTGTTTAGTATAAGTTCACAGTTGTAAGATAATAATTTAGAGGATTATGATATTATGTAATTAGTTGTGTAAGACCAAGTTATAAATAAATTATGGTATGTGACTGAGTTGTAACTTATTTTGTATATTTTGTTCATATAATGATTTATAATCATTTTGATATTGCCAAAATTGTATTGATTTAATGGCATGAATTGGTATAAGAGTTCAAATGTTATTATATTTGTACATATGATTTTCCATGATAGTATTTAATTTAAAATTAGATATTTGAATGTTAAAAGGAGATGCAAATATGTTT
The DNA here is from genome assembly GCF_025698485.1 of Gossypium arboreum. Taxonomy (NCBI): domain Eukaryota; kingdom Viridiplantae; phylum Streptophyta; class Magnoliopsida; order Malvales; family Malvaceae; genus Gossypium; species Gossypium arboreum. The sequence goes on along the minus strand of NC_069075.1, from coordinate 88,941,225 downwards.
TATTTAGTTGAGCTTAATTTCTTAAAAAAAATGCATAGTTATGATTGACTCTCTCTCTCTCTATTAAGCTGTGAATTATTTGGTAATGCCTTGTAACCCCATTCTTGCAACGGATTCGGGTCAGGGGTGTTACAGCTTTTAAATTATCTCAGATCATTTTCATCTTTCTTTGGTTTCAAAGAATCAAACCAATTGCATGTATCTTTTCTCACTGAACTCAGTCCAAACATCGAAGTTTTACACTTGTGACCATATAAAACCTCATACGATAAAATTTTATACTTGACTGTTAACTGTTATTATATATGAATTCAACTAACGGAAAATATTTCTCTTTTCAATTGCCTTTGAATTCTAAAGTACAACACCGAAACATATCTTCAAAAATCTAAATCATATGTTCAGATTGATCATTTGTAACACCCTAACCCGTATCCGTCATCGTAATAGGGTTTTGAAGCATTACCAAAACTTTCAGAACATTTTACAAATAATTTCTGTAAATTACTATTCATAAATCGAGATCATTCAAAACATCCCCTAATTGGACCCTCGAGGCCTAATACGAGCACTAGAATTGAGTCGGGACTTAATCTGGAACTCTAAGAATTTTTTGCTAAATTACAAAAATTTTCCAAGGTGCAGGGTTCACACGCCAATGTGGTCCAAGGGACACGCCCGTGTGACCCTGGAACACGCCCGTGTTATAGGCCGTGTTCGACCCCGTGTAACTCTCTAACTTGTGCACACGGCCATGCCACACGCCCGCATGCTAGGCCCTATGGTTAATTAATTCTTTTCGAAATTAGGTGCAGGTTTCACACGACCAAGACACACGCCCGTGTTCTAGCCCGTGTAGTACACACGGCTGAAACACACACCCGTGTCTCTGCCCATGTGCTCAATTCTGAGCATTCTGTTTCTCAAACTTAAGTTGCAGGGGACACATGGCCTAACCACACACCCATGTTACAAGGCCGTGTGTCACACACGGTCTAGACACACGCCCGTGTGTCTGCCCGTGTGGACAAAATAAAGCTATTTCCTAGCCTCATTTTTCACCCAAATTTACCATTTTCCTGCACTAAAACACATATCCAAATAGAAACCAATTCAAGCATTCAATTTAAGTGAATTCCATCATTCAACAAGGCATATCATTACATGCATATATGTTTATAATCTTACCTTGGTATATTCCATATGTTAGGCAAAATTTGAACAACCACTTAACATATATTTAGCTACCATAGCATGACATACAAGTTTATCAAAATATGCATTACTAGCCATTCCAATGGCTAGATTACAAACATCATTTTCAAGACACTAATAGTCAAGTTTTCCTATACATGCCATTATACCAAAATGATTTTACTAAGTATACCCAAAATAAGGTAGATGATAGTGTGATGATGCTCCAATGATCTCCAACCTTCGTGAGCTTCTGAGCACTATAAAACAAGGGAAAATAAAAATGGAGTAAGCATTACATGATTAGTAAGTTTGTATAACATAAACTAAACTTACCAATCCAGTTTATTAAGTTTAAGCATACAATATCATGTTTACCATCTATTAACAATATTGCCTAAACACATGCATTCAATCAAACATGTTAGTCACCAAAATCTTCATAACAATCAAGTAAACATAGATGAGCTCATCATGTAATATTCTTTCAAGATATTATCATTTCAACTCATAATTCCATCATCATGCCAAGAGTTTTGTCCGTTGAATCATTGAAATTCTGATAGATGCTCAAGTAGTACACTCGAGATGTACGATTACTAATTCGTCAATTCTTATTCAAGGGTACCCATTAGGGCACTTAACCAAGGAACACACTCTCAAGCCACATATCGTATAACAAGATTACCAGTCCAGGCTAAATCCTTTATATAACGTATGCTCAGAAGAGCTCAATTAGGATTACCAGTCCAAGCTAAACTCTAATCATAATGTATACTCGAGAGGTATTATATACGGATTACCCATCCTGGCTAAATCCTTCTATAACAAGGTCAATAGGATTACTCGTCTGAGCTAAATCCTATTCGCAACAAATGCAGGACCTTATTCATTTCGGGAAAGCACATATATTCATTGGAATTCAATATTCAATCGGGACTTAACCCTTTTTCACCATTTCAGGCATATATTCAATTTTTCATTATAGCATTCAAATAATGTACATCATTATAAGTCACATTCCATACAAGCACAACATTCAATTAAACATATTTACATCTTGATTAAGTTACACGAACTTACCTCAACACTTGTTCGCGTATAAAATCTACTAATCTAAAACCCTTTCTTTTCCTTGGTCTAACCTAAAATTTGTGTTGTCCGGATCTATATAAATAGCTTTAATCATCAATTTCACATATTTCATATTTATTTGGACTCAATTTATGTCCTAGGAAAAATTACCATTTTGCCCCTAACTTTTCCATAAATTACAATTTTGTCCCTAGGCTCGAAAAACGAAACTTGTGCAATTTACTCACTATTCCAAGCCTAATCAAAATCTCATTACAAAATTTACAGTACATGTATTCATAAAAATTCAGAATTTTTCTTCAATTTCACAAGTTTACATTTTAGTCTCTAAATCATGTTTTCATCAAAAATCACTTTGTAAAAGTTGTTTATCTATCAACAACTTTTCATTTTCTACCATAAATTTCTAATTTTCAGCATATACATCCATGACACATTTTCCATACTTTGATAACTTTTCAAATTAATCCCCCAAATAGATAGCTTAAGCTATCCCAGTTTCAAAAATATCAAAATTACTAAAAACGGGACAAGGAAACTCATCCAATTAAGCCTTGAAAGGTTCTTCTCTCTCTCCTAGGGTTTCCATATAATTTATGGGTTGAAGATAACAAAAATAAGATGATATTTCTTTTTATCATCTTTTAATTAATTAAATTATTTCAATTTTCAATTTAGTCCCCACTCTTTTCTAATTTTTCCATGGACGAGTCACCAAAAATTTACATACTTTTCTTTAATGGTCTAATTACCATATAAAGACCTCTAGATTTGAATTCCATAGCTATTTAATCCTTATAGCTACTAGAATTTAACTTTCGCATTTTATGTGATTTAGTCCTTCTCGTAATTAAACACTTAATTAATAAAATTTTCGTGTTAAAATTTTCAAATGACATGTCTATTATAATACGGACTATCTAATAAAATAAAAATAAATTTTATTTTTGGGTTAGATTTGTGGTCCCGAAACCACAGTTCTGATTTCACTGAAAAATGAGCTATTACATCATCCATCTGAGAATGAAATACAGTACTAAAATGTAACCATATATCCAGAGTTTCTTGTAACTTTTTTCAGAATTGGAATTTAAACTGTGGATCTTTATCAGAAATAGCGGAAACTAGCACATCATATGATCTGACAATCCCAAAAACAGATAATTCAAGCAATCTATCAAGTGAGAAATCCGCTCATGCCAGGATAAAATGTATAGGCTTCGTCAAACAATCAACAATTACTCAAATAGTATCTTTCTTTTCATAGATAGGGAGAATCATGATATAAAATTCATAGTAACTTTGTCCCATTTCCATTTCGGTATTTTCATTGACTATAACCATCTTGAAAGTATCATCTCTATCTTGATGATACATCCAACATTTAAATATATATTTAGAAATACCACATTTCATTCCGGGCTTCTAGTACATCTTTTTCTTTTCAAATCGTTGTGCATTTTATCATTTCCTAGATAAACAAACATAATATCACTGTGATCATTCATGTAAAATTTTCTATAAAAGTTCCAAATTCTTCAGTACACAGAATCTATCTCAAAAAAACAAACAATCATCCTGATTCAATAATCATTTCGTTCAGTACTTGTTCATCTTACAACTCATTATCCCTTTTCTGGGCTTTACAGATTTGTTGTAGAGACATCAGCTTAGCTTTAAGCTTAGCTAAAATTAATCTTTTATCAGATAATAGCAAACAAAGAATTTTCTACTCAACATATCAGCAACTATATTTCCTTTTCCTGAATGAAAATCAATTACCAAATTAGGGTCTTTCAATAATTCAAACCATCTACTCTGTGTCAGATTCAAATCTTTCTATACCATCGGGTGTTTTAAAATTTATGATCATTATATATATGATATTTTCACCATTCAAATACTGTTACCAAATTCTCAGTGCAAACACAATAATTGTCAATTTAAGATCATATATCAGGTAATTGTTTTTCCTATAGTTTTATATGTCTGGAAGTATAGACCATTACTTTACCTTTCTTCATCAAAATACATTCTAATCTATTCAATGATGTACCACTGTGATAATAAATGCCTTACCTGATTCAGATTGAACCAGAACTGATGCTTAGGTCAGCAGGGCTTCCAATTGATCAAAACTTTACTAACATTTGTCAGTCCATTCAAATTTTAACTCTTTCTGTAATATCCATATCATTGATGTAGCTATCATAGAAAATACTTCCACAAAAATTAAAAAGGATATCGATGTAACACCCCTAACCCATATCCATCGCTGAATTAGGGTTACGAGGCATTACTAAACAAGACACAATTTAATACAATCATTTATCACTTTTCACGTATCAATTTTTATGTTACAAATCATACTTTGAAATTCAATCAATCAATACTCTGAACCTATTTAAAAGTTAGAACCAAACTATCATACATCAATAAAATATTGCATGCTTTACAATCCCATTTTTTGAACCTATTTACTATCATATTCATACCATTCGAATATTGAAAGACATTTCTAAATACAAATACCAAATCATGGTTAACCCAATTCATTAACTAATTTATAAAAATAGCAATTCGTATGTTATGCATATGCGCACATTTACTTAGGTTAAGCTTTTCACACACCTTTTTAGGCATACAAATATAAAACATAATTAAGCTTCGTTATAAGACCAAATACATTTGTAAACATTACCAACCTATGTGCATTACACCATAGCCACGGTAAACAATTTTTGAACATAAACAAAAATTTTAAGTACACCAATTCGCATGCTAAATACCATTCCCCAAAGCACATAAACACAACAAATCAATTATCCCTATATTCGGTAATTAAATTAGCCTCAAAAGATCAAACCAAACCATTTTAAAACATGTACATTAATTACCATTTCAAATTGTACCTAAATAACCAATGCACCATCAATGATATACTCATTTACCACACAAATTATACCATAAAACACATTTCCAAATGAGCTAATTTCATGGCCAATTGTTCATCATACTTTTTATTACTCATTGCTGAATCATAAAAACAAACACTTCAAGTATATAAACCATGAAACATACCTCCAAAATAAGTATAAGTCATAACCACATTCACACAAGCCATAATATTGTAATCAAGCCATTTTCGAATGGCTACATAAATATACAAATTCAAAACTAAACATATTTAAACTAGCCTATACAAGCCATATGTTCAAAGTTTCAAACTTCAAAAGTACCGAATGATAGTCGATAGTGTGACGATGATCTTTGACGATCCTCGAGCTCGTAACTAACTTCCAAAATCTATAAAACACCGAATGAACACACAAAGTAAGCTTGGAAAGCTTAGTAAGCCATAAGCAAATAAATCATCAAAAGAACATTTGCATTATAAATTCAAATTGGCTGAATATGATCAATCTCATAAACATATATATAATCACCCTTTTATCATACATAATTCATATTATCACCTCAGGTACTACACTTACCTTACTTTCATGAACATTTAATTTCACACGTACCTGAACCATTTAGCTCAATTTCACATTCGATCTTGACTCGACATTGCCCATTGAACCATTCAAAATTGACAAGGATACGCGAAAATCATATAACCTCGTACAATGCCATATCCCGAATATGGTCTTACATGCTATCACATATCGATGCCACTATCCCAGACAGGGTCTTACACGTTTTCTCACTTTGATGCCAATGTCCCAGACATGGTCTTACACGAATCACACATCAGAAGTCCTAATGTCATGACATATGAATTCTATACTATTCCTACGGTTCAAACGGGGCTTTCGGACGTTGTAATTCAATCAATTCAAGCTCGTAACAAGTTCTCCAATGCTTAATTCAATTTGGCACATACATATATTTATTTACAATTCAATTCGACACATATAATACATATACATTCGAATTTAACAACATTTATTTACTTATGAACTTACCTCGTATGGACACGAACGGACAGGAACGACTATTCGACCACGTTCGATTTCCCCTGATCTATCTGTTTTCTTTCGCTCTTGATCTCAATCAAGCGAAATGAATGTCGAATACAAAAAAGCTCAAGAACACTTTTTATTTCTCAAGTTTCGGCCAAAAGATGAACAACATGCATGGTTTTTATGTTTTATTTTATTTAATTACATTATAAGACATAAATTACTATTTTAACCTTTATAAAATAATATGAAAACGTTATAACTCATGTCCATAACCGTCCATGCTAATATTCCATGGTCTAATATCAACATAAGGACCCCACATTATAAAATCCATAGCAATATAGCATTTTAACAAATAGCAAGCCACTTTTGCATTTTACGCGATTAAGTCCTTTTATCAAATTGAGCACACAAACAATAAAATTTTCACACAAAACTTTCACACACATTAATTCACATACTATAAACACAAAAAATAATATTAAAATACTTTTACGACTTCAAATTTATGGTTCTAAAACCACTGTTCTGTTTTAACTAAAATCAGGCTGTTACAACTCTTCCCTCCTTAGGGATTGTCGTCTTCGAAAATCTTACCAGTGAAAAGGTTCGGGTATTGTTCTCTCATAGCATCCTCAGCTCCTACGTAGCTTCTTCAATCCCGTGTTTATGCCATAGGACTTTTACTAATGAAATTTTCTTATTTCTCAATCCTTTAACCTCACGATCCAAAATCTAGATCAGTTCTTCTTCATATGTCATATCAGATTGAATCTCAATCTCAGATAGGGAAATCACATGCGAGGGATCAGATCGATATCTTTGAAGCATCGATACATGAAATACATTATGAGTCTTTTCTAATTCCAGTGGCAACAACAATTTATAAGCAATAGGCCCGATACGCTCAATAATTTCACACGGCTCGATGAATCTCGGACTCAATTTGCCTTTTCTACCAAATATAAGTATTTTCTTCCATGGAGAGACTTTCTAAAACACTTTATCCTCGATCTAAAACTCAATATCTTTCTATTTCAAGTTCACGTACAATTTCTAACGATTTGACGCTGATTTTAGACTATCACGAATCATTTTCACTTTTTGTTCAGTCTCTTTAATCAAATCGACCCCGTGAATCTTATTCTCACTGAGCTTAGTCCAATACAAAGGTGTTTGGCATTTGCGATCATACAAAACATCGTAAGGTGCCATTTTTATACTCGATTGAAAGCTATTATTATACGCAAATTCAATCAATGGCAAGTATCGTTCCCACGTACCTTTAAACTCAAGAATGAACACCTCAACATATCCTCGAGTATCTGAATAATCTACTCGGATTGACCATCTTTTTTCGGATCATAAGCAGTACTAAATTGTAATTTTGTACCCAGTGCATTCTGCAATTTCTTCCAGAAACGCGATGTGAATCTTGGATCTCTATCCAAAACAATAGACATAGGTACTCCTTATAGTCTCACAACCTAAGAAATGTACAACTCAGTAAGTTTATCAAGTGAATAATCCATGCAAACCGGAATGAAATAAGCCGATTTAGTTAGTCTATCAACAACTACCCAGATTGCATCTTTCTTACTTGGTGACAAAGGCAAACCTGATACAAAATCTATTGTAATTCTATCCCATTTCCACTCGAGAATCATAATTGGCTGTAGTAACCCAAACAGTACTTGATGCTCAGATTTGGCTTGCTGACAGATTAAACAATTCGAAACATATTCAGAGATATCACGCTTCATAGCAGGCCACTAGTAAAGTTGTTTTAGATCATTATACATTTCTGTGCTTCCTGGATGAACAGACAAACAACTACTATGTGCTTCGTTCAAAATCATTCGAATTAACTCTGAGTTTCTGGGAACACATATTCGACTTCTGAATCTTAAACAATCATCAGCATCAATTTGAAATTCTGAATCAGGGTTCAAATCACATTGAGCTCGTTTTGCTACCATTTCATTATCAACTTTGTGAGCTTTGCAAATCTACTGTATAAATAACGGTCTTGCTTTCAACTCAGCTACAATCGAGTCGTCATCAGATAGAACCATCTGAGTATTCATCGCACGTAGTGCAAACAAAGATTTTTGACTTAAAGTGTCAGCCACAACATTATCCTTTCCCGGATGGTAGTCAATCACTACCTCATAATCTTTCAACAATTCCAACCATCTCCGCTTTCGCAAATTGAAATATTTCTGAGTCATCAAATATTTTAAGCTTTTGTGATCAGAAAACACATGAAATTTCTCACCGAACAGATAGTGGTGGCAAACCTTCAACACTAACATGATAGCTGCTAATTCCAAATCGTGCATCGGGTAATTCTTTTCATGCGGCTTTAATTGTCTCGAGGTATAAGCTATAACTTTACCTTCCTGCATCAAAACACAGCCCAGACCATTCAACGATGCATCACTATAGATTATGAATTCTTTACCCGATTTGGCTGAACTAACACTGGAGCTTCGGTCAATAAAGCTTTCAGCTGATCAAAAATTTTCTAACACATGTCCGGCCACTTGAACTTAACATCTTTCTGTAGCAGTCTCGTCATTGAGGTTATAATCATAGAGAAACCTTTTATGAATCATTTGTAATAACCAGGAAGTCCCAGGAAGCTTCGGACTTCGGATACATTTCTCGAAGGCTTCCAATCTAATATCGTCAAAATCTTGCTCGGATCCACTCGAATACCCGATGCTAACACAACATGCCCCAGAAAACCTACTTCGCGCAACCAGAATTCAAATTTACTGAACTTCGCAAACAACTGCTTATCACACAAAGTTTGTAGCACTATTCTCAAATGTTCAGTATGTTCAGATTCATTATGGGAATAAATTAAGATGTCATCTATAAACACAACCACAAATCGATCCAGATACAGTCTGAAGATTCGATTCATTAGATCCATAAAAATAATAGGTGTATTCTTTAATCCGAAAGGCCTAACTAAAAACTCATAATACCCGTATCTCATTCAGAAAGCAGTTTTCGGCACATCGGAGTCTTTAACTCGCAGCTGATGTAACCCGATTTCAAATCTATCTTAGAAAACACTGTAGCTCCTTCTATACGTGGCAGAGGATATTTATTCTTGATAGTCACTTTATTGAGCTGTCGATAATCGATGCACATTCTCATAGTTCCGTCTTTCTTTTTCACAAACAATATTGATGCACCCTAAGAAGAATAACTCAATCGCGCGAAACCTCAATCTGTAAACTCTTGCAACTAAGCTTTCAATTCTTTTAATTTGATCGGTGCCATTCTATATGGAGCTATCGATATTGGAGTTGTTCCCAGCACTAAATCAATACAAAATTCAACTTCCCTCATCGGTGGTAAACCCAGTAACTCTTCAGGAAACACCTTCAGATATTCACACACAACTGGTATTGATTCAATCATCTTTTCAGTCACTTTAGAGTCGAGCACATAAGCAAAGTAGGCTTCACAACCCTTTATGAGCTAACATCAAAGAAATCACCGCCGGTAAACCATTTAAATCATTAGACTCAATCTGAATTATCTCATCATTCTGACATCTCAGATCAATCGTCTTTCATTTGCAGTTCACTATCTCATCATGCAGTGTTAACCAATCCATACCCAAAATTATATCAAATTTGTCGAATGGAAACAACATCAGATCGGCCGAAAAATAGGAATCTCAAATCATCAACGGGCAGTTCTTGCATACTTTATCAACCAAGACACATCTGCCTAAGGGGCTCGATACTGTAATCACAAATTCAGTAGACTCTACAGGCAAAGTCTTACTGGATACTAAAGTTTCACATACATAAGAATGAGTTGATCTAGGATCAATCAATGCAACAACACTAGTATCATAAAGAGTGAAAGTACCTGTAATAACATCAGGAGACGAAGCTTCTTCATGAGCACGGATGGCATAAGCTCTGGAAAGTGCGTGGGCTTCAAATCTAATAGCCTTATCTTTAGTCATTCTCTGGCTACCACTTACATTACCCGTGTTTTTGAGTGCTTTACCTCCAGCTGACGTGTTACTCGGTCTCGTATTCTGCACTGTGTTTTGCTCAACTGACTCAGGGCATTCACGAATGAAGTGATCGAATGATCCACATTTAAAACAAGACTGATCATTCAATCTACAATCACCAGGGTGGCATTTACCATAATGTCTGCACTCGTGTCAGTTCGGTCGGATGTTACCAACACTAGCAATCGAGGTGGCTTTTGAACTCACAGGTGGTCTGTCTCGATCTCGTCTAGAACAACCTACAATAGCTTTTGAACAGCTAAAATCATATCAAAATTTCTTTGATGGCTACTGAAATGACTTACTCAATGATCTTTTCGTGAATCTCTAGCTTCAAGGTTAGCTTTTCTTTTCTCTTCTCTTTCTCGAGCTTTTCAGCTTTGCATGCTCACTTGACTAGTACCACGAACTCTTTTATTTCTAAAATCCCAACTAACGACTTGATGTTTTCATTCAACCCGTCTTCAAATCTTTTACACATTATAGCTTTAGTTGAAACACATTCCTGAGCATATCTGCTAAGTCTCACAAATTCCTGTTCATATTCTGTCACTGTCATGCGCCCTGTTTTAACTTGAGAAATTCTTTGCGTTTTTTATCAATAAACTGCTGACTGATATATTTCTTTTAGAATTCAGTCTGAAAGAACTCTTAAGTAACCCATTCTTTTGGAACAACCAATACTAGTGTATTCCACCAGTGATACGAGGTATCTCGTAGTAAAGATACAACACATTTGAGACATTCATCAGGGGTACATGATAGCTCATCAAACACACGAATAGTATTATCAAGCCAAAACTCGGCTTGTTCAGCATCATCATCTACAGTAGCCCTGAACTCTTCAGCTCTATATTTTTTAATTTTATCAACTTGAGGCTTATTAATCGCATCGGATCAGTAACCAGAGGTATTATAGGTATCTGGGGAGGATTAGGCAGGGGAGAAGGTTGTTGAGCAGCCGGATTTATCCGTATATACTGTGTGAACCATTCGTTCGTCATTTGGAAGAAGGCTTGTTTAGCCTCTCCCTCGTGGCTACTCGAAACAAGTCTAGAATCAGATTGCACTGCCCTTTGAGCGGGATCAGGTGCATTCGTTTCCACATCATCAGCTACGGCTTGATCGAGATCTATTTACTCTATGAAAACACATTTTCAATTGTCAGAAATCATCACACTATCACAGTTCATAAATATAGCATATATAGCTAGACTAACACAGGCTACGTTAGTCCTAGAACTAACTAAACTGTAGCTCTGATACTAATCAAATGTAACACCCCTAACCCTTATCCGTCGTCGAATTAAGGTTACGAGGCATTACTGAACAAAACACAGTTTAGCACAGTCATTTATCACTTTTCACGTATCAATTTTTACGTTATAAATCATACTTTGAAATTCAACCAATCAATACTCTTAACCTATTTAAAAGTTAGAACCAAACTATCATACATCAATAAAATATTGCATGCTTTACAATCCAATTGTTTGAACCTATTTACTATCATATTCATACCATTCAATATTTATAATATATTCAAGCTTATAATAATACATCATATATACTAAGCTTATGTCAAATCATCCATTGCATATATTTATTTCATTAGCAAACTTCTAGCCATACTATTTTATAAACTATGCACATATGCATAGTAAGTCATATCAATCCATGTCTTTAACTAAATATCAAATATATCATTTTGTAAGATATATACATGTACATAACACTCTAAAATGAAAGCCATTTCTAAATACAAATACCAAATCATGGTTAACCCAATTCATTAACTAATATATAAAAATAGCAATTTGTATGTTATGCATATGTGCACATTTACTTAGGTTAAGCATTTCACAGACCTTTTTAGGCATACAAATATAAAACATAATTAAGCTTCGTTATAAGACCAAATACATTTGTAAACATTACCAACCTATGTGCATTACACCATAGACACGTTAAACAATTTTTGAACATAAAAAAAAAATTTAAGTACACCAATTCGCATTCTAAATATCATTCCCCAAAGCACATAAACACAACAAATCAATTATCCCTATATTCGGTAATTAAATTAGCCTCAAAAGATCAAACCAAACCATTTTAAAACATGTACATTAATTACCATTTCAAATTGTACCTAAATAACCAAGGCACCATCAACGATATACTCAACTACCACACAAATTGTACCATAAAACACATTTCTTGTGACACCCCAAACCCGGCCCAGATGTTATGCCTAGATTTGACGTGTCACATTGAAGTTTTTAAGAATACCCATGCCTCTTTCAACGTCCTTCTTAGTGTTTTAAAAGATAGTCTTTGCTAAGTTAATAAAGTGAATGGAAGTCTGTGCACCGGTAGGTATCCCAAAGCAGGAGGTGAGCCATGAAGTCTGCTAAGTACCAAGCTCTTGATTGGATCCAATCCTAGACATGCCCACAACCATTGCCACACTTTGGTGCGAGGTTAGGTTTTGAGAAAAACGTGTTAAAATTCATTTAAGTAGATATTTTTGATAAACCGATTAATTGAATCGTTGCGTTATTTTGAAAACAATTATCATTTTGAAAACTCGCCCTAAGTCTAACCCATTTTGGATTGTTATCAGTAAAATATAGGGTATAAAATAAAATAATCCCAGAAAAATAATTAAAATGGCCTTATTACAACCCAAAACCAAATAATAATATTAATTAAGATAAAACTTATAAAAAAATAAACCAGTTACTTATTGCAATTAAAAGAAACAGAAATAGTAGTGTGGCCATCTCCGAGTCCCTCGCAGCTCCAAACCATCTAAGCTTAAGGATTACCTGCACAGTTAGAAACAGGGTGAGTTTACGAAAACTCAGTGTGTAATCCCCAACAACAAACAAGCAGTGAATAACATAGTGTCAGAACAATCTAGGCCAAAGCCCTATTCAAGAATAAGACAGATCCGGGCCTTAGCCCTTAAACAAGAGCAATATGGGCCTAAGCCTTAATTTAGTCTCGACATATCTCGGGTCAAGCCTTTTCATAAACCATATCACTGGGCCGAAGCCTTTTCATAAATCATATCACTGGCCGAAGCCTTTACTGTAAGAGGTATGGCCCATAGGCCCATTTCAATATCACATGTCATATCAATGAATGTATGCAAGCCCATTTGGGGAGACTACTCAACCCCCCATCCGCTACTCTCCACCCGTACCAACCAACACACCATGTGGGGAATAACTCAACCCACCCAACCAAACTCTCCACTGGCAGCATAGCTACTTTATCATATAACTGGAGGCCTAGCCTCTTTTAATAACTAGGGCAAAGCCCTTTTCGATAAACTGGGGCAAAGCCTTTTTCGGTAAACTAGGGCATAGCCCTTTTAGCACTTCCTCCATTTATAAAACCCAACCCATGCAACATGTCATGTATGCAGAATGTCATGCCCATATTTGAATCAAACAATCACAGTCAAGTCATTCATATCACCAATATATATTCACAATCAAATCCATCAACCACACAGTCCAAGTCAGTCACTTGCCCACAAGGGAAAAAAATCATTTTTCATATTATAAGGGTAATTTCATAATTTTACCAAATATCAGGGTTTTCCATGTTCATTAACAATCATCAATATTTCCGAGTGTTTAAACAATGATCTTTGACCCACTTTATCAAATTCAGGCTTTTGGGCCCAAAACCCTTAATGGGCCCTACGAATGCTGATTTAGCCCACTAAGCCTTGCTTAATCAAAATTTTACAACACTACTAATCGTGTTAACATGCAACTTTTCCAAATTCCATTTTCTATCAGTTTTACCCAAATGGGCCCGAAAGCCCATTGGGCCCGATTCCAGCCTATTGAGGCCCAACTTACCATCGTGCACAAAATTGCGCTCTTACCTGTTCCATCGATTCAAACACCGATCATATCGTATCTATCTCATCTTTAAGCAAAGGCAAAATCCCAAGTTCTCGAAATGCCAAAATTTTAGCATTTCTGCTTTTCGGCGAATATTAATCTAAGCTACTGCGAGGGTTATTACACACCTGTTATGGGTTGAAGTTGAAACGTTTCCAAAATCAATCACCTACGATAACCACCACCTATCACTCAAACTTAACTAATCCAATCTCAATATATGTAAATCCTAAGCACATCAGTCATACAGAACATAAGGGCATATTCGTCATTTTACCATACAGGGGTATTACGGTCACTTTACCCTACAGGGCTTTACGGTCTTTTTACCTATTAGGGGTATTTTAGTCATTTCATCCTACAAGGGTGTTTTGGTAAATCTACAAACCAAGGGTATTTCAGTAATTTTGTAAACCAATGGTATTTCTATAATTTTTAGAAAGTCAAGGGTATTTCTGTAATTGTGTAAATTAGGGGTATTTTGGTAATTTTACAAATTGAGGGTATTTCGGTAATTTCATAAACCAGTGGTATTTTGGTAATTTTACAAACTAGGGGTATTTTGGTAATTCTACCCTATAGAGGTATTTCAGTAATTTAATAATCGAGGGATAAAACAATAATTTTGTAAATCGAGGGTAAAACAGTAATTCTGTAAATCAAGGGTAAAACAATAATTCTATAAATCGAGGGTACTTTGGTAATTTTACAAGTCGAGGGTATTTTTGTAATTGGTAAACTAAAGTATTCTAAACAGGGATAACAATACGAATGGCCCTAAAGCCCATTCTCGGCCCAAATGGGCCCACACGCTCGTGTAGCCCTTTTAGCCCAAATCTAGCCACAAATATGAGATTCACCTAGCCTAGTCCAATATTTACTACACAATCAAACAACTTATCCAATTGGGCTCGTAGGCCCATTGGGCCCACATGGCCCCTTTTGGCCCATTGCGGCCTAAAGTAGCCATCCTACAGCTAGAGTAGTGAGAAATACACACCTGATAGGAGACTGGAGTTAATCCACGCTCTGAGCACTCTTAGCTGACGCCCAACCCAAATGAGCACGCCATACAGCGAAAGGGATCAGCCAAGAAAAGTATCTTTACTCTCCTCATGGTTCTCTCTATTTAAAGCCAGCTTCGCATCCACTCTTATGTTAGCTTCTCGATGTGGGATCCTTCCAACATCAGAGTTTAAATTCAACACCAACTCTTGCCGCCCCCTGTTAGCAAAATAAATGCTCTTTGATTGCCATGAGTTTCGAACCTTGGACCTCCTTGCCAACTCTATGATGCCACCGTGCCACTTCACCACAGGCTCTTTTTGTGTCATATTTTATCCTCAATTAATTATAAGGTCTAAAGGCCAAAGTCCAAGTTCCCTTAAAAAAAAAAACAGAATAAATTGCAAGAGCCAAGGCTTGAACCCAGGCTCCCATACAACCTTAATTACGCCACTTCCACTAGACCATATTCCTCATCGAGTCATTTATTTAACACAATAATTTAAAAGGCCCTCATCCAAGCATTCAGGTTTTTTTCACTTAATACCAAAATTTTTACTAAAGCCCAAGTTTGAATCCAAGATTTCTCCAACACTTCTCAAAGCCATTAACCACTAAAGCAAACATTTAATTGTTTCATTTCATTGCACAATTAAATACCTATATACAACCTCCTTACGGACCCACACTCAAGGCCCAATACTTCTAGGCCCGAATTCGGGGTGTTACAATTCTACCCCCTTAAACAAATTTCGTCCTCGAAATTTCCACTCTCAGACTACACCACTGCACTTCCGCTGCGCACTCTGATACTATTAATACTAACATACACCCAAAACATTTGTCCATCGGAGCGGATAGATTTCACATGCAACCAATTTCTATATTTCCAAAACACACACCAAATAAATACTAAATCTAAATTCAAGCGTTACAGTTACTCTAACTAGAGAGTTCCAGTATAGTGCTACTATCTATAGTGGTTTCTCAATATAGCATTTCAATCTATAACAATAAATAGAGTTAGAGAACTTATAGATTTGGTGCTGGAGACTCGGTGTGCCACACTTCCAGTAACATCTTTTCAGAAACAAGTCAAGTTTCATTGATAAATTTAAAAACAAAATTTTAGAAAACCCTTTTCAAACCCCAATTTTGAAAAAAAAAAAAATAACAATAATTTTCTGCTACCCATACCACGTAGAAGTTTTGTAACTGCTCTGATACCACTAAATGTAACACCCCAAACCCGGCCCAGACGTTATGGATGGATTCGACGTGTCACATTGAAGTTTTTAAGAATACCCATGCCTCTTTCAACGTCCTTCTCAGTGTTTTAAAAGATAGTCTTTGCTAAGTTAATAAAGTGAATGGAAGTCAGGCACCGTAGGTATCCAATGTAAGAGGTGAGCCATGAAGGTCGCTAAGTACTAAGCTCTTGATTGGATCCAATCCTAGACATGCCCACAACCATTGCCACACTTTGGTGCGAGGTTAGGTTTTGAGAAGAACGAGTTAAAATTCATTTAAGTAGATATTTTGATAAACCGATTAATTGTATCGCTATGTTATTTTGAAAGCAATTATCATTTTGGAAACGCGCCCTAAGTCTAACCCATTTTGGATTGTTATCAGTAAAATATAGAGTATAAAATAAAATAATCCCAGAAAAATAATTAAAATGGCCTTAACCAAATAATAATATTAATTAAGATAAAACTTATAAAAAAATAAACCGCTACTTATTGCAATTAAAAGAAATGAAATAAAGAGTGTGGCCATCTCCGAGTCCCTCGCAGCTCCAAACCATCTAAGCTTAGGGATTACCTGGACAGTTAGAAACAGGGTGAGTTTACGAAAACTCAGTTTGTAATCCCCAACAACAAACAAACAGTGAATAACACAAAGTTGTCAAGACAATCTGGGCCAAAGCCCTATTCAAGAATAAAGACACCGGGCCTTAGCCTTTAAACAGTAGCAATATGGGCCTAAGCCCTAATTTAGTCTCGACATATACTGGGCCAAAGCCTTTTTATAAATCATATCACTGGGCCGAAGCCTTTTCATAAATCATATCACTGGCCGAAGCCTTTACTGTAAGCGGTATGGCCCATAGGCCCATTTCAATATCACATGTAATATCAATGAATGTATGCAAGCCCATTTGGGGAGACTACTCAACCCCCCATCCACTACTCTCCACCCATATCAACCAACACACCATGTGGGGAATAACTCAACCCACCCAACCAAACTCTCCACTGGTAGCATCGCTACTTTATCATATAACTGGAGGCCTAGCCTCTTTTAATAACTAGGGCAAAGCCCTTTTTGATAAACTGGGGCAAATCCCTTTTCGATAAACTGGGGCATAGCCCTTTTAGCACTTCCTCCATTTATAAAACCCAACCCATGCAACGTGTCATGTATGCAGAATGTCATGCCCATATTTGAATCAAACAATCACAGTCAAGTCATTCATATCACCAACATATATACATAATCAAATCCATCAACCACACAAATTAAGTCACCACTTGCCCACAAGGGCAAAACAGTCATTTTCATATTATAAGGGTAATTTCATAATTTTACCAAATATCAGGGTTTTCCATGTTCATTAACAATTATCAATATTTCTGAGTGTTTAAACAATGATCTTTGACCCACTTTATCAAATTTGGGCTTTTGGGCCCAAAACCCCTAATGGGCCCTACGAATGCTGATTTAGCCCACTAAGCCTGCTTAATCCAAAGTTTACAACAGTACTAACCGTGTTAACATGCAACTTTTCTAGATTCCATTTTCTATCAGTTTACCCAAATGGGCCCGAAAGCCCATTGGGCCCGATTTCAGCCCATTGAGGCCCAACTTACCATCGTGCACAAAATTGCGCTCTTACCTGCTCCATCGATCCAAACACCGATCGTATCGTATCTATCTCATCTTTAAGCAAAGGAAAAATCACAAGTTCCCGAAATGCCAAAATTTTAGCATTTCGGCTTTTCGGCGAATATTAATCTAAGCTACTGCGAGGGTTATTACACACCTGTTATGGGTTGAAGTTGAAACGTTTCCAAAATCAATCACCTACGATAACCACCACCTATCACTCAAACTTAACTAATCCAATATCAATATATATAAATCCTAAGCACATCAGTTATACGGAACATAAGGGCATATTCGTTATTTTACCATACAGGGGTATTACGGTCACTTTACCCTACAGGGGCTTTACGGTCTTTTTACCTATTAGGGGTATTTTAGTCATTTCATCCTACAAGGGTGTTTTGGTAAATCTACAAACCAAGGGTATTTCAGTAATTTTGTAAACCAATGGTATTTCTATAATTTTTAGAAAGTCAAGGGTATTTCTGTAATTGTGTAAATCAGGGGTATTTTGATAATTTTATAAATTGTGGGTATTTCTGTAATTGCACAAACCAGTGGTATTTTGGTAATTTTACAAACTAAGGGTATTTTGGTAATTCTACCCTATAAGGGTATTTCAATAATTTCACAATCGAGGGTAAAATGGTAATTTTGTAAATCGAGGGTAAAATAGTAATTCTGTAAATCAAGGGTAAAATAGTAATTCTATAAATCGAGGGTACTTTGGTAATTTTACAAGTTGAGGGCATTTTTGTAATTGGTAAAGTAAAGTATTCTAAACAGGGATAACAATACGAATGACTCTAAAGCCCATTCTCGGCCCAAATGGGCCCACACGCTCGTGTAGCCCTTTTAGCCCAAATCTAGCCACAAATATGAGATTCACCTAGCCTAGTCCAATATTTACTACATAATCAAACAACTTATCCAATTGGGCTCATAGGCCCATTGGGCCCACATGGCCCCTTTCGGCCCACTAGGCCCACATGGCCCATTTCGGTCCATCGCGGCCCGAAGTAGCCATCCTACAGCTAGAGTAGTGAGAAATACACACCTGATAGGAGACTGGAGTTAATCCACGCTCTGAGCACTCTTAGCTGACGCCCAACCCAAACGAGCACGCCATACAGCGAAAGGGATCAGCTAAGAAAGGTATCTTTACTCTCCTCATGGTTCTCTCTATTTAAAGCTAGCTTCGCATTCACTCTAATGTTAGCTTCCCGATGTGGGATCCTTCCAACATCAGAGTTTAAATTCAACACCAACTCTTGCCGCCCCCTGTTAGCAAAATAAATGCTCTTTGATTGCCATGAGTTTCAAACCCTGGACCTCCTTGCCAACTCTATGATGCCACCTTGCCACTTCACCACAGGCTCTTTTTGTGTCATATTTTATCCCCAATTAAATATAAGGTCTAAAGGCCAAAGTCCAGGTTCCCTTAAAAAAAATAGAATAAATTGCAAGAGCCAAGGCTTGAACCCAGGCTCCCATACAACCTTAATTATGCCATTTCCACTAGACCACATTACTCCTTGTGTCATTTATTTAACACAATAATTTAAAAGGCCCTCATCCAAGCATCCAGGTTTTTTTCACTTCATACCAAAATTTTTGCTAAAGCCCAAGTTTGAACCCAAGATTTCTCCAACACTTCTCAAAGCCATTAACCACTAAAGCAAACATTTAATTGTTTCATTTCATTGCACAATTAAATACCTATATACAACCTCCTTACGGACCCACACTCAAGGCCCAATACTTCTAGGCCCAAATTCGGGGTGTTACATTTCCAAATGAGCTAATTTCACGGCCGATTGTTCATTATACTTTTTATTACTCATTTTTGAATCATAAAACCAAACAATTCAAGCATATAAACCATGAAACATACCTCCAAAATAAGTATAAGTCATAACCACATACACACAAGCCACAATATTGTAATCAAGCCATTTTCGCATGGCTACATAAATATACAAATTCAAAACCAAACATGTAACAGCCTGTTTTTGGGTCAAATCGAAACAATGGTTTTGGGACCACAATCCGACATTAAAAAATTTATTTTATTATTATTTTAATATTTTCAGCATGATATTAGAATTGTGAAAAATTTTCCTAAAGAAATTTTATCGTTTAAGTGGTTAATTCAGTAAAAAAGACTAAATCGCAGAAAGCGTAAAATATGAGTTCTATAAGTTCAGTGGACCAAATGACTATAGAAGTGAAAAAAAAGTGAACTTGCATGGTAATTAACCCACTAATTAGTTGGTGGAGGATTCAGTTTGGCATTTATGAGAATTGTTTTATTTTTAAAGGGTAAATAGGTAAATTGGTTATTAAGTTAATATGAATAAAACAAAATCAAAATTTTCCATTCATTCATCTTCCTTGCTACCGAATTTGAGAAAGAAAAATAAGGGGTTTAAAGCTTGTTAGGTTTGGCATTTTCATGGGTGATTTGGTGAGTGATTTTGACTCGATTTTTAATAATTTCTACATTTTTGATATCGTTGCTTCGTATTCTAGCTAGCCTGTATCTCCATTTTCGAAATTTTTATGGATTTGGAATGATGCCATTGTTGAATGCTTGGTTATTAGATGTTATATGATAGATTATTAACGTTTGAAGCTAGATTAACAAGTTTTATAAAGTGATTTTTGACAAAAAATGTAAATTAAAGACTAAATTCTAAAAATGTGAAACTTTAGGGGCAAAAGCGTAATTTTACCAAAATGTGTATAAAGTGTCAAATTGAATAGAAAGGAAAGTTAATATGCTGAATTTGACGTTATATATAGATCAAGATAAATAAATATCGAATTTAGGTCGGGGAAAAATGAAAAGTAGACGATTAGGCGATAACTTCTATCCGATCAACTTGAGGTAAGTTCGTATGCAATGAACTTATTTAATATTGTATTTTAAATACTTTGGTATCATATAAATTGTATATTCATGACTACTACTATGCTGGATATATAAATGGCACTTAGTGTGCGAAGTATCGAGGAAGGCACTTAGTGTGCGATACATCCAGAATGACACTTAGTGTGCGAAGTATCGAGGATAGAACTTAGTGTGCGAAACATCTAGAATGACACTTAGTGTGCAAGGTATCAGGTATGGCACCTAGTGTGCGAGACATTAAATATTCACGGGTAAATGAAAGATGTGATTGAGTATGAGATTGGTACGAGATAGTATAGATATGTACAAAAATTCACCCAAGATGGTACAGGTATGTACGAAAATTTGTACAAGATGGTGCAAGTATGTACGGAAATTCATACAAGATGGTACAGGTATGTACAAAAATTCAATTGAGTATTGAATTTATGAAAATTATGAGTTCATGATTATTGGGGAACTGAATATGTAATAGTGATGTGATTAATGGTTTGGTAATATATTATGTTATATTACTTGAATAGTGATTGAATAATAAATTTGGCTGATGATTACGTGTTAGGCTTTTGGGTCAAAATGAGTTGTGATGTGCTCCATTTTTTCTTATTTAAATTGTGGCTCAACTGTTATGAGAAAAATAAGGGGTTTAAAACTTGTTAGGTTCAACATTTGCATGGGTGATTTGGTGAGTGATTTTGATTCGGTTTTTAATAATTTCTACTTTTTTGAGATCGTTGCTTTGTATTCTAGCTAGCTCGTATCTCCGTTTTCGAAATTGTTATAGATTTGAAATGATGCCATTGTTGAATGCTTGGTTATTAGATGTTTTATGATAGATTATTAATGTTTGAAGCTAGATTAACAAGTTTTATAAAGTGATTTTTGACAAAAATGTCAATTAAGGATTAAATTGTAAAAGTGTGAAACTTTAGGGGTAAAAGCGTAATTTTACCAAAATGTGTATAAAGTGTCAAATTGAATAGAAGGAAAGTTAATATGCTGAATTTGATGTTATATATAGATCAAGATAAATAAATATCGGATTTAGGTCGGGGAAAAATGAAAAGTGGACGATTAGGCGATAACTTCTATCCGATCAACTTGAGGTAAGTTCGTATGCAATGAACATATTTAATATTGTATTTTAAATACTTTGGTATCATATAAATTGTATATTCATGACTACTACTATGCTGGATGATATATCGATCATATAAATGGCACTTAGTGTGCGTAGTACCGAGGATGGCACTTAATGTGTGATACATCCAGAATGGCACTTAGTGTGCGAAGTATCGAGGTTGGCACTTAGTGTCCAAAACATCCAGAACGACACTTAGTGTGGGAGGTATTAGGTATGGCACCTAGTGTGGAAGACATTGAAAATTCACAAGTAATAGAAAAATGTGATTCAGTATGAGATAGTACAGGTATGTACGGAAATTCAATTAAGTATTGAATCTACGAAATTTATTAGTTCATGATTATTGTGGAACTGAATATGTAATAATGATGTGATTAATGGTTTGGTAATATATTATGTTATATTACTTGAATAGTGATTGAATAATAAATTTGGCTGATGATTACGTGTTAGGCTTTTGGGTCAAAATGAGTTGTGATATGCTCCATTTTTTCTCATTTAAATTGTGGCTCAACGGTTATGAGAAAAGGGTAAATATTGGAAAAGTCTTAGATTTGGACTGCTAATGAAAACATGGAAAAGAATGAGTTTTTGGATGATTTAAAGATACTTAGCCATATGCTTGATATGTGAATACATATAAGTAATGTAAACTTATGTCATAATGCTTTATGATAATTTGCTAGTTCATTTGATGTTTAAAATCTAAAAGCTAATGTTGTTTAGGCTAAGGCCAAGACATGTTGGATTGACTTAAATGGATTATGCTTATAAATTGAAGTTATAAGCTTTATTTTTTTGAATTACAAACTTACTAAGCTGTGAAGCTTACTTTGTGTTATTGTTTTTTCTATGTTTTGTAGTGCTTCGGATGTTTGCTCGGGTTGGAAGTCAATGGAGATCGTATCACACTATCCGATTATTGACTTACGGTATTTTTACACTTTAGGGTTTGGATATATGGCATGTATAGGCTACTGTTAAGATGATATGTCTTGAGTTGTGATTTTGGCCATGTGATTTGGCTTGTAAATGATGGTGTGTATTGGCCATGTAAGTTGGCCTAAAGTATGTGTTTGATAAATGAGATATGTGAGGTCTATAATGTTTTTGTGTTGGCATATTTTGGTATAAAGTATAGGTGATGAATTGATATGTTTGAGAAGCATGATTTAGTTAACGGAAAAGTGAGAAAAGGAAATTGGAAGTTATGTAAGTTTTTGATGATTTTGGTATATGATATGGCATGATATGTGTATGGATTAATATGCTTTGGCTGCCTTTGAATGCATTAAAATGGTATGAGATGATGTGGGTTAGGTATGCTTGTGGAGGGTGAGAAATGTGGCTTAAACTAAGCCTATTTTCACTCCACACGGCCGAGCACACGGGCGTGTGGCTTGACCGTGTGTGACACATGGCCTTGGTACATGGGCGTGTGTCCCCTGGGGTAGCCTTTCGAATTAAGTCAGTATACCTTATAGACTTGGCACGGGCTAGACACACGGGCGTGTCTACTAGCTGTGTGTAGTACATGGGCTGGCACATGGGCGTGTGGCTGGTCGTGTGATGCAAGTTAGTATGTATGCCCTGTTATGACACGGCTTAGACACGAGCGTGTGGATGACACACGGGCTAGACACACGGGCTTGTGGTCTAGCTGTGTGAGGTAAGTCAGTGAGCTCCACGGAGTTGAGCACGGGCTGGGGCACAGCCATGTGATTCCAATTCAAATGTCCACACAAGTGTGTCTCTTGGCAGTGTGAGTGGCATGGCCGGGGCACACAGGTGTGTGACCCCTGCAGGGTTGAAAATTTTCTAAGTTTCCGAGAAATTTCTTGAGTTATCTATTTAGTTCTGAACCTCTTCCAAGCATGATGTAAGGTCTCGTAGAGCCTTATTAGGGACAATGGGAATGAATGTCAAAAGTTTTAAATTGTATGCAAGATTTATGACCCGAACGTGTATGAAAGTTATGATGTAAGTCCGGTAATGTAACGCCCCGTACCCGAGACCGTCGCCGGAGTCGAACACGAGGTGTTAACAGACTTAATTCATTACTTAAACAGCTCAAACAATTTATTTTAAAATTTTCATCAAGCTAGCAATCTGCATCACAACCGCTAAAAATTCATATCTCGAGTTTCAAACTCTAAATTCAATTGCATAAATTTTCCCTGAAACTAAACTCATATATATATTTATTAATTTTTTCTAGAATTTTGGTCAAGAAAATTAGTACAGCTTATTAGTTAAAGTCTCCCTGCTTGTGGTTCGATCGCTCGACCTCTGTGTATTACTTAATCAGATATCTCCTGCATGAGTTTCAATGACTATGCTGTTTGTTTCTAATAAAACTATACTCAATAAGGAATCTGTAAATATAAATCATAACTTCTAATTATCTTTGAAAAATTTATGGTGAATTTCCAAAGTCGAATAGGGATCCAGAAATCGCCCGCCCTGTTTCACAAAAATTTAAACATCTCATAAAATATAACTCATATATCTGTTTTGTTCCATCCATATGAAAATAGACTCATAATTCTTCAATTCCATATTTATTCATCATCTAATTGTATCTCTACTATTTTTAATGATTTTTCAAACTCATGTCACTACTGCATGTTCGAATCTATTTTATGGTAAATTTTACCTATTTCATGGTTTCCATGAATTAGCTAGCAATTTAGCATACATAACACCAAATATGATCATGATTAGCCATTCCAATGGCTAATCATTACCAAGCATTTCCATACCACTCAATAACCATATCATAAGACCATATATACAAAATGATTATAATGCTATACATGCCATACTCAAAATATGCAAGTCATTATGCCAAGATGGTATATGGATAGTGTGAGCATGCCTCTGATCGTTCCCGTTTTCTGAGCTAGCTTGTCAACACTACAAGGAATGAAAAGGAGGAAGTAAGCATAAATGCTTAGTAAGCTCACATGCAAATAGCAAGTAACACAACTATATAAGTAAACATAAAACATCATTTGCATAATCATCACCGAGACATTCATATCACATTTTCATTTATCATCTTACCATATTGTTGTTATATCGAGTTTTCAACCCGAGGGTTAAGTACATACCTGTTCAAAGTATCCATTTCAAAACACTTACCAATACGTCCCTTTCATCTTGAGTATTCCTCCATTTGAGTTGAACTTTACCCGTTGAACACATCGGAATATAATTCGGATACATGGAAAGTTTGCACATAAGTGCTACATATGTAATCAAGAAATCATGTAACCCGCCCCAAAGTGAACTCGGACTCAACTCAACGAGCTCAGGCATTCACATCCATAAATGAACTTGGACTCAACTCAACGAGTTCAGATGCCTAGTTACATCTCACGAACTCGGACTCAACTCAACAAGTTCGGACATTTGCATCCATAAGTGAACTCGGACTCAGCTCAACGAGTTCGGATGCTCAACCATCCTAGTGACATGTCACTTGTATCCTAATCTATTCCTAAGGTTCAAACGGGCTTTTTCCCTCGATCTCACATTTGCTGTCTTCCATGGAATATCGGAACCGATACTCGGTAGCAATTCATATTTATCAAGTAGTAAACATAATTTGCATATTACTCAACATTAACCACAAAGCATAATATTTCACGATAAAAAAAATCAGCATATCATCATATCATTTAAATAACATAAAAACATTTAAAATAATAACTATGTTACCAACATTTACATATGAACTTACCTCGTATGCGAAAATGGCTACTTTTACCATTTCGTCCACAACTTGGTATTTTCCCCATTTTAGCCCAAATTTTAGTTTTCCTTTCTCTATCATTTAAAATATAGTCTAATTAGGACTCACATTATTCAAATTGACCCAAAATCATATTTTGGAAAAATTACAATTTTGCCCCTAAACTTTTGCATATTTATACTTTTGCCCCAAAGCTCGTAAATTAAACTTCAGCCTATTTTCTTATGTTTTATGACATGCTGATCATTTTTCCCTTCTATGGCAACATCAAATTCTCACTCTAACATGTACTTATGACTATTAGGTATTTTTACCGATTAAGCCCTTTTGTTAGTTTTCGCTTAAAACCGAGTAGCACAAGTTGTCTAACATAATTTAAAACCTCATATTCTATCATAAAACACCAAAATACACAAATTTCACCTATGGGTATTTTTCCAAATATGAACCCTAGGTTGAATTATTGCTAGCATAAGCTTAATCGAGCTACCGGGACTCTAAAAACGTAAAAATCATTAAAACCGAGGCTAGAACAGACTTACAATCGAGCTTGGAAGCTTGAAAAACCCTAGCCATGGTTTCTCCTTGCTATATTCGGCCATGGGGTTGAAGATGAGCAAAATTGGCTTTTAATTTTGTATTTTAATTCATTTTACCCCTAAATGACCAAAATGCCCTTACTACTAAACTTTCCAAAAATTCCATCCATGTCCAATTTTTGTCCATAGACTTAGAAATTGGTAAAATTTCTATTTAAGACCTCCTAATTAATATTTCAAAACAATTTCATACTAGAAACTTCTAGAATACAAGTTTTACAAATTATACGATTTAGTCCCTAATTTCAATTTAAGCACTTTATGCATAAAATTTCTTCACCAAATTTTCACACAATCATGCAATCATATCATAGACCTCAAAATAATCATAAAATCATTATTTATATCTCAGATTTTGTGGTCAAGAAACCACTATTCCGACTAGGCCCAAAATTAGGATATTACAGGTAATGCCTCGAACCTTATTCTGACTTCGGATACGGGAAGGGGTGTTACATTTAGTGGTATCAGAGCTACGGTTTAATCGATTCTAGGACTAACGTAGCATATGTGAGTCTAGCTATACATGCCACATTTAACCTATGATAGTGTGACGTCTCTCGACTATGATGAAAATTGTTTTAATTAGACAAATGTGCTTTCCAACCGAGCTAATTTCGATAGTGGAAAAAGTGGTACCCAAATTTTTGAGTGAAAACGTTTTACTGATGAGTTGAAACTTATAAAGTATGAATCAGAATGCATGATATTCTGCTATTGATAAATATTATAATGAGTTATGATGTTTGGTCTATGATTGCTATGTGAATATATTGATTTTGAATTAATGATTTGATTTAGCGTATGAGCTAAGTGTTTAGTACAAAAGTGATCATAAGTAAATGATTGCTAGATGTTTTGAGAATGCAGAATTAGGAATCAATTGGTCATTCATAATAGTATGTGTGATGTACATATTTACGTGAGAGTTAAAATTTTTGGCTTTACAACCCTCACCCCCTCATCGGTAAAGTATTGTAATGAAATCCGTATTATATGGATTAAATAAGCTTACAAGTGCGGAATTACAGAGTTTCATGATTGAAGAATTAGTATTGTGAACAGATAAGAGAATGAGTCTGCAAGTGAAGATAGTAATGGAAAAAAATATTGAATCGTGTTGAAGACCATTCGTAATATATGAAGTCACTGTTAAAGAAGAAGTTGAATTCGATGAGATGAAAGTATTTAGGTATGATGTCTAAAGAACGTATTAACTAGAAGTTCTTATGAATTGATTTCTGTAAGTAATAGGATCATGTGAAATCAGTAATGATAGAATTAGACAGTGGAATAATGTTTGAATTGAAATGATCGCTGAGTGCAGTGGTTATAGTCGGGCAGTTACTATGATTTCTTCTATGTATTCTACGTGTACACTTATCCTCAGAGGTATGTGTAACTGTATATTTGCATATGAAAATTCTTATCGTATGAGAACGTTAGTGGAACATACAGTTAGACAAAAGCATTGTTGGTCTGTTTGAGTTATGATCGGCATTGCTCTATCTTTCTCTGGTATTCTATTCCCTAGTGTTGATAAGAAAGTCGACGATAAAATCTATATGATGCTAGTATTTTGTTTCTACTGGTTATTATTCTATTAAATGTATATGAAGATTATATTGCTTTTGTCACTATGGATTTCAGTACTTGTGAATGACGTTTTTCCTTCTGGAAATTTTCTAGGATATTATCGAGATTTTTACCATGTTATATGAGTTGTGAATTTCAGAAATTCTGTATGGCTCTAAATTGTGAGATTTCGCTATCTTGACTTCCTTAGCCTTTTATTATTTGATTTATTAAGCATGAGATGTCTACATTAGATGTTCCTTTGAAGAAGATGATTATACATGTTATGATTATAATTTCTGGTTTGATCATGGGAGTACAGTGGTACTGTCATCAGATTATAGAGGTTGTGTTTCTACATTGTTTGCTGAGGGAACCATTTTTTATTTTCTTTTGTGTTCAAAATGCATTATTAACAGTTGGGGATTTTATCTATTTATATGGTTCAGATATTGGTCTTATTATGGCATTATGATTTCTATATGATAGAAGTGGATTCAGTATGGTTCAACACTTTGATGATTAATGGATGTGATAGCTTTATTATATAATAGTTTCTAGTTTCTTAAAAGAGGGTTGACATAGGCAAAAGTGCAAATGGTGAAAGATCATGTTCAATTTTGTATATTAGTTATCATTCTTAGGTAATCTTGATAAATGTCCATGAATTGAATGCGGAATGTTATGTTAAGTTTGAATTATGCCATTTTAAAAGTTCTTTGATTAGTATCCTAAAGAAATTGCAATAAAATGTATATATTTGAGTTATCTTGACAACAAGAAGACAGGTTTTCATTGAAAAGTTATTGATCGATAGCTAAGATCGATTCAGTTGTTTAGCCGGATGGGATTATTCACTTGAAGGGTCAATTGAGAATATGTGTTTAAATTTATCCTTGAGTGTAGAAAATAAGTTTTGTAAGTTCACGGGTAAGTAGATGGATAGTTTGAATGACGAATTCATATTTTAAAAGTTATGATACCGAATTATATCTATCGGAATAGTTGTAATTGAGAAAGTTATTGTGATCGAGAAGTCTGAATGATGTAATATTTATTAATAAAGTAGTAAACAGTTGAAGAAATTATTAACTGAAGCATCAATTCTGGTTTAGCCTGCATCGGGTAAAGAGTTAGTCGACACAAGAATTAGAGATGGCCGACATGGTATTTGTGTTTAATAGTTAATGACATTAATTGTTTGGTGAGTAATGTAACCTTTTGAAGACTACAAGAGTTTAAAATATTTGATGTTTCTAAAAGATCTGAATTTAAGACAGTAAAGATGGTTTGAACTATTGAAAGATTATGAGGCAGTGATTGATTATCACTCTGGGCAAACGATTATAGTCTTGGATGTTCTAAGTTAGAAATCCTTGTGTGATTAATGACCAATAATCATACGATTAATCTTATCAGATGATGAGTAGTCATTGATTGAGATAAAAAAAACTGATTATCGAGTGTTTTTGGAACTGTTACAGCATGTGTTGATATCAGAATAGAAATGAAATAGAATTTTTGATGAATTTTTGTAATGGAATTATTCTTATCACCAAAAAAGACAGATGTTAATTGAACTATTGTTGAATATTTGAGGAAGTCTTCATATTTTATCTCCGTATGTACGAATTTCTCTCTTGATAGATTAGTTGAGTTATACATTCTTGAGATGGTTAATTTGTACATAGTGTCAGTTTTCATTGTTCAATTGGAGATCGAGGTTTATATCGTGTTACTGAAGTAAACTACTGTGAGATTTGGGTATGGAATTGCTTTGTAACACTGTTCACTATCGTTGATGTGATAGTTAATATGAGAAGTGATTCTGATTTTCTAAAATATCTTTTGCTACTGTGTTCTAGAACTTGAAAGCAAGCAAGAAAGACATTTATTGTTGGTTAAGTTTGCGTGTACTAATAGTTATAAGATGAATATTAAGATATCATTGTATGAGTGTGGTATGGTTTCAATCATTGAACTTCGTTGTATTAAATTGAATTTTGATAAAAAGAATTCTGGGGTCGATGTGATTGGAAAGACTGATGAGAAATGAAAGTAATTTGTGACCGTCTAAAAGCAGTTTTAGATTGACAGAATATATATGTGGGCTTGATGCGTAAAAGCATTGAATTTTCAATAAGAAAAATTGAGTATTTTGTGAAATTATTATAGTGGGAATAGAATTTCTCGATTTAGCTATAAAGAGAAGTTGAGTTTGCGATTCATCGGACTTAATGAGATTATTACAAAACTTGAGAAGACCCGTAATGTGTTTCTTATATATATATATGATGTGATGATACAGATAAGATCCTTTATCTATAGTATCTCTTACAGAAGTAGAAACCCCGCTTGTTATGATGTATAGCAAAGAGCAGATCATAATCTTAGCTCATGATATTGAAAATTTGAGAAATCTGAGGCTATGTGAGAAATTGATGAGGTTTGTGAAAGTAAATCACTAATTTATTCTTTGGTAAGATTTTTGGGGACGAAAATCCCTAAGGGGGGAAAGTTGTAACAGCCCATTTTTGGGTCAAATCAGAACAATGGTTTCGGGACCACAATCTGACATCAAAAAATTTATTTTATTATTATTTTAATATTTTCAGCATGATATTAAAGTTGTGTGAAATTTTCATAAAGAAATTTTATCGTTTAAGTGGATAATTCGGTAAAAAGGACTAAATTGCGTAAAGCGTAAAATATAAGTTCTATAAGTTAAGTGGACCAAATGACTATAGAAGTGAAATAAAAGTGCACTTGCATGGTAATTAACCCACTAATTAGTTAGTGGAGGATTTGGTTTGGCATTTATGAGAATTGTTTTATTTTTAAAGGGTAAATAGGTAAATTGGTTATTAAGTGAATATTAATAAAACAAAATCAAAATTTGCCATTCATTCATCTTTCTTGCTGCCGAATTTGAGAAAGAAAAATAAGGGGTTTAAAACTTGTTAGGTTCAACATTTGCATGGGTGATTTGGTGAGTGATTTTGATTCGGTTTTTAATAATTTCTACTTTTTGAGATCGTTGCTTTGTATTCTAGCTAGCTCGTATCTCCGTTTTCGAAATTGTTATAGATTTGAAATGATGCCATTGTTGAATGCTTGGTTATTAGATGTTTTATGATAGATTATTAATGTTTGAAGCTAGATTAACAAGTTTTATAAAGTGATTTTTGACAAAAATGTCAATTAAGGATTAAATTGTAAAAGTGTGAAACTTTAGGGGCAAAAGCGTAATTTTACCAAAATGTGTATAAAGTGTCAAATTGAATAGAAGGAAAGTTAATATGCTGAATTTGATGTTATATATAGATCAAGATAAATAAATATCGGATTTAGGTCGGGGAAAAATGAAAAGTGGACGATTAGGCGATAACTTCTATCCGATCAACTTGAGGTAAGTTCGTATGCAATGAACTTATTTAATATTTTATTTTAAATACTTTGGTATCATATAAATTGTATATTCATGACTACTACTATGCTGGATGATATATCGATCATATAAATGACATTTAGTGTGCGTAGTACCGAGGATGGCACTTAATGTGTGATACATCCAGAATGGCACTTAGTGTGCGAAGTATCGAGGATGGCACTTAGTGTCCAAAACATCCAGAACGACACTTAGTGTGGGAGGTATTAGGTATGGCACCTAGTGTGGAAGACATTGAAAATTCACAAGTAATAGAAAAATGTGATTGAGTATGAGATAGTACAGGTATGTACGGAAATTCAATTAAGTATTGAATCTATGAAAATTATTAGTTCATGATTATTGTGGAACTGAATATGTAATAATGATGTGATTAATGGTTTGGTAATATATTATGTTATATTACTTGAATAGTGATTGAATAATAAATTTGGCTGATGATTACGTGTTAGGCTTTTGGGTCAAAATGAGTTGTGATATGCTCCATTTTTTCTCATTTAAATTGTGGCTCAACGGTTATGAGAAAAGGGTAAATATTGGAAAAGTCTTAGATTTGGATTGCTAATGAAAGCATGGAAAAGAATGAATTTTTGGATGATTTAAAGATACTTAGCCATATGCTTGATATGTGAATACACATAAGTAATGTAAACTTATGTCATAATGCTTTGTGATAATTTGCTAGTTCAAGTGATGTTTAAAACTTAAAAGCTAATGTTGTTTAGGCTAAGGCCAAGACATGTTGGATTGACTTAAATAGATTATGCTTATAAATTGAAGTTATAAGCTTTATTTCTTTGAATTATGAACTTACTAAGCTGTGAAGCTTACTTTGTGTTATTGTTTTTTCTATGTTTTGTAGTGCTTTGGATGTTTGCTTGGGTTGGAAGTCAAAGGAGACCGCATCACACTATTCGGTTATTGACTTACGGTATTTTTACACTTTGGGGTTTTGATATATGGCATGTATAGGCTAGTGTTAAGATGATATGTCTTGAGTTGTGATTTTGGCCATGTGATTTGGCTTGTAAATGATGGTGTGTATTGGTCATGTAAGTTGGCCTAAAGTATGTGTTTGATCAATGAAATATGTGAGGTATATAATGTTTTTGTGTTGGCATATTTTGGTATGAAGTATAGGTGATGAATTGATATGTTTGAGAAGCATGATTTAGTTGACGGAAAAGTGAGAAAAGGAAATTGGAAGTTATGTAAGTTTTTGATGATTTTGGTATAATGATATGGCATGATATGTGTATGGATTAATATGCTTTGGTTGCCTTTGAATGCATTAAAATGGTATGAGATGATGTGGGTTAGGTATGCTTGTGGAGGATGAGAAATATAGCTTAAACCAAGCCTATTTTCACTCCACACGGTTGAGCACACGGGCGTGTGGCTTGATCGTGTGTGAAACATGGCCTTGGTACACGGGCTTGTGTCCCCTGAGGTAGCCTTTTGAATTAAGTCAGTATACCTTACAGACTTGGTATGGCCTAGACACACGGGCATGTCTACTGGCTGTGTGTAGCACACAGGCTGGCACATGGGCATGTGGCCGGCCGTGTGATGCAAGTCAGTATGTATGCCCTGTTACGACACAGCCTGGACACGGGCGTGTGGATAACACACGGGCTAGACACACGGGTGTGTGGTCTTGTAACGCCCCAAATTTTGGCCTAGAAGTATTGGGCCTTGAGTATGGGTCCGTAATGAGGTTTTATATAATTATTTAATTATGCAAGGAAATGACACAATTGTGTATCTGCTTCAGTGGTTAAGTGCTATGTGAAGTGTCCGAGAAATTTGGGTTCAAACCTTGGCTTTAGCAAAAATTTTGGTTTTAAGTGAATAAAACCTTGGATGCTTGGATGATGGCCTTTTAAATTATTGTGTTAAGTAAATGACATAAGGAAGCATGTGGTCTAGTGGTTGTGGCGTCATTAAGGTTGCAAGGGAGCTTAGGCTCAAGTCTTGGGTCTTGCAATTTATTTTAGTTTTTCTTTTAAAGGAACCTGGACTTTG
Organism: Gossypium arboreum; assembly: GCF_025698485.1. NCBI lineage: Eukaryota > Viridiplantae > Streptophyta > Magnoliopsida > Malvales > Malvaceae > Gossypium > Gossypium arboreum. The sequence continues at coordinate 88,907,635 of NC_069075.1, read as the reverse complement.
GCCTATAGACCTTATAATTAATTAAGGATATTTTGTGTAACGCCCCCACACCCGAGACCGTCGCCGGAGTCGAGTATGAGGTGTTACTAAGCTTAGTTTAACATTTTTAGAATTTTGAATTATTTGTTTCTACATTCACAGCTTTTAAGCTACTTGCGTCACAGTCACAAGAAAAATCATATCTCAAGTTACGAAACTCAAAATTAAGATCCGTAAATTTTCCCTGAATCTAGACTCATAAAACTATCTACTAATTTTTTTCTAGAATTTTTGGTTGGGCCAATTAGTACAGTTTATTAGTTAAAGTTACCCCTGTTTCAGGACTCGACTGGTCTGACCTCTGTTTACTACGAACCACATTTCTCTCTGTAAAAAATTCATATGACTATGAGGTTTGTTTATACTAAAACTAGACTCAATAAAGATTTTGAGGATATAAAATACACCACCTAATTATATCTTTACAATTTATGGTGAATTTCTAAAGTAGGAATAGGGGATTCAGAAACTGCTATGACTCTGTTTCACTAAAATTAAAATATCTTCTAACATATACTTCCTTTACTTGTTTCATTTGTTTCATGTGAAACTAGACATAATAAGCTTCAATTTTATATGTATTTCACCACCAAATTCAATTTCTATGATTTTAGTAAATTTTCAAACTCGCTAGTGTTGCTGCAGTATTCTGTTTATGGTAAATTTCATCCTTTTATGAGTTTTTATGCACTAAGTATCTTAATAGTTTTCCTTAACATCAAACATAATCTAAACTAACCATTTTCATAATTTATCATTATCAAGCATTTCCTCAACCATTTCACAACCATACCATAAGATCATTTACACAAAATGGGTATATTGCTATACATGCCATACTTAAATTTACAAGCCATTTACCAAAAATCTTCGGATAGTGTGATCGAGCCTTCGACCTATCCCGACTCGAGCTGGCTTGTCCAAAACTACAATGAGTAAGAAGGAGGAGTAAGCATAAATGCTTAGTAAGTTCATATGCAAATAATAAGTAACATAACAAACAGTTATACCACCAACATTAGCATACATCATTAAAACACATATCACATTTTTAATCATTCTTCATCATCTTATTACCTTATCGTGGTTGTATCAATACTCAACCCGAGGGTTAAATACATACCTGTCCAAAATTTCCATTTCATATCACTTACCAATACGTCTCTTTACATCTCGAAATTTTCCTCCATTTGAGTAGAACTTTACCCGTTGAACACATCGGAATATAATTCGGATACATGGATAACTTGCACATAAGTGCCACATATTCAATCAAGCAATCATGTAACCCGCCCATAAGCGAACTCGGACTCAACTCAACGAGCTCGGGCGTTCAGATCCATAAGTGAACTCGGACTCAACTCAACGAGTTCGGATGCCTAGTTACATCTCACGAACTCGGACTCAACTCAACGAGTTCGAGACATTCGCATCCATAAGTGAACTCGGACTCAACTCAACGAGTTCGGATGCTCAACCATCCTAGTGACATGTCACTTGTATCCTAATCTATTCCTAAGGTTCAAACGGGCTTTTCCTCGAACACTTATCCTTGCCGTCTTCCATAGAATGCCAAATCAATACTCTGTAACAATTATATTTAACAAGTAGTTCACATAATTTACATATTATTTGAAATTAACCACAAAGCATACATTTCATAATAAAATTCAGCATAACACATAATTAATATCAATAACTTAAAAATAACAATTATGCTACATTATTTACACATGAACTTACCTTGGTACCAAAATACAAAGATTTTGCAATTTAGTCCACAATCTTTTCTTTTCCTCGATTGAGGTCGATTCCACGCCTTTCTTGATCTAAAATAACACATTTAGCTTATTTAATACTCACATTATCAAATTAATCCTTAACTCAAATTTTGGCAAAATTACAATTTTACCCCTAAACTTTTGCATATTTACATTTTTGCCCCTAGGCTCTGGATTAAACTTTATTCCTTATTCTTATGTTTTACAACATGCTGATCACTTTTCTCTTCTATGGCAACATCAAATTCTCACTCTAACATGTACTTGTGACTATTAGGTATTTTTGCCGATTAAGCCCTTTTACTCGCTTTTTGCTTAAAATCGAGTAGTACAAGTTGTCTAACATAATTTAAAACTTCATATTCTATCATAAAACATCAAAATACACAAATTTCACCTATGGGCATTTTTCCAAATATAAACCCTAGGTTAAATTATTGCTAACATAAGCTTTATCGAGTTACGGATCTCAAAAACGTAAAAATCATTAAAAGCGGGCTTGGAATCACTTACTATGGAGCTTGGAAGCTTGAAACAAACCCTAGCTATGGAGAACCCTTGAAATTTCGACCTAATGAAGAAGATGGACAAAAATTGGCTTTTAATTTTGTTTTTAATTCATTTTAATAACAAAATGACCAAAATACCCTTACTACTAAACTTTCCAAAAATTCCTTCCATGTCCTAATTTTGTCCATGAACTTAAAATTGGTAAAATTTCTATTTAAGACCTCCTCATTAATATTCCAAAACAATTTCATACTAAAAACTTCTAGAATGCAAGTTTTGCAACTTATTCGATTTAGTCCCTACTTTCAATTTAATCACTTTAGGCATAGAATTTCATCACGAAATTTTCACACAATCATGCAATCATATCATAAACATCAAAATCATTGTAAAATAATTATTTCTATCTCGGATTTGTGGTCACGAAACCACTATTCCGATTAAGCCCTAATTTAGGATATTACATTTTGTGACACAAAAAGAGCCTGTGGTGGAGTGGCAAGGTGGTGTGTTGTGTAACTGTGAGGTCTAAGGTTCAAGTCCTGGAATGCACAATGGAGTATTTATTTTGCTGTTTGAGCTGTGTAGGAGGTGGAGTTGGACTGGAACTCTGTGGTTGAAGTGGTCATAAAAAAGAAAAATAAGAAATTTTCCTAATGGTTGAAAGTAATCCCACATCGGGAAGCTAACATGAGCATTGGTGAGAAGCTGGCTTTAAATAGAGCGAACCAGATGAGTTTGTGAGGGGGGAAGTGATTAAGACACAATGCAGGATGTGCCAAAGTTGGTGATCATGGACTCCGGCGTGTTCTCATAAACAGGTGTGTATTCACGCCCTTCTTTGTTAGAAATCAACAAAAGGGGTAAGCCGAGCTCACAAACCATGGACGATAGACTGTAGAGGTCGCCACAAGCATTCTCGTGTACTTGGCCTTGATGGGCCAAAGGGGCCCAATGGGCCTCGTGGGTCTGCTTGTGTAAATCTAACTAATAGGTGGGAAGTAGTTGGGCTTGTCATGTCATGTGCATGGCATAGGCCGTTAAGCGCTTCGTTGGGCCAAAATGGGCCGGGAGGGCCCAACCAGCTCATAGGCCCTACACAGATTAAATTCACGGTAAGTGATAAATTTTGGACTGGGCTATGTAGGTCACATAGGCGTAGCTAAATTTGGGCTAAGTGGGCCACACGAGCGTGTGGGCACACTTGGGCCGAATAATGGGTCTTAGGTCCATTTACACCGTTAGGTCTGTTTAGATTACTTAAGTCACTCGAGGCGACTGTGGACCTTCCGAAAGGTCGATTATCTGTACCAAGACCCCAGAGGGTAAAATGACCAAAATACCCTTGAGGGGTAAAAATTACTATTTTACTCCTAATGGGTGGAAATGACTGTTATACCTTAGAGGTAGGTTAATTGATGAGTGTATGATATATGCATGACCGTATCTGAGTATGAAACCTTGCATACACGAAATATTATGACTTGACATACTGCATTGGGGTTGGGATTCTGATTTGGAGGAAGTACTGTTCTGGTGGCTTTGCCACGTATTCTGATATTAGTGGCTATGCCACATTTACCACTATTAGCAGCTTTGCTGCATTACTATTAGTAGCTACACTGTGATATTGGTGAGTTGGTTGGGTGGGTCAATTTAATCCCCACATGGTGAGTGGTTGGTACGAGTGGTGAGCAGGATGGATTGGGTTGGGTTGCATACCTGTATTGTGATTATACTGTTTTGGGCATAGACCCACACTGTTACTGCATAGGGATTAGGCCCAGACTGTACTGTTAATGAATAGGGCTCAGGCCAAGACCGTTACTGTATGCACTGTTATTGTTGACCGATAGGGGATTACATACTGAGTTTTTGTAAACTCACCATTCTATTAACTGTGCAGGTAATCCCTAGCCTTAGACAATTTGGAGTTGCGAGGTACTCAGTGGTGGCCATAAGTCTGCAGATTGGTTGTTAATAACTCAATTTATTTAAGCTTTCATATTTGGGTTTTAGTTATGTAATAAGGCCATTTGGGGGGTTTTTAACTTTTAATGGGCTTTTGATTTCTCATATTAAATTGCTAGTCTAGGAAAACTCGAGTTTTCAAACTATTCACGGTTTTCTAAAGAACATGAGCTTTAAACAACAAAGTTTTCAAAAGAGCTTCCGCGATTTAAGTTGAATTAATATCCCAAAGGAAAATATTTTGAGCAAACGTTTGTGATGAGATGATTTGCTAACCCCATACAAAAGGTTTTACTTTTAGAAATAAACTTTTACCAACAACTCAATTTTTGAACGATGCTTTGATGCAACACACCAGATTCGGCCGTAGCGTCTAGGCTGAGTTTGGGGTGTTACATTTAGTGGTATCAGAGTTAGGTTACAAAACTTGGCTGTGGAATGGGTTTTTGTGGATTTGAATGTTAAATGTTGTGGTTGGTAATGTGGCACACTGAGTCTCCGGCAACAAATCGGTAAGTTTTTTTGACACTGATTATTGTTATGAACTGAAATGTATTACTGAAGACTACCATAGGGAGTAGAATTACACTGAAACTCTGTAGTTAGAGTAGACTGAGATTATAGAAGACTGACAACTGTAGAAGATTCTGTTCTACGGAAACAAACTCTAATTGCTAATGTTCATAACACATTGTTAATAACTATTGAAATTATAAACTGATTCATAAGACTTTAAAACAGACAATTTGCTATCGATATGAGCACAAGAGGTACTCGCGGAAGGGGTACACGAGGCTGCGGTAGAGGCCGAGGAAGTGCTAGAGCTGGGTGAGTGGCACGGCCGGGGCACACGGGCGTGTGACCCCTGGAGGGTTGAAAATTTTCTAAGTTTCTGAGAAATTTCTTTAGTTATCGGTTTAGTTTCGAACCTCAAGCATGATGTAAGGTCTCGTAGAGCCTTATAAGGGACAATGGGAATGAATGTTAAAAATTTTAAATTGTATGCAAGATTTATGACCCGAATGTGTATAAACGTTATGATGTAAGTTCGGTAATGCCTCGAACCCTGTTCCGACTTTGGATACGGGAAAGGATGTTACAAAACATATTTAAACTAGCCTATACATGCCATATATTCAAAGTTTCAAACTTCAAAATTACTGAATGATAGTCGATAGTGTGACGATGATCCTTGACGATCCCCGAGCTCGTAACTAACTTCCAAAATCTATAAAACACCAAATGAACACACAAAGTAAGCTTGGAAAGCTTAGTAAGCCATAAGCAAATAAATCATTCAAAGAACATTTGGATTATAAATTCAACTTGGTCGAATATGATCAATCTCATAAACATATATATAATCACCCTTTTATCATACATAATTCATATTATCACCTCAGGTACTACACTTACCTTACTTTCATGAGCATTTAATTTCACATGTACCTGAACCATTTAGCTCGATTTCACATTCGATCTTGACTCGACATTGCCCGTAACCATTCAGAATTGACAAGGATACATGAAAATCATATAAGCTCGTACAATGTCATATCCTAGATATGGTCTTACATGCTATCACATATTGATGCCACTGTCCCAGACAGGGTCTTACACATTTTCTCACTTCGATGTCAATGTCCCAGACATGGTCTTACATGAATCACACATCGGAAGTCCTAATGTCATGACATACGTATCCTATACTATTCCCATAGTTCGTACGGGGCTTTTGGACGTCGTAATTCAATCAATTCAAGCTTGTAACAAGTTCTCCAATGCTTAATTCAATTTGGCACATACATATATTTATTTACAATTCAATTCGGCACATATAATACATATACATTTGAATTTAACAACATTTATTTACTTATGAACTTACCTCGTACGGACACGAACGGACAGGAACGACTATTTGACCACTTTCGATTTCCCCCGATCTAATTCTGTTTTCTTTCATTCTTGATCTCAATCAAGCAAAATGAGTGCCGAATACACAAAAGCTCAAGAACTCTTTTTCTTTCTCAAGTTTCGGCCAAAAGATGAACAACATGCGTGGTTTTAATGTTTTATTTTATTTAATTATATTATAACACATAAATTACTATTTTAACCTTTAATAAAATAATATGAAAACATTATAACTCATGTCCATAACCGTCCATGCTAATATACCATGGTCAAATATCAACATAAGGACCCTACATTATAAAAGCCATAGCAATATAGCACTTTAACAAATAGCAAGTCACTTTTGCATTTTACGCGATTAAGTCCTTTTGTCAAATTAAGCACACAAACAATAAAATTTTTACACAAAACTTTCACACACATTAATTCACATACTATAAACACCAAAAATAATATTAAAACAATTTTACGACTTCAGATTTGTGGTTCCGAAACCACTGTTCCATTTTAACTAAAATCGGGCTGTTACAATCGAAGTTTTAAATTATTCCAAGGTCACAATCATCAGTTAGGTTATATTGATAATAATATAATAGATTTGACATTTCCACAATATAAATGAAACAATACCTCAACCTTAATAATATTTTTCAAATAAAAGAGGAAAACCAAGGGTGGCTCCAATATCAACCAATGCAATAATACAGTTTCTATAATCTGTGTTCCATATTACCAAATTCTCATGATCAAGTTAGAATTTATAATAGTAATAAGTATAATTACCACTGACCAATGAATATCTTTCACAGATAAACCATAAAATAATAAGAAAATCGAGATAACGAAATCCAAATTACAAAGCTACATTGAATTTCCAAGAAGATAATCCATGTTGAATAATAGAAAGATTGATGGCATCTCAGAGAAAGTCCAGAAGAGTAATATTGCACATTCACACTATGAACAGTCTTAAAAGAGACAGTGCGCAACAATCCATTTTTCAGTGAAATCGAAACAGTGATTTCGGGACCACAAATCTGACCCAAAAATAATGTTTATTTTTATTTCATTATATGGTCCTAGAATTATAATAGACATGTCGTGTGAAAATTTTGAAACAAAAATTTTATCGATTAAGTGTTTAATTACGAGAAGGACTAAATTGCATAAAATGCAAAAGTTGAATTCTAGTAGCTATAATGGTTAAATAGCTATGGAATTCAAATCTAGAGGTCTTTATATGGTAATTAGACCATTAAAAAGTATGTATATTTTTCTTGGTGACTCATCCATGGAATTATAGAAAAAAGGGCAAGGATTAAATTAGAAATAGCAAAATACCTAATTAATTAAAAGATGAAAAGAAAATATATCATCTTATTTTTTTGTCATCTTCAACATAAACACATGGAAACCCTTGATGAGAAAAAAGAAACTTTCAAGGCCTAATTGGGTAAGTTTCCTTGTCCCTTTTTTAGTAATTTTGATATTTTTGAAACCGGGATAGCTTAATCTCTCTATTTGAGGGATTAATTTGAAAAGTTATCAGGGTATGAAAATTGGATCATGGATGTCTATGCTGGAAATTAGAAATTTATGGTAGAAAATGAAAGACTATTGATAGATAAACAACTTTTACAAAATGATTTTTTTGATGAAAACATGATTTAGGGACAAATGAAAAATTCTGAAATTTTATGAAAAATTCTGAAATTTTATGAATAAATGTGTTGTAAAATTTGTAATGGGGCTTTGGTTAGGCTTGGAATAGGGAGTAATTTGCACAAGTTTCATTTTCCAAGCCTAAGGACAAAATTGAAATTTATGGAAAAGTTAGGGGCATAATAGTAATTTTGCCTAGGACATAAGTTGGGTCTATTTAAATATGAAATGTGTGAAATTTATGGTTAAATTCATTTATATAGCTCTGGACAACACTAATTTGAGGTTAGATCGAGGAAAAGAAAAAGTTTCGGATTAGTAGATTTCTAACACGAACAAGTGTCGAGGTAAGTTCATGTAACTTAATCGAGCATGTAACTACGTTAATTGAATGTTGTGTTTGTATGTAATGTGATTTATATTGATGTGCTTTACTTGTATACTATGATAGAAAATTTGATACATGCTTGAAATGGTGATAAAAGGGTTAAGTCCCGATTGAATGTTGAATTCTGATGATTATATGTGCTTTCCCGAAACTAATAAGGTCCTGCATATGTTGCAGATCGGATTTAGCTCGGACGAGTAATCCCATTGACCTTGTTATAGAAAGGATTTAGCCCGGATGGGTAATCCAGATATAATATATCTTGAACATACGTTAGGATTAGGGTTTAGCCTAGATTGGTAATCCTAATCGAGCTTGTCTGAGCTTACGTTATATAAAGGATTTAGATGGACTAGTAATCCTGTTATATGATATGTGGCTCAAGAGAGTGTTTCTTGGTTAAGTGCCCTAAGGGGTACCCTTGAATAAAGAATTGTTGGATTATTGAATCGTACACTTCGAGTGTACTACTTGAGCCTCTATCAGAATTCAATGATTCAACAGACATAAAACTCTTGACATGGCATGAAAATCTTAAGATGTAATGATAATGACTTGAAAGAATATTGCTTGATGAGCTCATCTATGTTACTTGATTGATATGAAGATTTTGGTAACTAACATGTTTGATTGAATGTATGTGAATAGGCAATTTAGCCAAATGGATCGAAACATAGCATGGTATGCTTAGATTTAATAAATAGGATAGGTAAGTTTAGTTTCTGTTATATGAACTTACTAAGCATGTAATGCTTACTCTATTTTGGTAAGTTTAGTTTCTGTTATACGAACTTACTAAGCATGTAATGCTTACTCTGTTTATTTTCCCTGTTTTATAATGCTTGAAAGCTCGTGAAGGTTGGAAGATCACTGGAGCATCATCACACTATGAACTAGTCATTTTGGGTATACTTAGTAGAATCGTTTTGGTATAATGGCATGTATAGGACAACTTGACCAATAGTGGCTTGAAATGTTATTTTTTAAATTAGCAATTGGAATGGCTAGTAATGGTTCATTTAGGTATGATTAAGTAGGTTATGATGATATATTCATATGTGACATGTTATGTATATGTGATCATTGTTGTTAATGCCTAAGTTAATGAAAGGTAAGTTTATAAACACATATGCATGTTGTGATATGCATTGTTGAGTGATGAAATTGCCCAATTTGAATGCTTGAATTGGTTGGTATTGGATGTGTGTTTCAAGTGCAAGTCTTGGGTGAAACTTTGGGTGAGAAATGAAGCTAGAAATGGCTTCATTTTATCCCCACAAGCAAACACACGGGCGTGTGTCTAGACCGTGTGTGATACACGGCCTAGTAACATGGGCATGTGGTTAGGCCATGTGTCCCCTGCACCTTAATTTTGAGAAATAGAATGCTTAGAATTGAGCACATGAGTAGAGACATGGGTGTGTGTCTCAGCTGTGTGTGCCACACAGCTTAGAACACGGACGTGTGTCTTAGCCGTGTGAAACCTGTACCTATTTTCGAATTGAATTAATTGACCACATGGCTTAGCATACGGGCGTGTGGTATGGCCGTGAGTGTAAGTCAGAGAGTTACATGGGGTCAAACATGACCTCTAGCACGGACGTGTCCTAGGGTCATACGGGTGTGTCCCTTATACTATATAGGCGTGTGACCCTTGTACCTTGGAAAAATTTTGGAAAGTCACAAAAAATTCTTAAAGTTCTCGATTAAGTCCCGACTCGATTCTAATGTTCGTATTAGGCCTCGAGGACCTAATCAAGGGACGTTATGAATGATCTCGGTAAATGAATAGTCATTTACATAAGTTATTTGTAAATATTTTTGAATGTTTCAGTAATACTCCGTAACTCTATTCTGACGATGGATACAGGTTAGGGATGTTACATTTAGTGGTATTAGAGATACGGTTTAGCTGATTCTTGGATTTGACGTAGCAAATAGGATTTTATCTATACATGCCATTATATAAACTGTGATAGTGTGATGACTCCTGATAGTTTTAAATGTGTTTTTCATATAGTAATGTCATCCAACTAAGCTAAAGCTGAATTCGAGTAAGCTGAGAGCAATGCTTCAACTTCAGTTCAAAGAGTTGCGTCTGCGTCTGGTTGTGAAAAGCCTGTCTCTGAGGGCCGAAGTGAGGAGGCGAAACATGTCTTCTTTCAAATGATGAATGAATGGTTTACACAATACCTGAGAACAAACCCTACTGTATAACGACCTCCCCCACTTGCTCCTCAATCGGTTCCTGAGGTACCACAGGGTGCCGAACCTATTAGAATTGGTAAGCCTCTGATAGATAAAATCTGCAAACATGGGGTGGAAGAATTTAGAGCTACAGTAAATGATGATCTAGAAAGAGATGAGTTTTGGCTAGAAAGTATTATTAGGGTTTTTGATGAATTTTTTTGTACACTTGCCGAATGTCTGAAATGTATCTCTACCGAAAGATACATCTTATCATTGGTGGAATACCATAACGTCAGTGGTACCGAGAGAGAATGTTACATGGGAATTCTTCCAAGCTGAATTCAAGAAGAAGTATGTTAGTCAGAGGTTCATGGATCAGAAAAAGAAAGAATTTCTAGAGCTCAAATAAGGAAACATGACTGTATCTGAATATGAACAGGAATTTGTTCAACTAATTAAATATGCCAGAGAATGGGTTTTGACCGAGGCTGAGATGTGTAAATGCTTTGAAGAGGGTTTAAATAAGTATATCAAATTGTTGATTGGAATTCTCGAGATAAGGAAATTTGCAGTGTTAGCTAATCGAGCCCACAAAGCTGAGGAATTGAGTAAAGAAAAGAAACAAGCCGAAAGAGAGGCTCGAGTTTTAGGAAAAAGAGCTATGAGTAAGTCGTAATCATTTTCTTTTAAGAAATTAAGGAAGTATTATGATCATGTGACCACCTTTGCAGGATATTCTTGAAGAGAGCAGGGCTCTCAGCGTTTTAACTTGAGGTCTTCATCTACATCTGTGACCAGTATGAGCAATGTCGGTAGTCTCAAACTAAAATGTAAACATTGTAACAAATTCCATCATGAGAAATGTTAGTCTAGAAGTGGAGCTTGTTTCGGATGTGGTTCACTTGAGCATTTTCACAGAGATTGTCCAGAAAGAGTTGAAAAGGAGATAGAACCATCTCTAAAGTCAAGTAATCCTGCCTCAAGGGGCAGACCACCTTGCCATCCCAGCAATGTTGGTGGTAGGCAAGGTACTATAAAGGATACAATAGATAGATCTGAGGCACGAGCACCTGCAAGGACATATGCTATTCGTGCTAGAGAAGATGCCTTTGTGCCAGATGTTATTACTGGTACATTTTCTCTACTTGATACTGATATTACTGTATTGATTGATCCCAGTTCCACACATTCATACATATGCACAAACCTAGTATCTGTTAAAAATTTACTTGTTGAATTCATTGAATTTGTGGTTAAAGTTTCAAACCATTTGGGCTAGTGTGTTATGGTGGATAAAGTTTGTAAGAACTATCCATTGATGGTAAAAGGTTATTTCTTTTCGACTGACTTGATGTTATTGCCATTTGATGAATTTGATGTGATCTTGGGATTGGATTGGTTAACCCAATATAATGCCGTGGTGAACTGTAAACAGAAATATATTGTATTGAAATGTCAAAATGGTGAATTGCTTCGTGTTGAATCTGATAAACTAGATGGATTACCTAATGTGAATTCAGTAATATCAACACAGAAATATGTTAGAAAGGGTTATGATGCTTATCTTGTGTATGTGATGGATACTAAAGTATTTAAGTCAAAGATTCAATCAGTGCCAGTAGTATGTGAATTTCCTGGTGTATTTCCAGAAGAATTACCTGTTTACCACAGGAAAGAGAGGTGGAATTCTCTATAGATCTTGTTCCGGGAATGACACTGATATCCATAGCACCTTACAGAATGGCTCCTACTGAACTGAAAGAGCTAAAAGTACAGTTGCAAGAATTGATTGACAGAGGTTTTACTCAACTTAGTTTCTCACCTTGGGGTGCGCCGGTTTTGTTTGTAAAGAAGAAGGATGGATCATTGAGGCTGTGCATTGATTATAGACAACTTAACAAAGTCACAGTAAAGGAAAAGTACCCATTGCCTCATATTGATGAATTGTTTGACTAGTTAAAATGTGCTACTGTATTTTCGAAGATTGATCTCTGTTCTAGTTATTATCAACTATGGGTAAAAGAATCAGATGTACCAAAGACAACTTTCAGAACCAGGTATGGACACTATGAGTTTCTTGTGATGTCATTCGGCTTGATGAATGCACCTGCCGTGTTTATGGATTTGATGAATAGAACTTTTAGCCTGTATTTGGACAGGTTGGTGGTGGTATTTATAGATGATATTTTGGTTTACTCGAGATGAAAATGAATATACTGAGCATTTGAGAATAATGTTGCAAACTCTGTGAGAGAAACAATTGTATACCAAATTCAGTAAATGTGAATTTTGGCCACCGGAAGTTAGTTTTATTGGGCATATAGTATCCGCGAAGGTGTCAAAGTAGACCTGAATAAAATTTCAGCCATTAATTGAAGCCATCAGAGAATGTGTTTGAAGTCCGAAGTTTTCTAGGACTAGCTGATTATTATCGGAGATTTATAAAAAGTTTTTCAATGATAGCTACTCCGATGACTCGTTTGCTACAAAAAGATGTAAAATTTGAGTGGACTGATAAATGTCAGTAGAGTTTTGACAGGTTAAAAGCTTTATTGATAGAAGCTCCAGTGTTAGTTTAGCCAGAATCGGGTAAGGAATTTACAGTTTACAGTGATGCGTCATTGAATGGTTTAGGCTGTGTTTTGATGCAAGATGGTAAAGTACTAGCCTATGCTTCAAGACAACTAAAGACACATGAAAGAACTACCCAACACACGATCTTGAAGTGGCAGCCATAGTGTTTACATTGAAAATCTGGCAGCATTACTTGTTTGGTGAAAAATGTCACATATTCACTGATCATAAAAGTCTAAAATATTTCATGTCATAGAAAGATTTGAATTTGAGACAGCGTAGATGGCTTGAGTTATTGAAAGATTATGATCTTGTTATTGACTACCATCTTGGAAAAGCCAACGTAGTGGCAGATGCTTTGAGCAGAAAATCCCTGTATACTTTGCAAGCAAGGAATACCTAATTATCGTTGTCTAATGATGGTTCAATCATAGCTGAACTAAAAGCTAGACCAATGTTTTTGAAACAGATTTTTGAAGCTCAGAAAAATAATAGTAAGTTGCAAGCAAAATGGATACAAAGTGAATCGACTCATGACTCAAAATTTCAGATCAGGACTGATGGTTGTTTATTATTCAGAGGTAGAGTATGTGTACCAAAAAGTTCAGAACTAGTACAGAAGATTTTGAATGAAGCTTATAATGGTAACATGTTTGTACATCCAGGTAGTAATAAAATGTATAATGATTTGAAAAAGATGTACTGGTGGCGGGGAATGAAACAAGATATTTTTGAGTTCGTACCTAAGTGTTTGATATGTCAACAAGTAAAAGCTGAACATCAGTTGCCTTCTGGACTATTACAATCGGTTATGATACAAGAATGGAAATGGGAAAGAATTACTATGGACTTTGTAACGGGATTACCCCTGTCTCCAAAGAAGAAAGATGCCATTTGGGTAATGTTGATCAGTTGACAAAATCTGCACATTTGATTCCGTTGCGTACGGATTATTCCTTGGATAGATTGGCAGAATTATATGTTTTTGAGATTGTCAGATTGCATGGAGTACCTGTCTCCATTATTTCAGATAGAGACCCTCGGTTTACATCTCGATTATGGAGTAAATTGCAAGAAGCTCTGGATACTCAGTTACACTTTAGTACTGCATTTCATCCTCAGACAGATGGTTAATCTGAACGGGTAATACAAATCTTGGAAGATATGCTTTGGTGTTGTATACTTGAGTTTGAAGGAAACTGGGAAAGGTATTTGCCTTTGGTTGAATTTGCTTATAATAACAGTTATCAGTCTAGTATTAAAATGGCACCGTATGAAGCCTTGTATGGACGCAAATGTAAAACTCCATTGTATTGGAAAGAACCCAGTGAGAAAAGTTACATGGATTTGACTTGATCCATGAGACTGAAGAAAAAGTGAAGGTAATTCGAGTTAGATTGAAAGCAGCCTCTGATCATCAAAAGTCCTACGCTGATTTGAAATGAAAAGAAATAGAATTTCAAGTCGGTGACAAAGTATTCTTGAAAGTGTTTCCTTGGAAGAAAGTTCTCCGGTTTGGTCGCAAAAGAAAACTGAGTCCACAGTTCATTGGAAAATATGAGATTATAAAAAGAATTGGACTGGTTGCATATCAGTTAACTTTACCACCAGAGCTTGATCAGATTCATAATGTTTTTCATGTGTCTATGCTACGGCAGTATCAATCCGATCCTTCACATAATATCTCTCTGACAAAGGTAGATATTCAGCCTGATATAACATATAGTGAATAACGGATCAAAATCTTAGTTCGGTAAACAAAAGAGTTAAGAAATAAAAAGGTAGCTTTAGTAAAAATTCTTTTGCAACGACATGGCATAGAGGAAGCAATACCCGAATCTTTTTACTAGTAAGATTTTAGAGGACGAAAATCCCTAAAAGGGGGAGAGTTTAACAACCCATTTTTTAGTGAAATCGGAATAGTGGTTTCGGGACCACAAAATTGACCCAAAAATAAGGTTTATTTTTATTTCATTATGTGGTCCGTATTATAATAGACATGTCGTGTGAAAATTTTGAAATGAAAATTTTATCGATTAAGTGTTTAATTACCTGAAGGACTAAATCAGATAAAATGCGAAAGTTGAATTCTAGTAGCTATAAGGGTTAAATAACTATGGAATTCAAATCTAGAGGTCCTTATAAGGTAATTAGACCATTAAAGAAGTATGTAGATTTTTCTTAGTGACTCATCCATGGAATTATAGAAAAACGGCAAGGACTAAATTGGAAATAGCAAAATACCTAATTAATGAAAAGATGAAAAGAAAATATATCATCTTATTTTTTTTTCATCTTCAACCTAAAACACATGGAAACCCTAGGTGAGAGAAAATAAACTTTCAAGGCCTAATTGGGTAAGTTTCCTTGTCCCATTTTTAGTAATTTTGATATTTTTGAAACTAGGATAACTTAATTTCAGTATTTGAGGGATTAATTTGAAAAAGTTATCAAGGTATGAAAAATGGGTCATGGATGTATATGCTGGAAATTAGAAATTTATGGTTGTAACACCTCTTACCTATATTCGACACCGGAATAGGGTACGAGGCATTATCGGACTTAAACATAAGCAAACAAACAAAATCGAGACGTAAGTTCCCATCCAAGATTAAATTTTTTCATTTACAACCATATCATCCCTAGAACGAGCCTACGAGGCCCAAAACATGCATTGGAAGCGGTTTGGGACTAAACCGAGAACTTTGGAAAATTTCACAACACTTAGAAAATTTTTCATGTTTTAAGAGCCACACGCCCGTGTCGCTTGGGACATGCCCGTGTGGGCAGGCCGTGTGGTAACACACACCTCTGTCCTTAACCTGCGAAACTCTCTATTTGTCATCCAAGAACAAATTGAAGTCATACGGCCAAGGCACACGCTCGTGTGCTTAGGCTGTATGGTCGATTTAATTTTCATAATTTTTCATAAAATAGGTGCAGACTTCACATGCCCAGGGCACACGCTCATGCCTGAGGTCGTGTCATCCACATTCCTGAGGCATACGCCCATGTCTCTGCCCGTGTCTCCATTCTGAGCATTCTGTTTTGCAAAAATTAAGGTGCAGGGGGCACACAGTTGGATCACACACCCATGGGGTGAGTCGTGTGTCACACATGGCCTAAACACACGCCAGTGTGTCTACCCTTGTGGAAAAAAATAAGGCTATTTTCCAAGCCATATTGTCACCCTTCCATGCACAAACCTACACAACAAAACATAGCACCGTTCTAAGTATATACATTCAACCAAATCAGCCACAACCACGGGATCAATACCTCATTCACAAACTATCATTTATCATACACAAACATCACATATATTTCAACTCAAATCATGCAATTTTCCACATCTATGAAAGACTTCATCATATGCATATATACTTAAATCAATATTAGCCAATTTCAATGACCATTACAAAATGAATTATCAACCATCATAAGTTAACACATTTGGCCAATCAATTATGAAACATAACAAAACAACCAAGTCCCTGTACATTCCATAACTCAAAATATTGAAATCATCGGTACCCAAAATGTTAAGTTGATAGTGTGACTGGATCTCCGAAAATCTCCGATCCCCGAGCTAGCTTGGTGACACTATAAGACAAGGGAAAAGAAAGGGAGTAAGCTTTAAAGCTTAGTAAGTTCCCATGAAAATAATAAGCATTATAAACTCACATTTAACATACAATTAACTTGAAGTAAATTAACATAAATGTCATTATAAATCTCACAATTCAACTTACTCAATCACAACCTTACCGAGGGATTCATCATATATCAAGCTCATTAAGCATGAGTTTTATGTACATACCTGTACCAATTTTCCACATACCATAGTATTTCACAACTTTGACATTCTCGTTTCAATTCCCGTTGAACCACTTGGAATACTAAAGGATATTAGGGTATCTAACACACATAGTACCACAGTAATGCCATATCCCAGATATGGTCTTTTATAGGATCTCATTTCAATGCCAATAGCCCAGCAATAGTCTTATACGAAATCTCATATCGATGCCATATCCCAGATATGGTCTTACATGAAATCTCATAATGATGCATATCCTAGATATGGTCTTACACATAGTCTCGGCAACCCTAATGTCATGACATTTGTATCTTATCTATTCCTAAGGTTCAATCAGGATTTCACGCTTGTCGTAACTTAGTTGAACAGGCTTAATGGTCGAACATAATTCATACAATAGTAAAGCATTTAAATTATAATTAAAGCAATGCATTATTTACTTAAGAACTTACCTCGGTACAAAAATAGTAGGAAATGAACCTAATCGTCGAATACTTTGTTTTTCCCCTGATGTAGGTCCGAACCTTGTTTCTCTTGATATATAATAGCAAATTTAACTCACTTATTATTCACATTACTCAATTCAGTCCAAAAATTTCATTATGGCAAAATTATATTTTTGCCCGTAAACTTTGACATATTTACATTTTAGTCCTTAGGCTCGTAAATTGAAATGTATTTAATTTCTTTGTTACCCAAGCCTAGCCGAACCATATACATACTCATATTAGCACACATTTTGTAACACCCCGAAACCGAAACCGTCGCCGGAGTCGAACACGAGGTGTTAACAGACTTCAAACCACTTATTGAGAATTTTCCAGACAAGCTGCCAATCTGTGTACTAGTCGCTTCAAAAATCATAACTTGAGTTTCACAACTCGAAAATCAGTTTCGTAATTTTTCCCTGAAACTAGACTCATATGTCCATCTACAGATTTTTTCTAGAATTTTTTGTCAAGCCAATTAGTACAGTTTATTAGTTAAAGTCTCCCATGTTACAGGGGTCGACTACACTGACCTTCGTGCGTTACAACTGGAATAACTCCCTGTGTAGGGATTAAATACTGATGCCGTTTGTTTCTATAGAAACTAGACTCAAAGAGGAATTTATACATATGTGGTATGACTCCTAATTATCTCTGGTTAATTTATAATGAATTTTCAAAGTCGGAACAGGGAATCCAAAAACCGTTCTGGCCCTGTCTCACGAAATCTTGGATATCTCTTAAAATACAGCTCAAATGGTCGTTTCGTTTCATCCATATGAAAATAGACCCATCAAACTTCGAGTACATAATTTTTTTAGCTATTAATTCCACTTCTACTATTTTTAGTGATTTTTGATCTCATATCACTGCTGCCGTCTGCATGCCATTCTGCAGAGACTATGCCAATTTCATGAATCCTTCCTTAGCCTTACTAATCATCCATCATACGTGACACAAATTATGGCCACCTTATCAAAATTAAGGTTTCTAAGACTCGTGGCTATAGATTCTAGCATCCCACTCAAACGACCACATAGGCCATTTTCACATGGCTTAAAGTTTACAACCCAAAATTTAACAAAACAAAATAGCCCATACATGCCAAATGTTCTCCTAAGTTGACTAAGAAGACAATACCAAAATTGCTCACGGTGTGATGACTTCGTTTGATTGTTACGAACACCCAAAAGGAGACGAGTCCAAGAAACCTAAAATGGGTGACAATAAAACACCGAGTGAGTTTATAACTCAAGAAGTCATAAGCATTCCACAACCATCCATTAATACAATTATCATAAAATGAAATAATGAAACAAGGCCAAGTGTTCCAAACCATACCGAACTATACCATAGTTCCTTAGATCTTCGGATCAATCTCATACCAAGTCATACATTTACATTTCATATACTGTTCAATAGGATATTTGAAGCAATTTCCATACATCATTTCATTTCCGCAACAATCATGCAATCAAATGAACTTTCATCTATTCCACGATACCTTATTTACGGAATGCAATTGAAATCATCACATAGATTTAAATCTTACCAACTCCACCCGAGCATGAACATAGCATCTATTAGCCATGAACTCAAGGTACTTACTCTTTCCGCTGTCCATACTCATCTCGATGAAGTCACGCCTCCATATAAATGTTCAATAGGAGATATGTGTAGAGTTCGCACACATAGTGCTTAATACTCAATCACGCACACTTAGTGCCATGTGATTCAAGCCCACACATAGTGCCATATAGTCCAAACTCGCACACTTAGTGCCATACATTACAAGCTCGCACACTCAAGTGCCAATCTAGTCCCGTACACATCTATTTCTCGCACACTTAGTGCCAAGCAAACTTCCTACACATTTCACTATCTCTTTACGTTCAACAATATCATCTTTTCATACACATACATTTGTATATATTTCATCTCATTAAACACAATTGCATAGATATTACAATCATTTAAGCAATATCAAATATATGCTTAATGACTTACCTTGTGTTGGGTAAAATAGTCCAAGTCGGCTACTCGATGACCTTCGTCTTTCCCTTGCTTGATTCTCCTTCTTTAACTCCTTGAGCTTAATCAATAAATCAACTAGTTTAACCCTCTTGCTAAACATTCATAATTCAATTACACATGCATATGTATGTTTGTATATTCGGCAACCATCCTCACTTATTACCCATTTGGTCAACAATCTAAGCCAAGATAAGGCTTCAATATGGTTGCCTCTAACCGAATACATGCACACCAATCTACTTCCTTTGGCCGAATATGCATGTCTATGTTGAGGCCAATTTTACACTTAATACTACACAAAAAAAACAGCATACATTTTCCTAATTAACGCATTACATATTGTAGCTCTATACACATCTCTCATTTATTTCATAACGAAACAACATCACAAGCAAATATACACCTTAAAATAGTATATATGTCATACCAATTCATCATGTGCAAACATATATTCATGTAGGTGCAATGGCGAATTCTCAAGTGGCTTATATCCAAATATATACACATATCCAAAGCTTAAATCTTACTTACCATGCAACATGCATGAATCATACTTATGGATATAACATGGCGAATACCACAACACCATACCGTTTCAATTTGGTCATGGTTAAACAAAGAACTTAGTATCTCATTCAAAATGCTAAAAGAAAATCTAAGAATCCTCAATCCACCATCACATGTATCATTATCAAGCTTGATATTTAGCATGCAATGGCATTAACACCATATTCACTTTGGCGAATTTCATTCCCATGACATAACAAAGATTTGAACCATGGGCTAACAAGAACATCAAGCTAGCAACTAAAATATACATGAATCTCATGGCAAAACATCAAACTTACCTTAATCTAGGTACAAGTATGGCCAAACCTCCTCCTAAACCTCTTCCAAACCAACATGAAACAAGAATTCCTTCCTTCTTCCTTAGAATTTTCAGCCCAAAGGAAATGAAAAATGATGAATGAAATTCTTCTTTCTTTCTCCACACTCACGGCAATGGGCATGCATAAGACCATTTTTTTCTTTTTTTGTTCCCTTTCATTATTAAATTCCCATGCTCACTATTTTATTTTTTTCTTACATACACCATTGTCCCAACATGTTTTATGACATGTTTTTACCCATAATCTCTTGTCATGGCCGGCCACTAGCTATTAGGGGGGGAAATTTGACATGCAAGTCCTCCCCTTTGACTACATGCACTATTAGGTCCTTATAGATTAGCCTATCACTTTTCAAAAGTGTCACACAAGTCCTACTAACTGAATTCACATGCTATCGGCTAAATCAAGCCTGAAATTTTCACACATTCATAATTACATATTCTAGACAATAAATATTACGCTCAAACATTTCGGTGACTTCGGTTTAGCGGTCCGAAACCACTTCCGACTAGGGTCAATTTTGGGTGTCACAACTCTCCCCACTTAAGAAATTTTCGTCCCGAAAATCTTACCGTAAATAGGTTTGGGTAACGCTCTTTCATAGAGTTCTCGGGTTCCCAAGTAGCTTCTTCCATCCCGTGTTTGATCCATAACACTTTTACTAACGGAACCCTTTTGTTTCGCAACTCCTTCACTTCACGAGCTAGGATACGAATCGGTTCTTCTTCATAACTCATATCGGCTTGAATTTCAACCTCTGATAGACTAATTACGTGTGACGGGTCAGATCTATAACGTCAAAGCATCGAAACATGGAAGACGTTGTGAATCTTTTCAAGTTCAGGGGGCAAAATCAAACGATACGCGACTGGACCGACTTGTTCGGATATCCCATATGGCCCGATGAACCTCGGGTTCAATTTGCCTTTACGGCCAAATCTGAGTATCTTTTTCCAAGGCGAAACTTTAAGAAACACTTTATCTCCCACTTGATACTCAATGTCTTTTCGTTTTAGATCCGCGTACGACTTCTGACGATCGGAGGCTATCTTTAGATTTTCACGGATTACTTTTACTTTCTGTTCAGCATCTTTAATCAAATCCACTCCAAAAATTTTGTTCTCACCGAGCTCGGTCCAAAACAATGGTGTACGGCATTTACGCCCGTACAAGGCCTCGTAAGGCGCCATCTTAATACTTGATTGAAAACTATTGTTGTTAGCGAATTCAATCAAAGGTAAGTACCGTTCCCATGAACCACTGAACTCGAGGATGCAACATCTCAACATATCCTCAAGTATCTGAATTATCCGCTCGGATTGACCATCGGTTTGGGGGTGAAAGGCGGTGCTGAAATGCAACTTGGTACCCAAAGCTTCTTGAAATTTCTTCCAAAATCGCGAGGTAAATCTCGGATCTCTATCCGACACAATAGAAATCGGTACCCCATGTAATCTCACAACTGAGAAACGCATACAATTCGACTAGTTTATCCAATGAAAAATCCGACGCGACGGGATAAAGTGAGCCGACTTAGTCACCTATCAACAACAACCCAAATCGCATCCTTCTTACTAGTCGACAATGGCGGCCGGACACAAAGTCCATTGTGACTCGATCCCATTTCCACTCGGGTATCGTGATCGGTCAAGCAATCTCAAGGCACTTGATGTTCCGCTTTCACTTGTTGACATACTAAACATCTCAAACAAAGTCGGAGATGTCCCGCTTCATGCCATGCCACCAAAACCGACGTTTCAAATCGTTGTACATCTTCGTACTCCGGGTGGATTGCCATTCGGCTACAATGGGCTTCGTTCAGAATCATTGAAATAAGTTCAATTCTTTGGAACACACAGACGACTTCGAACCTCAAACAATCATCATCACCAATATGAAACTCCGATTCCTTGTTGAACACACACGCACCCGCTTTGCAACCAACTCATCATCAACTTTCGAGCTTCACGAATTTGATGAGTCAACAATGGTTTGGCCTTTAATTCGCTACTAACACATTGTCGGGTAGAATAGACAAGTGTACATTCATTGCTAGTAAAGCAAACAGTGATTTCCGGCTTAAGGCGTCCGCAACCACATTAGCCTTTCCCGGGTGATAATCAATGACAAGCTCATAATCTTTTAACAACTCGAGCCAACGTCTTTGTCGCAGATTTAAGTCTCTTTGAGTCATCAAATATTTGAGACTTTTGTGATCTGAATACACATGGCACTTCTCACCAAATAAGTAATGTCGCCATATCTTTAAGGCGAATACGATGGCGGCCAATTCGAGATCATGGGTCGGATAATTTTTCTCATGTGGCTTTAATTGTCTCGACGCCAGAGGCCACAACTCGACCTTCTTGCATTAATACGCAACCTAACCCAAGTAGGGAGGCGTCACTATAAATGACAAACTCTTTGCCAGATTCGGGCTGCACTAAAACTGGAGCTTCCGTTAAATGAGTTTTCAATTGATCAAAACTTTTCTGACACTTTTCCGTCCATTCAAACTTCACATCCTTCTGAAACAGTTTCATCATGGGTGTGGCTATCATCGAGAATCCTTTTACAAATCGTCGGTAGTAACCGGCAAGTCCCAAAAAGCTCGAACCTCAAGAATATTTCTGAGGCTTCCGATTAAGTATAGCTGAAATTTTACTCGAATCGACTCGAATACCGATGCGAGATACCACATGACCCAAGAAGCTAACCTCTCTTAACCGTAACTCACACTTGCTGAACTTAGCATATAACCGCTTATCCCGTAAAATTTGCAACACTAATCTCGGTGCTCGCATGTTCGGTCTCATCTTTTGAATAGACCAAGATGTCGTCAATGAACACAACTACGAACCGATCCAAATATGATCTCAAGATCCGATTCATCAAATCCATAAATACCGCGAGGGCATTAGTGAGCCCAAACAAGATCACTAAGAACTCGTAGTGACCATATCTCGCTCAAGGCGCTTTGGGTATGTCCGAATCTCGGATTCAGAATCGATAATAGCCCGATCTCAAATCTATTTTTGAGAACACCGAGGCTCCTTCAGTTGATCGAACAAATCATCGATACTGTGATAACGGATACTTGTTCTTTATTGTCACTTTATTAAGTCGACGATAGTCAATGCACAACCTCATGGTTCCGTCCTTCTTTTTCACAAACAACACCGATGCACCCCAAGGTGAAAAACTCGGGCGAGCAAAGCCTCTATCCACCAACTCTTGCAATCGAGCTTTCAACTCTTTTAATTCCGTTGGTGCCATACGACACGGAGCTATCGAAATCGGTGTGGTCCTGTACAAGCTCAATGCCAAACTCTATCTCCGAACAGTGGCAAACCCGTAATTCTTGGGAAAAACATCCGGTATTCACAAACCACCGCACAAATTCGGTTTTATTTCTAACTCCTTATCATCATACATACGCAAGGTATGCTTCGCACCCTTTCTTACATATCTTTGGGCCAACATTGATGATATTACACCGCAACCCTTCAAGTCTCAGAGGTTCAACTCGGATCATCTCGTTATTTGCGCACCTCAAATCAATAGTCTTGCTTTTACAATTCACAACCGCATCATGCACGGTCAACCAATCCAACCCAAGAATAACATCAAATTCATCGAACGGCAAAAGCATCAAGTCCACGGAAAACAGAACCTCAATTACTAGGGACATTTCTTACACACTTTGTCGACCAAAGACGTAACGACCCAAGGATTTGACACCAATTACGAACTCAAGAGACTCAATAGGTAAAGTCTTCTTGGATGCTAAGGTTTCGCATATATAAGAGTGAGTAGAACCAGGGTCAATTAACGTAATCACATTAGTATCAAAGAGAGTGAAAGTACCAGTGATAACGTCAGGGGAGGATGCCTCCTCTCGTGCGCGGATAGCATATGCTCTAGCAGGAGCACGAGTCTCGGATCGAACAACCGTATCAGAGACCCCTCTCTGATTACCACCCCTACCTCCTGAAATCCTCGGGGGTCTACCTTGTGACAGCCCAAAATAGACCCTAGCCGGAATGTGGTTTCGGGACCACAAAACCGAGGCATAACAATAATTTAAAATTTATTTCGATGCCTATAATATGTGAGTATTCATGTATGACATTTTTTGATGATTGATTTAGTGTTATAAAGGTGAATTTCACTAGAAAGGACTTGTGTGAGAAAATTTAGAATTGAGATAGGCAAATGTGGAAGTGGCCTATTGATGCACACTAGAAATGTTGTCCTTGCATGTCAAATTCCCCAAATTTGACTATAGTGGCCGCCATGGTGATGAATATGGGCAAAGAAAACATGTTTCAAACATGTTTTGCTAGTGGTGCATGTTAGAAATAATAAAATAAGAGTATGAAAAAAAGGAAAAAAAAAGTGTTCATCTTTCACCATTGCTCTTGGCCGAATGTCCTAAGGAAAGAAAAGAAAATTTTGCTCATCCATTTTCACTTCTTGGCCGAAAATACTAAGGAAAAGGGGAGGATTTTTGCTTCATGCTTGGTTTGGAAGAGATCTAGAAGGAGATTTGGCTAAGTTTGCATCAAGATTAAGGTATGTATGAGGTTGTGTTAGGGTTTCATGCATGTCTTGGTTGCTAACTTGATGTGCATGTTAGCCATGGCTCAAATCTTTGTTATGCCATGGAAATGGTATTTGGCCAAAGTTGTTATGGTGTTAATGCCATTGCATGCTAAATATCAAGATTGATAATGATTCATGTGATGGTAGATTGAGGGTTCTTAGATTTTCTTTTAGCATTTTTGAATGAGATACTAAGTTCTTTGTTTAACCATGACCAAATTGAAACGGTATGGTGTTGTGGTATTCGCCATGTTGTATCCATAAATATGATTCATGCATGTTGCATGGTGAGTAAGATTTAAGCTTTGGATATGTGTGTATATTTGGATATAAGCCACTTGAGAATTCGCCATTGCACCTACATGAATATATGTTTGCACATGATGAATTGGTATGACATGTATACTATTTTGAGGTGTCTATTTGCTTGTGATGTTGTTTGGTTATGAAATAAATGAGAGATGTGTATAGAACTACAATATGTAATGCGTTAATTAGGAAAATGTATGCTGTTTTTTTGTGTAGTATAAAGTGTAAAATTTGCCTCCACATAGACATGCATATTCGCCAAAGGAAGTAGATTGGTGTGCATGTATTCGGTTAGAGGCAACCATATTGAAGCCTTATCTTGGCTTAGATTGTTGACCAAATGGGTAATAAGTGAGGATGGTTGCGAATATACAAATATACATATGCATGTGTAATTGAACTATAAATGTATAGCAAGATGATTAAACTAGTTTATTTATCTATTAAGCCCGAGAAGTTAAAGAAGGAGAAACAAGCAAGGGCAAAGCCAAGGACATCGAGTAGCCGGGTCGAAACCGTTATACTCAACACAAGGTAAGTCCTTAAGCACTTGTTGTGAGAACTCCTTGATAGATATTTTCGGAGTGATTCTCCTATTTATTATTATGATTATATGTACAAATTGAATTTAGTAAATTGCTTTACCATGATGAATTGACATAAGGCACAATGTGTGCAAAGACCATATGGCACTATGTGTGCGATTTACTATGGCACTATGTGTGCGATTCACTATGGCACTATGTGTGCGATTTACTATGGCACTATGTGTGCGATTCACTATGGCACTATGTGTGCGATTCACTATGGCACTATGTGTGCGATTTACTATGGCACTATGTGTGCGATTTACTATGGCACTATGTGTGCGATTCACTATGGCACTATGTGTGCGATTTACTATGGCACTATGTGTGCGATTCACTATGGCACTATGTGTGCGATTTACTATGGCACTATGTGTGCGATTTGCTATAGCACTATGTGTGCGATTTGCTATAGTCACATTCGGTTGTGGAAATAAATTGTGCATGAACGAGGTAAGTGAGTGAGTTACTAACTAAATATCGAAATTGGGATTGTACGGTGTACGCATAAAATTATCTAGTGCATTGTTGTTCCAACTTGAGGAAACGGATTCAAATCGATTGGGCTGACTTGTCGTTTGATTTGGTTGAAGGATTGGGCATGAGATCGAACCAAAAATTTAGAAATTGCAGTATAGTTTGATATGGCTGGAAACATCTATTTTGTATTATTTGATTATTCACTTATGATTGTTATTGTTGATGGTAGAGTAGTGCTTACGACTTCTCGAGTTATGTACTCATTTGGTGTGCTTATTTGTTGTTTATTTAGGTTCTTGATCCATTTTGCGTGCTCGGGACTGTCATCGAAGTCATCACACCGTCTAGCGACTTTTTGGTATCTTCTTCTTAGATGGTTTAAGAAAACATTTCGGCATGTATAGGCTATTATGTTTTGTTTGAACTCGGTATGTAAATATTGCATAGCCATGCGAAAATGGCTTATGAATGTTTTGAGCATAATGTTATAATTATTTGGTATGTATATGCTCATTAAGAGGCATGGAAGTGTTTGGCAATGACCAGCCATTAGAATGGGTCATCATGCTTATATTTTGGACCATATATGAAAAAGGGTGGTTGAATCATAGAGACTATGTGTTAGAGAAAGTCTATCCTAGAATATGATGCTGGCAGCAACAGTGACGTGTATGTGAAAAATCACTAAAAATAGTAGGAATAGAATTAAATAGTGAATAAATTATGTAAATGAACCTTGATGAGTCTATTTTCATATGGAGGAAACGAAACGGTTATATGAGTTGTATGTTGAGAGATATTTGGGTTTTAGTGGAACGGGGCCAGAACGGTTTCTGGATTCCCTGCTCGAACTTTGAAAATTCATTATAAATTAACCAGAAATAATTAGGAGTCATACCATATATGTATGAATTCCTCTTTGAGTCTAGTTTCTATAGAAACAAACGGTACCAGTATTGAAGTCCTGCACAGGGAGTTATTTGAGTTGTAACGCGTGAAGGTCAGTGTAGTCGGCCCCTGTAACACGGGTGACTTTAACTAATAAACTGTACCAATTGGCCCAACCAAAATTCTATAAAAAATCTGTAGACGGAAATGTGAGTCTAGTTTCAGAAAAAATTTACGAAACTGATTTTCGAGTTCTAAAACTCAAGTTATGATTTTTGAAGCGACTAGTACACAGATTGGCAGCTTGTCTGGAACTTTTCAATAAGTGGTTTGAAGTCTGTTAACACCTCGTGTTCGACTCCGGCGACGGTCTCGGTTCGGGGTGTTACATACCTCTAGCCGTCGTCCCACTAGATCTTGCACCTTGCATCTTATTCTTCTCATCTAGCTCCGTGCAATCTCTAATGAAATGGTCCTTCGAACCGCATCCATAATAGGCCCTATTAACAGACTTACCCCAACATTCACCTATGTGTCGTCTTCCACATTGGGGGCATTCGGGCTTTTCTTGACGATTATTGCCCACACTAGCTACCGAAGTAGCTCGTGAGTCCATCGATGGTCGTGCTCTAATGGAAATCCCATGATCGCCCTTGACTTATTTGTGTCCTCTCCGAACTTCTTTACGGTAGAAAATGGAGCCTTGCCCGTCGATCTTTTACGATAATCTCTAGCTTCAAATTCAGCCTTCCTCTTCTCCCTTCCGAGCTCTTCCGCCTTGCAGGCTCATTCAACTAGTGTTACAAATTCTTTTATCTCCAAAATACCCACCAGTAGCTTTAACTCTTCATTCAATCCTCTTCAAATCTTTTGCACATAGCAACCTCATCACCACACACTTCGAGCATACCGACTAAGTCTTACGAACTCATGTTCAGATTCGAGATATCATCATACGACCTTGCTTAAGCTCCAAGAATTCCTTACGCTTTTGATCGATGAACCATTGACTAATATATTTCTTTCGAAATTCGTTTGGAAGAAATCCCAAGTAACTTGTTCCTTTGGGACTATGGAAATTAAGGTCCTCCACCAATAGTAGGTGAGTCTCTTAACAAGGATATAGCACACTTAAGACATTCATCGGTGTGCATGACAGTTCATCAAACACTCTAATGGTGTTATCAAGCGAACTCAGCCCTTCGGCATCATCGGTAACTATGGCCTTAAACTCCTCGCCCCACGCTTCCTAATCAAGTCCACGGTGGTTTACTCACCTCACGGGATCAGCCTCGATGGCATTACGGGCTCTTGGGGTGGATTATTTAAATTTGGGAATGGTTGGACAGCCGGATTGGTTCGGGCATATTGCGCGACCCACTCATTCATCATGGTGAAGAAGGCTTGTTTCGCCTTCATCTTGATTATTCGTGGATGATCGAGGCTCAACAGCGGTGTCCCTTGCGCAGGAGCAGCCGCTACACTTTCAACGTCATCGCCAAGGGTCTCTACCCCGGGTTCCATTTGCTAATCAAAACAAAAATTTCAACCGTCGAAGTCATCACATTTTAAGCACTAACACATTGGCATGTATAGCTAGACTCACACGCGCTACGGTAGTCCTAGAACCGACTAAACCATAGCTCGATACCAATAAAATTGTAACACCCGAACCCGAGACCGTCACCGGAGTCGAACACGAGGTGTTAACAGACTTCAAACCACTTATTGAGAATTTTCCAGACAAGCTGCCAATCTGTGTACTAGTTGCTTCAAAAATCATAACTTGAGTTTTGCAACTCGAAAATCAGTTTCGTAATTTTTCCCTGAAACTAGACTCATATGTCCATCTACAGATTGTTTTCTAGAATTTTTGGTCAAGCCAATTAGTACAGTTTATTAGTTAAAATCTCCCATGTTACAGGGGTCGACTACACTGACCTTCATGCGTTACAACTGGAATAACTCCCTGTGTAGGGATTCAATACTGATGCCGTTTGTTTCTATAGAAACTAGACTCAAAGAGGAATTTATACATATGTGGTATGACTCCTAATTATCTCTGGTTAATTTATAATGAATTTTCAAATTCGGAACAGGGAATCCAGAAACCGTTCTGGCCCTGTCTCACGAAATCTTGGATATCTCTTAAATACAGCTCAAATGGTCGTTTCGTTTCATCCATATGAAAATAGACCCATCAAGCTTCGAGTACATAATTTTTTTAGCTATTAATTCCACTTCTACTATTTTTAGTGATTTTTCGATCTCATATCACTGCTGCCGTCCATAACAGTTACTGCGATGAGACTATGCCAATTTCATGAATCCTCCCTTAGCCTTACTAATCATCCATCATACGTGACACCAATTATGGCCACCTTATCAAAATTAAGGTTTCTAAGACTCGTGGCTATAGATTCTAGCATCCCACTCAAACGACCCAAAATTTAACAAAACAAAATAGCCCATACATGCCAAATGTTCTCCTAAGTTGACTAAGAAGACAATAGCAAAATTGCTCACGGTGTGATGACTTCGTTGTGATTCACGAACACCCAAAAGGAGACGAGTCCAAGAAACCTAAAATGGGTGACAATAAAACACCGAGTGAGTTTATAACTCAGTAAGTCATAAGCATTCCACAACCATCCATTAATACAATTATCATAAAATGAAATAATGAAACAAGGCCAAGTGTTCCACCATACCGAACTATACCATAGTTCCTTAGATCTTCGGATCAATCTCATACCAAGTCATACATTTACATTTCATATACTGTTCAATAGGATATTTGAAGCAATTTCCATACATCATTTCATTTCGCAACAATCATGCAATCAAATGAACTTTCATCTATTCCATGATACCTTATTTACGGAATGCAATTGAAATCATCACATAGATTTAAATCTTACCAACTCCACCCGAGCATGAACATAGCATCTATTAGCCATGAACTCAAGGTACTTACTCTTTCCGCTGTCCATACTCATCTCGATGAAGTCACGCCTCCATATAAATGTTCAATCGGAGATATGTGTAGAGTTCGCACACATAGTGCTTAATACTCAATCACGCACACTTAGTGCCATGTGATTCAAGCCCGCACACATAGTGCCATATAGTCCAAACTCGCACACTTAGTACCATACATTACAAGCTCGCACACTCGGTGCCAATCTCGTCCCCAGACACATCTATTTCTCGCACACTTAGTGCAAGCAAACTTCCTACACATTTCACTATCTCTTTTACGTTCAACAATATCATCTTTTCATACACATACATTTGTATATATTTCATCTCATTAAACACAATTGCATAGATATTACAATCATTTAAGCAATATCAAATATATGCTTAATGACTTACCTTGTGTTGGGTAAAATAGTCCAAGTCGGCTACTCGATGACCTTCGTCTTTCCCTTGCTTGATTCTCCTTCTTTAACTCCTTGAGCTTAATCAATAAATCAACTAGTTTAACCCTCTTGCTAAACATTCATAATTCAATTACACATGCATATGTATGTTTGTATATTCGCAACCATCCTCACTTATTACCCATTTGGTCAACAATCTAAGCCAAGATAAGGCTTCAATATGGTTGCCTCTAACCGAATACATGCACACCAATCTACTTCCTTTGGCCGAATATGCATGTCTATGTTGAGGCCAATTTTACACTTAATACTACACAAAAAAACAGCATACATTTTCCTAATTAACTCATTACATATTGTAGCTCTATACACATCTCTCATTTATTTCATAACCAAACAACATCACAAGCAAATATACACCTTAAAATAGTATATATGTCATACCAATTCATCATGTGCAAACATATATTCATGTAGGTGCAATGGCGAATTCTCAAGTGGCTTATATCCAAATATATACACATATCCAAAGCTTAAATCTTACTTACCATGCAACATGCATGAATCATACTTATGGATATAACATGGCGAATACCACAACACCATACCGTTTCAATTTGGTCATGGTTAAACAAAGAACTTAGTATCTCATTCAAAAATGCTAAAAGAAAATCTAAGAATCTTCAATCCACCATCACATGTATCATTATCAAGCTTGATATTTAGCATGCAATGGCATTAACACCATATTCACTTTGGTCAATTTCATTCCCATGACATAACAAAGATTTGAACCATGGGCTAACAAGAACATCAAGCTAGTAACTAAAATATACATGAATCTCATGGCAAAACATCAAACTTACCTTAATCTAGGTACAAGTATGGCCAAACCTCCTCCTAAACCTCTTCCAAACCAACATGAAACAAGAATTCCTTCCTTCTTCCTTAGAATTTTCAGCCCAAAGGAAATGAAAATGATGAACAAAAATTCTTCTTTCTTTCTCCACACTCACGGCAATGGGCATGCATGAGACCATTTTGTTCTCTTTTTTTTGTTCCTTTCATTATTAAATTCCCATGCTCACTATTTTATTTTTTCTTACATACACCATTGTCCCAACATGTTTTATGACATGTTTTTACCCATAATCTCTTGTCATGGCGGCCACTAGCTATTAGGGGGAAATTTGACATGCAAGTCCTCCCTTTGACTACATGCACTATTAGGTCCTTATAGATTAGCCTATCACTTTTCAAAAGTGTCACACAAGTCCTACTAACTGAATTCACATGCTATCGGCTAAATCGAAGCCTGAAATTTTCACACATTCATAATTACATATTCTAGACAATAAATATTACATTCAAACATTTCGGTGACTCGGTTTAGCGGTCCCGAAACCACTTCCCAACTAGGGTCAATTTTGGGCTGTCACACATTTTTCATCAAATCACATCTTTACTACACATTTTATAACTTTTTACAAATATGTCCTTTTATGTATTTCCATCAAAAATCACTTAGTAAAAGTTGTTTATTACACATCAAACTTTCATTCTCTACCATAAAAAAATAAAAAAAAATGCATGTCATACATGGCTAAAATTTTAAACATGAACCATACTTCAAAACAATGGTAGAAATAGAAAGATAGAGTGAATACGACCTCAAAAACATAAAGAGCTTTAAAAACGGGGCTAGGATGTACTTACAATCAAGCTTGAAAGATAACAAAACCCTAGTTATGCTGTTCTTCCAAGTTTCGGCCAAGGTTGAGCTTAACTTTTGCACTTATTACAATTTAGTCCTTTCAACTAAATTGAGTGCTCAAATGTCAAAATTTTCGAACGAAATTTTCACGAAATAATTCCATAAAACTGTAGACCATGAAAATATAATAAAAATAAATTTTTCTATGTCGGATTTGTGGTCCCAAAACCACTGTTCTGACTAGCCCAAAATTAGGTTGTTACAACTCTCCCCCCTTTTAGGGATTTTTGTCCCTAAAAATCTTACCAGAAAATAGGTTTGGGTACTATGTTCTCATAGCCTCCTCGAGTTCCCACGTAGCCTTTTCAACCCCATGTCAGTTCCATAAAAATTTCACTAAGGCTATACTCTTATTTCTCAACTGTTTAACTTCCCGAGCTAATATCTTGATTGGTATTTAACCATAGGTCATATCTGGTCGAATCACAATTTCTGTTGGAGAGATTACATGTGAAGGATCAGAACAATATCATCGCAACATCGACACATGAAACACATTACGAATTCTTTCTAACTCCGCTGATAAAGCTAACCGATATGCCACTGGCCCTATTCTTTCGATAACTTCATACTGCCCAATGAAATGTGGACTCAACTTGCCTTTACAGCCAAATCTCAGAATCTTCTTCCATGGAGATACTTTCAAAAATACTTTATCACCAACTCGAAACTCAATCTCTTTTCTTTTCAAATCCGCATATGACTTCTGTCAATTTGAAGCTGCTTTCAAGCAATCATGGATTACTTTTACTTTTTTTTCGGTTTCTCTAACCAAATCAACCCCGTGAATCTGTTTCTCACTAAGCTTGTTCCAAAGGTGTTCGTCACTTGTGGCCATACAATGCTTCATAAGGTGCCATCTTTATACTCAACTGAAAACTGTTGTTATAGGCAAATTTGACCAATGGCAGATATTTTCCCAACTACCCTCGAATTCTAAAACACAACAACGGAGCATATCTTCAAGTACCTAAATCATTCTTTTAGACTGACCATCGATTTGTGGATGAAATTTAGTACTAAAGTTCAACTTTGTACCCAAAGCCTCTTGTAACTTCTTCCAAAATCTCGAAGTAAACCTTGGATCTCTATCTGAAATAATGGACAGAGGCACCCCTTGCAATGTCACAATCTCTGAAATGTACAATTCGGCTAGCTTATAAAGTGAATAATCAGTATGTACCGGTATAAAATGAGCTGATTTCGTCAATCTATCAACAACGACCCAAACAAAATCTTTCTTTTTTAGAGTCAAAGGCAAACCCGTTACGAAATCCATCGTAATTCTATCCCATTTCCACTTGGGCACCATCACTGGCTGAAGTAAACCCGAAGGCACTTGGTGTTTGGCCTTCACTTGTTGACAAATCAAATATCTCGAAACAAACTCTGAAATGTCTCGTTTCATACCAAACCACCAATACATTCTCTTCAAATAATTATACATTTTCGTACTACCCGGATATACAAATAAACAACCATTATGTGCTTCAAGAAGAATTTTTTGAACAAGCTTATCATTTCTCGGTACACAAATTTTGCCTCGAAAATAAAACAATCTTCGGATTTGATATGAAAATCTGAGTCACTACCCGATTCACAATGAACTCTTTTGGCTTGCAAATCACTGTCACATTTCTAAGCTTCACAAATTTGTTGAAGAAACGATGGTCTAGCTCAACTCATCTAGAATAGAACCATTATCGGTTAAGGTCAACCATGTATTCATCGCTCTCAAAGCAAACAAAGACTTTCTACTCAAAGCATCTGCAACTACATTTGCCTTACCCGGGTGGTAATCAATTACTAACTCATAATCTTTTAGTAACTTGAGCCATCTTTGTTGCCGCAAGTTTAAATCTTTCTGAGTCATCAAGTATTTTAAACTCATATGATTGGAAAAGACATGACATTTCTCACCGTACAAATGGTGTCTCCAAATTTTTAGAGCAAACACAATAGCAGCTAATTCCAAATCATGCGTCGGGTAATTCTTCTCGTGCAGTTTCAGCTGTCTCAAGGCATAAGCTATCACTTTGCCTTCTTGCATCAACACACATCCTAATCCACTCAGTGACGTGTCGCTATAAATCACAAACTCTTTTCCCGGTTCAGGTTGTACTAAAATCGGCGCCTCAATCAATAATGCCTTCAACTTCTCAAAACTTTGCTGACATTTTTCAGACCATTCAAACTTAGCATATTTTTGCAATAACTTTGTCATTGGAGTAGTAGAATGAAGGAAATGTGAGTACACAATCGCAACAAGTAATAAAGTGACAAGTAAATGTCGAGTTATCGTACCCACAGGGACTGTGAAAATGATTATTTATGAATGCAATTTAAAACACTTTGGTGAAGAAAAATATTTTGTTTAAAGAGGGTGATTAAAAACTTAAGAAAATTAAAATAAATAAAAAATAAAGTAAAAGAGAGTTCTAATGCACGATTTCAAAATAAGATTTAATCAAGATGATATAATTGTGTTGGATTAATTACACTTCTCATCTTAGAATTATTAAACTTATGTTTATGTTGTTACGAATAAAATCACGGCAACCCGGTAATTTGCTAACTTATGAACATGATTACATACCAACATCCATTCATCTCTTGACATATCCCTATGTTAATTCAACCTACTAAATAGATTTTAGTAAGCAAACATGTTAGTGCACATACATACTCATTAAACTGAACTAATCTCTTACATATCCCTATGTCAATTCAAACGATTAATTAAATCTGACAAGCATATAAAAGACTTGTGAGGTAACAAGGTATCTCTACCTTGAAATAGTTTAATCACAATAATCTTGCAAGTTATGCAAGGCAATAATATTGCCAGATACATTGCTAATTTAACCTTCAGCTACCTTAGAAGAATAAACATGCACTGATCTGGTACTATGTCAATTAATTACAATTTCAATCCATTTAAATAATTAATTCATTAGTTACCTCACAGTTGTAACACAAGAATAACTTAGGCATGATTTTACTTAATCAAACATTTTACCGAGGCCTATAACAATATAAACACAATTTTAATAATTTAAGAAGACGAAATGCAATCAACCCAACATGAATTAAATTGAAGCTAAGCTGATTAAATTAACCATTCCAACAACATGAATACTCATAGATATGTTCATCATAACAACAGCCAAAATTAAAGAGATAGGGAGCAAGAATCAAATCCGGTGGTTTTTCGAGGCTTACTTGGTTGCTCCATTCTTCCTTCTTGTTGTCCTCTCCGATCAAGGATTTGATGAACACTCAATTTCTGCTCAAAAAACGGTTGAAGAAAACCCCTTTTCCAAGGGAAGAAATTGCACAAGAGCAAGGGATTTGAAATGGAAAAATGAGAGAAAAAGAATGAGAGAGGAGGAAGTGTTGTGAAATGAATGAGGAATGAATGAGATGCTTTAAATGATCAGCCAATGGGGGCTTTTATAGCTGAGTGTGGCAGCTGAAATTTGCTAAAATTTCAACTTTGCTAAAAATGGCTTGAGGCAAATCCAAAAATCCACCAATTATGGAGGGGTTTGAATGCAACTTTGACAAGACTTCAAGAGCTTCTGTGCAAGCTTAATTAATCAGCTAATAAGCTGACTTGGGTCAGCATATGGCTAGTTTTGGGCTGGCCAATCTTTGGCCGGTTCACTTCAATCGGTTCAGTTCAACTGGACTACCTTTTCCATAATTAATTAATATTAATTTATTTAGCCCAAATTAAATTGGGTATAAATAAAAATTAATTATATTATGAATTAATACACATAATTGGACCGTCTTAGGATGGAAATTAATTCACCTTGATTCTTTAAATTGCGTCTCGGTTTTGTGCTTCAATCAGTGTTTACCGAGCCATTTTTTGCCCTTTGCGCAATTCTGTCGAAAATAACCAAAATTACTCAAAATTAATTATAAAATTAACTAAAATTCATCATGTTCATATTTTAAGTATAATATAATTATTTTATAAAAATTAATTATTTTTTGACAAGAATTTAATCAAAACGGTTTGATTTTAAGCTGAAAATGGTAAGTAAAAATGCATAAATTTTTGTGTTTCCACACCCCAAAACTTAATTCATTGCTCGTCCCAAGTAATGCACAAATTTTGAAAAGAATTTCTCGAAAACACCTTTGAAAAGCTCCTTCAGAGCAACATTTTTCCAAAAATTATGGATTTAATATACTTATGCTCAAAGACAAGAAATTTGATAGTTATGCTACTTAAGTATACATATTGTTCAAATTAATCTAAACAAGTATTATGATAGCAGAAATTAGACTAAATGCTTTCTAATAAAGTCATGTTAAAACTTCCCAATATGATTTTATTCCCTTTATTCAAGATTAAGCTGCAATCATTAAGTTTAACTTATGTCTTTATATGTTGTACGTAGCAATTTCTCTCTACTAATGTAGGTAGCATTGAAACTTTTGAATCAATAGGTCTTTAACAAGGTTGTAACGTGACTGGGCTTAAGGGTAGGTAAAAGATAGATAATTTTAGGCTTTTAAACCCTATACTCAGCTTGTATCAGACCTTTGAAATAATCACCTTCAATACACCAAATTTCTTTGCTTTCATATGCTCTTTTGTACATTCTTTTTTAGGTACATATGCTTTTTTTTATCAATCTATACGAGCATTTTCCTAAATGTACCACAATTTTAAGAGCATTTTATACTTCTTTTCAACTCCCCCAAACTTATTTTCAACAAATACTTGGAATAGTACCGGGTCTAGTGTTTGGGACAATTTTGAGATAGTTAAGAAAGAAGTGATGCCTAAATTTGCAAGGATTCAAATAAAATTAGGCCATATAGTCTCAAAGTTGGGTTTCAAAGGATAAAAATTTCAACATGGTTGGCTTGAAAGGCTCAAACGGTCCAAACAAAAGTTGCCTAAGTCATTTCCAACATTCCATGCTTCCTAGGATTTCTCCTCAAGAAACTACTAAGTCAATTCTAAATACTTAAACTTTCATGCATGCCTAACTTTCGTAAGAAACTAAAATTTTATGGTGTGAATTGCATGCTTTATTAAAAATACATTTATATCATTATTAAGCTAACATAACAATTTGAAATAATAGAACTTTATTTATACTAAAGTTTAGCATACTTAACAAAATTTCAAATTATTGAACAAAATATATCCTAATCATAATTAATAGAAAATTTTTTATTCTAAGTGGAAATAATTCAAATTTTCAGTCCCCCAAACTTAAAATGAACAATGTCCACATTGTTTAAAGTGAATAGATACTATACACCAGGTAGGATTTAAGAAAAGAGGAGGTTAGTCAATTTTAACTGCTTAAGTACCAAGCTCTTTTCTAAATCCAATCCTAGACATGTATATACCATTGCCACACTTTATACTTTGTGACTTGCTCAAATTTTATTTGTTATTTTCCTCTCCTAATTTAAAATAAAAAAAATTCCTAATTAACTTATTCCTAAAATGACCTAAGAATAGAAATAAAATAAAGTTAAGATCCCCCCTTTATTTATTTGCAGACCCTTTCGAATTTGACTCATCTTTTGCTCCATCACTATCGCCTTTGCACGAATTGCTTCGCTCCTTCTTCGATAATGGACTCCATGGTTCAAATTAAAATTTGGAAATTCAAGCACAAAAATAAATGGATCATTGTAAATTTTCTTAAGAGCACTTCTTATCGAGTCATCCCTTATTTTCGAGTATCTCCAGTAAGCTTATTGCTGCCATTGCATATGCTGCATTATGTCCATCAACTTTGACAGTACATCTCGAAGATCTGGGCTAGGCGGTTGAGCTCTAAATATTGAAGTTTCGTCATTGGGCTCAATTTCTGGTTCTATTGTTCCACCTTATCAGGGACTTTGGCCGATTGTATTGGCTCGATCTTTGTGGGATCTTTTTCCTCTTCATCGGGATCCCAATCTGTGATTGTGCCCTGGCTATAACCTGTCTTCTTTATGTTTGCAAGAATCTCAGCTTTTAAGCAAAAAATTGTTATCGTAAAGGGGAAGTAAGTGGGGCCAGAATGTCTAGTGGCACAATTCCTCATCTCTCGTAGGATGATTTTTCCCACATCAATGGTCTTTCCAGTTAAAATCGAATATAATAAGACCATTCGCTCTAATGAGATTGTAGTCCCATGCGAACTAGGGTTAAGGCTGAAACGGATGAAATAGAACCATACCTTTGCAAGTGGTGTCAAAGATTCTCTTCGACAAGTGTGGATTTCTTGCTTTGACACAGTCCACTTAGAACCTGGAACTGTAAGTTCCTCAAGAATTTCTTGCAAATTTTTCAAGCTCGATGTTGCTCATCAAAGAAGAATATTCATCGTTTTCAAAATCAGGTAATTTAAAGAACTCATTATTAGCATTTGAACTTATTGGTGCCTTGATTCCACGAATTGGAACTTTTGTCAAATCGCTTGAGGTTAAATTCATGTAGAATTCACGAACTAGTTCCTCATCCACACTAGGCCTCTTTTCACAAAACAATTCCCAATTGAGGGCTTCAGCAACTTAACAAATACATGCCATAAAGTCTTTGTAGTTGCTTTCTTCCAAAGTGAAGCCTTTCTCTGGATGCATCTGTTGATTTTTGAAGATACTCTCGTATCTTGCTTTGGCTTCTTCACAATGGAATTTGTTTAGTGTTTCATTAATTTGGGCACAAGCACGAGTTCTCTTGCGAGGCATGATTAACCTGAACAAAAGATGGGAAAATTTATTTTCTCAAAAATTTAATTCACAAAATTTATTAATAATTCAGCAAACTGAAAAATTAAATAATTGAATAAAATTAAAATTTGGGAGAAAACAAATTGTCTTACCACCTTTTTTTATAAAACTCAAAACTCCTAAAATAATTAATAAACAAAGGAGGTCAATTTAAGGTAGGTTGGAAGATTTTGACTAAAGGGCTTGGTGTAGGTGTGTGTCGCACAAGTGTCAGACATCAAGTAGACTCGTTGAGCAGGAGCAAGAAGCGGCACAGCTTGGCACGATGAGCTGCATGGGCAACAGGCTACAAAGATGAGTGGGCAACAACTTAGGCGAGCGCACGCTGGAGCTAGAGCAGATGTAGCGCCAACGTGCGGGCCTGGTGAGTGCTAGAGCTGGACGTACGCAGGTGCTGGAGCAGGACGGGGCGAGTAATGCAGCACGCGATGGGGGCAGGTGTGCTCGGTGTGCGTGGGCTACTGGGTGCTTGCTGGCCGAATGGCTGCTAGGCTAGGGACTTGCGGCACTTTAAGGGTTTTGGTGTTTAAGATTTTTAGTGATGAATGAATGGAGAAGGTAGTATTTATAATGAAAGGAATAGGACTTAAAGTAGAATTCTTAGAGAAATTTAATAATTAAAAACTCTAAGTTCTAATTTTAATCCAAGTTAACAACAATTAATAATTAAATATATGCATATTAAATTATTAATGCTATTAATTTATTTAAACAAAAATGAGATATGATTAAAACTAATCCTAATTCTATGTTAAATTGATAAAAATTAATATATAAATTATAATAGATATAATTATATATTAAAGATTATCATCTTATTATTATTAAAACTTATCAAATAAAATATGATGAAATTAACACTTGTCCTAACTCTATATAAAGTTGATGATAATTAATATATATTATAATAAATATAATTATATATTAATAATTATCAATTTTTTGAATTAAAAATTTATTCTAGAGCCTTTTGAAAATATTTACAAAAAAGAGGCATCTAGTTTTTATTATTTACGAAAAGAGCAACCAAATTTTGAAAATAATTCAATTAAGTCCCTAGACTTAATGAAAATTTGAAATTGAGTTGCAATTTAAAACTTAGGTCAAAATTGACCTCTTTATTTGAAAACCTAAAGATTTATTTTTCTATTTAGGGAATAATTTCTCGGAAAATTATGTTAAAATCAATTCCTAGGAAAAATTAGAGGGGCTACAAGCGGTCCCACTTAAGTTCCAATCTCCTAGACAGAATTGATTTAAACATACTAATCTCGAAAATATACCCTAAATCATTTATTAAAAAGGAAAATAAGAAAATTTAAACATCTGATAGAATGAACGAATTTTAACTCCGTTTAGTCTTATCTCCCCAATAATGTTTTAGACACTGAGCATTAACTTGAAAATTACCTCCTTTACCTTGTAGTTCAACAACTCCATATGGATAGACACGATGAATTGTAAATGGACCGGACCAACATGATTTTAGTTTACCTGGAAAGAACTTTAATCTGGAATTAAATAACAAGACTTGCTGACCTACTTGAAACTCTCGAACTCGAATATGCTTGTCATGCCATTTCTTAAGTCTCTCCTTAAGTAGTTTGGCATTTTCGTACGAGAATGTTCGGAATTCCTCTAGCTCATTGAGTTGGAACATCCGTTTCTCTTTAGCAAGCTTAAGATCTAAGTTGAGTTGTCGAAGGGCCTAGTAAGCTTTGTGTTCTAACTCCAAAGGCAGATGGCATGTTTTCCTAAAGACCAATCTGTAGGGTGACATTCCTAAAGATGTCTTGTATGCTGTCCCGTAAGCCCATAAAGCATCATCTAGTCTTTTGGACCAATCTCGTTGGTTTGGGAAAACTACCTTCTCAAGTATGCCTTTGATCTCCTTATTTTCTAGTTCAGCTAGCCCATTTGTCTGCGCATGTAAGCTGTAGCGACCTTGTGTTTCACTCCATGTTTATCTAACAACCATTTCAACCACTTGTTCACAAAATGGGACCCTTCATGGCTGATAATAGCTCTTGGGGTTCCAAACCTTGTGAACACGTGTTTCTGCAAAAACTTTATTACAACCCTAGCATTGTTTGTTGGATAAGCTTCAGCCTCAACCCACTTAGACACGTAGTCTTCAGCTACCAAGATGTACTTGCGACCAAAAGATAGAGGGAAAGGACTGAGGAAGTCAATGCCCCAAACATCAAATAATTCTACCTCAATGATGTTTGTTCGAGGCATCTTATTTCTACTGGTGACATTTCCGACCCTTTGACATTGATCACAACTCTTTACGTAAGCGTATACGTCCTTGAATAGTGTTGGCCAAAAGAATCCAGCTTGCAATACTTTGGCCGCAGTACGAGTACCTCCGAAGTGTCCCCCACTTGGAGCTGAGTGACAATGGTATAGAATCTTTTGTACTTCATCTTCTGCCACACATCTCCTGATCATTTGATCTGTACACTTCTTGAACAAGTATGGTTCTTCCCAGAAATAGTACTTCACATCGTGAAGAAACTTTTTCTTTTAATGATACGTCTTATTAATTGGCATCAAACCACAAGCTAAATAGTTAGCAATATCAGCAAACCAAGGGGTATTATGGACATGATTTACCTTTAGTATGAGTTCCCTTCTTGCAGCTCCAATCTCGACAAGTGATCTGCTACTTGATTTTCCACTCCCTTTTGATATTGCATTTCTAGATCGAACTCTTGAAGTAGAAGTACCCATCGGATCAACCTTGGCTTAGCATCTTTCTTAGAGAGTAAGTACTTAATTACCGAGTGGTCTGTATAGACAGTCACTTTGGTACCTACAAGATAAGATCGAAACTTGTCAAAAGAAAACACAATAGCAAGTAACTCTTTTTCTGTTACCGTATAATTCAGTTGAGCTCCTGTCAGAGTTCGACTTGCATAGTAAATGGGATGAAAAACTTTGTTCCTTCGCTGGCCCATGGCGGCTCTTATCACGAAGTCACTCACATCACACATCAATTCGAATGGCAGATCCCAATCTAGTGTGACTATTATGGGTGTCGTAACTAATCGACTCTTCAAATCTTTGAAATCCTTTAAGCATTCCTCATCAAACTTGAACGTCGAGTCCTTCTCCAATAATTTACATAAGGGTTTAGCAATTTTGGAGAAGTCCTTGATGAATCTTCGATAGAAATCGGTGTGGCCCAAAAAGCTCCTAACACCTTTTACAGATGTTAGATGTGGGAGTTTCTCAATAACATCTACCTTTGCTTTATCTACTTTGATTCCATGTCTCGTTATCTGATGCCCTAGAACAATCCCTTCTCGTACCATGAAATGGCACTTTTCCCAGTTGAGTACCAGGTTTGTTTCTTCACATCGCCTTAGTACCTTGGTTAGATTGGCTAGGCAATTGTCATACGTGTCTCCAAATACTAAAAAATCATCCATAAAAACTTCCAAATACTTCTCAACCATGTCAGTAAAAATATACATCATACATCTTTGAAATGTAGCAAGTGCATTACATAAACCAAATGGCATGCGTCTAAATGCAAATGTACCGTACAGAAAGGTGAATGTTGTCTTGTACTGATCTTCTGGTGCTACTGTAATCTGATTATAGCATGAGTATCCATCGAGAAAATAGTAGTAGTCTCGTCCCGCGAGTCTATCTAGAATCTGGTCCAAAAACGGCAAAGGAAATTGATCTTTCCTAGTCACCTTGTTCAGCTTTCGGTAATCGATGCAAATTTTCCATCCCGTAACTATTCTAGTCAGTATTAACTCGTTATTCTAATTTTCAATGACTGTGATACCTCCTTTCTTTGGCACGCACTGGATCGGACTTACCCATGAACTATCTGAGATGGGGTAAATTATACCTGCATCTAACCACTTAATGATTTCTTTCTTTACTACGTCCTTCATGATGGGGTTCAGTCTTTGTTGTCCATCGATCGTCCCTTTCTTTGTAACACCCCAAACCCCGCCTGGAAGTTTGGCTCGAACTTGGCGTGTCACATTGAAGTGTTTTTCGAAAACCATGTTTCCATTAAAACCCTTCTTAATAATTAAAACTTATACCCTTTTTAAACCTTGTTAGAAAACCTCAAATTGAATAACATTCTTAACAACTTTGTAAAAATCTTGGTAGTTGCGAAACTTACTTTAAAAACAATTGCGAGCACGTGATGTTTTGAACAACGATGAGTTGCTTTGGAAAATCGTGTTCTAATACTAGCAATTATAAGAACAATAAATAAAATTCCAAATTTGAAATCCAAAAATTACAACGGCTTTACTACAACCCACATAAAATAATTTAAAGGTAATAATCAAAGCGTAACATAAATAGTGTGTGGCTTCCTCCGAGCCCTCGCACCTCGATCCATCTAAGGTGGAAATTACCCGAAGGTTAATAAGCGGGTGAGTTTACAAAAACTCAGTGTGAAATCCCCTACTATAAAAAGGAACAGTCAATCATCTAAAAGAATTAAAAGTCTGGTCCCAGCCTTACTTACAATTTTAGTATCAATCGGCCTTAGCCCATTACAACAGACAGCATCAGATGGACCTTAGCCCATTACGAATAAGAAACATTATCGAATTGGAACCAAAATGAGAATCGAATCGAATCAAGAACAAAATCGAATCGAATCAGATTAGTAATGTAATCGTAATCGAATCGAATTAGGTGACGTAATTAGAATCGAATCGAATGTAATCGTAATCGAATCGATAGTAATGTAATCGAATCGAATCGAATTACGTGACGTAATCGTAATCGAATGTGAATGCAATCCCAACCCAATCCAACTGTATACACCCCGTACCAACCTTACACCATGTGGGGAGACAACTCGACCCACCCATCCGCTACATACACCACGTAATTTGCAGCATGGTCGCGAGCAGAATATCGTGTGAGTCACGGATCTGAATATTGTGGCGAGCCACCGAATCGAATAATATGGCAAACCCACCTAACGAATCGTGGTACAAAGCTATAGATAATCGTAATAACTTGGCACATAGCCATCGGTGGCGGTAATATAAGCGGTGCATGACCTTCGGTAAATATGATCGACACGTAGTCGTCAACAAATATGTTAGGCACATAGCTACAGTAAATACGTTTGGCACGAAGCCATAGTCAAGATGGCACAAAGCCATATTTAGGTTGTACGAGCCATTAATAACGGGTCTATAATCGGCACGAAGCCCACAACAACGACACACGACCTTCGATAACGTGATCGACACTCGACCATCGATCGGTCATGATATTGTGACAGAGTCACCAGATCTGAATATTGTGGCGAGCCACCGAGCAGTATATTTGTGTCATAGCCACCGAATGCTTCCTCCGTATAAGATCCCAACCCATGCAACATGTCATGTATGCGTAATGCCATGCCCATATTTGAATCAAACAATCACAGTCAAGTCATTCATATCACCAACATATATTCACAATCAAATCCATCAAACACACGGTCCAAGTCGGTCACTTGCCCACAAGGGCAAAATAGGTCATTTAACACCCTAGGGGCAAATGGTAATTTTACCCCACAAGGGTATCTCGGTAATTCTACCCTGTGGGGTATTTAGGTATTTCTACCCTACAAGGGTATTTCGATAATTCTACCCTACGGGGTATTTTGGTAATTCTATCCTATAAGGGTATTTCAGTAATTCTACCTATAGGGTATTTGTAAATTTTACCCTACAAGGGTATTTCGG
Source organism: Gossypium arboreum (assembly GCF_025698485.1). Taxonomy (NCBI): domain Eukaryota; kingdom Viridiplantae; phylum Streptophyta; class Magnoliopsida; order Malvales; family Malvaceae; genus Gossypium; species Gossypium arboreum. The sequence continues at coordinate 88,862,851 of NC_069075.1, read as the reverse complement.
TAATTTCACAATCAAGGGTAAAATGGTAATTCTGTAAATCGAGGGTAAAATGATAATTTTGTAAACTGAGGGTAAACCAGTAATTCTGTAAATCAAGGGTAAAACAGTAATTTTACAAATCGAAGGTAAAACGATAATTCTGTAAATCGAGGGTAAAATAGTAATTTTGTAAACCGAGGGTAAAACAGTAATTCTATAAATCGAGGGTAAAACGGTAATTTTACAAATCGAGGGTAAAACGGTAATTCTATAAATCGAGGTAAAACAAGAATTCGTAACCCAAGGTAAAATGGTAATTCTATAAATCGAGGGTAAAATGGTAATTCTATAAATCGAGGGTAAAACAAGAATTTTATAAATCGAGGGTAAAACAGTAATTCGTAAACCGAGGGTAAAAGCGGTAATTACAGTAAATCGAGGGTAAAACGGTAATTTTAAAAATCGAGGTAAAACAGTAATTACGTAAATCGAGGGTAAAATGGTAATTACGTAAATCGAGTACTTTGGTAATTTTACAAGTCGAGGGCATTTCAAGAATTGGTAAACTAAAGTATTCTAAACATGGATAACAATACGAATGGGCCTAAAGCCTATTCTCGGCCCAAATGGGCCCACACGCTCGTGTGGCCCTTTTAGCCCAAACCTAGCCACAGATATGCGATTCACCTAGCCTAGTCCAATATTTACTACACAATCAAACAACTTATCCAATTGGGCCTGTAGGCCCATTGGGCCCACATGGCCCCTTTTGGCCCATCGCGGCCCGAAGTAGCCATCCAACAACAAGAGTAGTGATAAATACACACCTGATTGGAGACTGGAGTTAATCCACGCTCCGAGCACTCTTAGCCGACGCCCAACCCAAACGAGCACGCCATAAAGCGAAAGGGATCAGCCAAGAAAGGTACCTTTACTCTCCTCATGGTTCTCTCTATGTAAAGCCAGCTTCCCATCCACTCTTATGTTAGCTTCCCGATGTGGGATCCCTCCAATATCAGAGTTTAAATTCAACACCAACTCTTGCCGCCCCCTGTTAGCAAAATAAATTCTCTTTGCTTGCCATGGGATTCGAACCTTGGACCTCCTTGCCAACTCTATGATGCCACCTTCCTGCCTCTTATGTGGCGCTCCTTTGCCACTAGACCACAAGGCTTTTTTGTGTCACAATTTCTCAAACAATATTCTTAAGGCCTACCTACTACACCTAGGGTTTGATTCACCTTAAACCAAATTTTTTGCTAGAGTCCAGGTTTAAACCCAGGACTTCTCTAACACTTCTCAACACACTTAACCACTAAAACAAGCCTTCATTAATGAAATTTGCATGCACAACAGAATATTATAAGCTGCCTTCAACCGCTCCCATGCTCAAGGCCTAAAACTTCTAGGCCCAAATTCAGGGTGTTACATTCTTGCCATCTTCTAGTATGATCTTGTGATTGCATACAGATGGGCTAATATCGCAGTTATCGGCTATGGTCCATCTGATAACCCTCTTGAATTGTTTCAACACCAAGACGAGTTTCTCTTCTTGCTCAGTAGTTAATTCTGCTAAAACAATCACAGGCATAGTAGAAGAGTTACCTAAATAAACCTATTTTAGATGTGAAGGTAGTACCTTGAGTTCTAATTTAGGTGGCTCCTCGATTGACACTTTTGGTTGGGCATAATCCCTTTCCTCTAACTCCAAAGGTTCAAAGCGAGATTGCGGAATAAATTCCCTTTGATTAGCTTCTAACAAAGCTAAGTACTCATCTTCATGTTCATTATTCAGAGGATTTGATGTCAAAATTTGTTCCAATGAAACCTCCACATAGTTGAGCTCCTTCTCTACTATTAAATCTTCTAAATCGGATATTGCAGAACAATCATCAATTGTGTTAGCAAATCGCATAGACTTAAAAACGTTAAATGTTACCTGATCATCCTGAACACGCATAGTAAGCTCGCCCTTCTGCACATCAATAAGGGTCCTTTCGGTTGCTAAGAACGGTTTTCCTAAAATAATTGGCACTTCTTTGTCTGCTTCAAAGTCTAGGATAACAAAATTAGTAGGGAAGATAAATTTATCTACACGTACCAATATGTCCTCGATTTTTCCTTCTAGATGTGCTAAGGATCGATCTGCTAATTGACGTGTAACCGTAGTAGGTCTAAATTCACCTATCCCCAACTTTCTAAATATTGACATAGGCATCAAGTTGATACTCGCACCTAAGTCACATAGTGCCTTACCACAATATGTTGCTCCAGTGTTGCAAGGTATGGTAAAACATCCAGGATCCTTCAATTTTGGGGGTAGTTTGTCCTAAAGATATGCACTACATTCCTTCGTCAAAGCTACTGTCTCAAATTCTCTGAGTCTTTAGTTTTTAGACAGGATATCCTTCATGAATTTGACGTAGTTCGGCATTTGCTCAAGTGCTTCAACCAACAAGATGTTGATATGAAGTTGCTTGAGTTCATTTAGGAACTTCTTAAATTGAATCTCCTGCTTCTGCTTTTGAAGTCTTTAAGGGTAGGGTGGTGGTGGTTTCTTTACTGGAACTGGTTGATTCGTCTTCTGTGGCAATTCTGCATCTGACGAGGTTGTTAGTTGATCATAATTAGCTGGTTCTGAAATTACCTTGTTAGGTTTTGTAGATTTTGGTTCTTGTGAAACTAGAATTTCAACGCTCGGTTGAACTTCCTCTAATTCTTGAGCATCAGCTTGCTCCTTTTCAGCTAAAATGGTGTTAGGCTCTACTGTTTTTTCACTCCTCAATGTTAATGCTTTCCAATGCTCCTTCCCCAGATTCCTCGAATTTTCCATATCACTAGGTAAAGTACCTTGTGGTCGGTTCTTGAGTTTAGTTGCAAGCTGGTCCATTTGGTTTTCTAGGTTTTTCAATGTAACAGCTTGGCTTTGGATTAAGGCGTCATTCTTGGCCATGTATGTCTTCAACAGATGTTCTAAGCCATTGGATGGTTGAGCTTGGGTTGGTTTCTGAACTTTTTGGGGAAAACTTGGTGGCTGGGTCGATCTAGGTTAGGTGTAAGTATTACTAGTTCCAGCTCATTGGTTACTCCAGGAAAAATTAGATTGCAGTCCTTGCCTTCCTCAGTTTTGGTTCTGGTTACCAATATAGTACATGGATTCTGGGTCTGATGGACATTCTTTGAACAAATGTCCTTCCCCACAATAAACACAGGCTATACTTTCAAATTGGGTTGGTGGCTGTGCTGTAAAACTGTTAGACCCATTAGTAGTAAAATTTTTAAGCATTGAGGATATTGATGATACCTGAGATGCGAGTGAAGTAAGAGCGTCTACTTCATGTATTCCAGCAACTCGTCTTCCTAACACTGCTCGGTTGGTTGTCCATTGGTAATTGTTGTTGGCAATCCTCTCAATGATTTCATAAGTCTCGTTATAAGACTTAGAAAGGAGAGCACCATTAGCAGAAGCGTCCATTACCATCCTCGTGTGAGCATTGAGACCATTATAAAATGTCTCAAGTTGGATGCAATGTGGGATTCCATGATGAGGGCATTTTCATAATAACTCTTTGTACCTTTCCCATGCCTCATACAAGGACTCATCGTCCATTTGTTGGAAGACGGTGATCTCGTTCCTCAACTTAGCATTCTTGTTAGGCGGGAAATACTTCATAAGGAATCTTTCTACTAACTCTTGTCATGTGGAAATTGAGTTCGGTGGCAATGAGTTTGACCAGGCTTGAGCTCTGTTCCTCAACGAATATGGGAATAGCTTCAATCGTAATGCATCTTTGGGTACTCCGGCTAACTTGAAAGAATCGTTCATCTCCATAAATAGTCTTAAGTGTAGGTTAGGATCTTCAGTAGGCATTCCACTAAATTGGCCCACTGTCTGAAGCATCTGGAACTTGACTGGCTTTAGCTCGAACTATTGTGCCTCAATTTTGGGTCTCCTAATACCCGAATTAAGATCATTAAATACTGGCACGACATACTATCGTAAAGCTGTATCCCTATCTTCAACAATAAGGATAGGATTTTGAGCAGGGTTTGCTTTGTTTCCTTGGATTGGATTTTCGAAGTTCATCTCTTCGGTCCTCCTCTGATTTGCTTGTCTTCGTCGCTGTCGAAAAGTTCTTTCTATCTCAAGGTCTATAGGGAGTAGGTCAATAATTCAGTCAATACTCATAAACACATGAAATAATCACAAAAAAAAAAATTAATTAAGTTAAAAATTAAATAGAAAAAAAAACCAAAATGTAAACTAACAAATTCATAAATAATGACTTTTTAAAACAGTCCCCGGCAATGGCTCCAAAAACTTGGAACGACAGAAATGTGCAAGTGTACACAATTGCAACAAGTAATAAAGTGACAAGTAAATGTCAAGTTATCATACCTACAGGGACTGTGAAAAGGATTATTTATGAATGCAATTTAAAACATTTTGGTGAAGAAAAATATTTTGTTTAAAGAGGGTGATTAAAAACTTAAGAAAATTAAAATAAATAAAAAATGAAGTAAAAGAGAGTTCTAATGCACGATTTCAAAATAAGATTTAATCAAGATGATATAATAGTGTTGGATTAATTACACTTCTCATCTTAGAATTATTAAACTTATGTTTATGTTGTTATGAATAAAATCATGACAAATTGGTAATTTGCTAACTTATGAACATACTTACATACCAACATCCCTTCATCTCTTGACATATCCCTATGTCAATTCAACCGACTAAACAAATTCTTGTAAGCAAACATGTTAGTGTACATATATACTCATTAAACTGAACTAATCTCTTGCACATCCTTATGTCAATTCAAACGATTAATTAAATCTAACAAGCATATAAAAGACTATGTGAGGTAACAAGGTATCCCTACCTTGAAAAAGTTTAATCACAATAATCTTGCAAGTTATGCAAGACAATAATATCCCTAGATACATTGCTAATTTAACCTTCAGCTACCTTAGAAGAATAAACATGCACTGATCTGTGTCAATTAATTACAATATCAATCCGTTTAAATAATTAATTCATTAGTTACCTCACAGTAGTAACGCAAGAATAATTTAGGTATGATTTTACTTAATCAAGCATTTTATCGAGGCCTATAATAACATAAACACAATTTTAATAATTTAAGAAAACGAAATGCAATCAACCCAACACAAATTAAATTGAAGCTAAGCTGATTAAATTAACCATTCCAACAACATGAATACTCATAGATATGTTCATCATAACAACAACATAAATTAAAGAGATAGAGAACAAGAATCAAATCTGGTGGTTTTCCGAGGCTTGACTTGGTTGCTCCGTTCTTCCTTCTTATTGTCCTCGCCAATCAAGGATTCGATGAACACTCAATTCTGCTCAAAAAATGGTTGAAGAACACCCCTTTTCCAAGGGAAGAAATCAGCACAAGAGCAAGGGATTTGAAATGGAAAAATGAGAGAAAAAGAATGAGAGAAGAGAGAAGTGTTGTGAAATGAATAAGGAATGAATGAGATGCTTTGAATGATCAGCCAAGGAGGGCTTTTATAGCTGAGTGTGGCAGCTGAAATTTGCTAAAAATAGCAGCCAAAGAGCCACCCCTTGGCTGGCCACCTATGTGGCAAAGTTGATGCTTTCAACTTTGCTAAAAATGGCTTGGGGTAAATAAAAAAATCCACCAATTGTGGAGGGGTTTGAATGCAACTTTGACAAGACTTCAAGCACTTCTTTGTAAGCTTAATTAATTATCTAATAAGCTGATTTGGGTTAGCATATGGCCGGTTTTGGGCTGCTCAATCTTTGGCTGGTTCACTTCAATCGATTCGGTTCAATTGGACTAACTTTTCCATAATTAATTAATATTAATTTATTTAGCCCAAATTAAATTGGGTATAAATTAAAATTAATTATATTATGAATTAATACACATGATTGGACCGTCTTATGCTGGAAATTAATTCGCCTCGATACTTCAAATTACTTTTCGATTTTGTGCTTCAAGTAGTGTCTGCCGAGCCATTTTTCGCCCTTTGAGCAATTCTGTCAAAAATAACCAAAATTACTCAAAATTAATTATAAAATTAACTAAAATTCATCATGTTCATATTTGAAGTATAATTTAATTATTTTATAAAAATTAATTATTTTTCGACAAGAATTTAATCGAAACGGTATGATTTTAAGCTAAAAAGGGTATGTAAAAATGCGTAAATTTTCGTGTTTCCAAGTAGCAATCAGCAAAAATCCTTTAACAAATCATCAGTAATAACTAGCTAAGCCCAAAAAGCTTCTGACTTTGGACACATTTCTTGGCGGTTTCCAATCAGCAATTGTCGAAATTTTACTTGGATCAACCCAAATACCATCACTTGAAACGGTATGTCCCAAAAATCTGACCTCTCAGTGCCAAAACTCACTTTTACTGAATTTAGCAAATAACTTATTATCTCTTAATGTCTGCAATACCATCCTTAAGTGCTCGGCATGCTCGAACTTGTCTCGAGAATAAATCAGAATATCATCAATAAACATAATCACAAACTTGTCCAAATACGGTTGAAAAATGCTTTTCATCAAGTCCATAAAAGCAGCAGGTGTATTTGTTAATCTGAAAGGCATAACAAGGAATTCATAGTGTCCATACCTCGTTCTGAAAGCGGTTTTCGGTACATCTGACTCTTTGACTGTCGACTGATAGTAGCCAGATATTAGATCAATCTTCGAGAATACCGTTGCTCCTCTCAACTGATCGAACATGTCATCTATCCTCGGCAAAGGATACTTGTTCTTTATAGTTACCTTGTTGAGTTGTCAGTAATCAATACAAAGTCTCATAGACCCGTCTTTCTTCTTTACAAATAACACTGGAGCACCCCAGGGAGAATAACTCAGTCTCACAAAACCCTTATTTGTCAACTCTTGCAATTGAGCTTTTAATTCTTTCAATTCAGTCGGGGCCATCCTATACGGAGCAATAGATATCAGTGAGGTCCCCAATACTAAATCAATACCAAACTCAACTTCTCTAATAGGTGGTAATCCAGGCAACTCTTTCGGGAACACATTCGGATATTCACAAACTATCGACACTAATTCAATTTTCAATTCAGAAACTTTTGTATTCAACACATAAGCAAGATATGCTTCACACCCTTTTCTTACATATCTTTGGGCAGACATCAAAGAAATCACAACATGTAACTCACCCGACTTATTTGAATCAATCTGAAGAATTTCACCATTTTCACATTTCAGTTCAATAATCTTTCTTTTAGAGTTTACCATAGTATCATGCAGTGTCAACCAATCCATACCCAAAATAACATTGAATTCATCAAATGATAACAACATTAAATTAGCCGAAAAATAGTGACCTCGAATCATCAAGGGACAATTCTTGCAAACTCTATCAACTAACACATGTTTGCCTAAAGGGTTTGACACTCTAACCACAAATTCAGTGAACTCAACAGGTAAGCTCTTACTAGCTACCAATTTCACACAAACATAAGAATGAGTCGAGCTAGGATCAATCAATGCAACTACATTAGTATTATAGAGAGAAAAAGTACCAGTGATAACATCAGGAGATGTCACTTCTTCACGAGCACGGATGGCATAGGCTCTAACAGGTGCTCGAGCTTCGGATCTTACAGTAGTGTCTTTCATCACAGCTTTATTACTAGCTCCATTTCCGGTATTCCTCGGTGGCTTACTCTATTAGCAATATCACTCAGCCTTGTACTTTGAAAATTTTCTTTCTCAACCCTTTCGGGGTAATCTCAGATAAAATGCACTTGAGAGCCACACTTGAAGCAAGCTCGGTCATTCATTCTACACTCACCGGGATGACATCTGCCACAATCTAACAATTAGGTCGTTAGACCTTACATTACCCACACTTGCCATTGAAGTGGCTTGTGATTTAGAACCCGAGTATTGCTTCCCACGACCTCTGTATGAATACCCCGCTGAAACATTCAAACGGGAATACATTTCTTTAGACTTCTTTGATTGAGATGGAAATGACTTACTCATAGGTCTTTTCCCCAAATCTCTAGTTTCAAGATCAGCTTTCTTCTTTTCTTTATTCAACTCATCGACCTTACAGGCTCGCTTAACCAAAACCACAAATTCTTTCAGTTCTAAGATCCCAACTAACATACGAACATCCTCATTCAATCTATCCTCAAACCTCTTGCACATGACAGCCTCGGTGGAAACACACTCGCGAGCATATTTGATAAGTCTGACAAATTCCTGCTCATACTCCGTCACTAACATATGACCCTGTTTCAGCTCAAGAAATTCCTTACGTTTCTGATCTATGAACTGTTGACTAATATATTTCTTTTAGAACTCCTTTTAAAAGAATTACCATGTAACCCTCTCTCTTGGTACCACCGATACCAGTTTATTCCACCGGTGATATGTGGAATCTCTCAAAAGTGAGACGGCACATTTTAAGCACTCATCTGGTGTACAAGACAACTCATCAAATACCCTGATGGATTTTTTGAGCCAAAACTCGGCTCTCTCAGGATCATCATCCACATTAGCTCTAAAATCTTCAACCTTATGCTTTCGGATCTTATCAACCGGGGGCTTGTTCATTCTTACAAATTCCAAAACTTGTGGGCTTACGGGAACCGGTAGAGGAATAGGTGCGGGTGGAAGAGGTTGGGCATTCTAATTTGTTCGAACAAATTTCGTATACCACTCATTCATCATATGAAGAAAGGCTTACCTAGCACCTTATACTTGATTAATCGTTGGGGGTCTACTATCAGACCGTGCTGCCCCTTGAGCAAGAGCCGATGCATTACTTTCAACATCATCAGCCTCAGCTCTATTGGGATCCATTTACTATACGAAAACACAATTTAATATAGCCAGGAGTCATCATACTATCACAATTCATTTATGGCATGTAAAGCTAGACTCGTACACACACTATGTTAGTCCTAGAATTGGCTAAATCGTAGCTCTGATACCACTAAATGTAACACCTCTTACCTGTATTTGACATCGAAACAGGGAACAAGACATTACTAGACTTAACATAAGCAAACATACAAAACTGAGATGTAAATTTCTATCCAAATTTAAAACTTTTCATTTACAATCACATCGTCCCTACAACGAGCCGACGAGACTTAAAACATGCATTGGAAGTAGTTCAGGACTAAACTAAGAACTTTGGAAAATTTCACAATACTTAGAACATTTTTCATGTTTTAAGAGCCACACGCTCGTGTGGGCAGGCCGTGTGGTAACACACGCCCGTGTCCCTAGCCCGTGTAACTCTCTGTTTGTTATCCAAGAACAACTTGAAGTCAAACAGCCAAGGCACACGTCCGTGTGCTTAGGCCGTGTGGTAGATTTATTTTTCATAATTTTTCATAAAATAGGTGCAGATTTCACACGCCTAGGGCACACACCCGTGCCTGAGGCCATGTCATCCACAAGGCCTAGATAGACGCCTCTGTGCCTACTCGTGTGGACAAAAATAAGGCTATTTTCCAAGCCATATTGTCACTCTTCCATGCACAAACCTACACAACAAAACATAGCACCGTTCCAAGTATATACATTCAACTAAATCAGCCACAACCAAGGCATCAATACCTCATTCACATACTATCATTTATCATACATAAACATCACATATACTTCAACTCAAATCATGCAATTTTCCATATCCATGAAAGACTTCATCATAAGCATATATACTTAAATCAATATTAGCCAATTTCAATGGCCATTACAAAATGAATTATCAACCATCATAAACTAATGCATTTGGCCAATCAATTATGACACATAACAAAATGACCAAGTCCCTATACATGCTATAACTCAAAATATTGAAGTCATTGGTACCCAAAATGTTAAGTTGATACTGTGACTGGATCTCCAACATCTCCGATCCTCAAGCTAGCTTGGTGACACTATAAGACAAGGGAAAAGAAAGGGAGTAAGCTTTAAAGCTTAGTAAGTTCCCATGCAAATAATAAGCATTATAAACTTACATTTAACATACAATTAACTTGAAGTAAATTAATATAAATGTCATTATAAATCTCACAATCCAACTTCCTCAATCACAACCTTACTGAGGGATTCATCACATATCAAGCTCATTAAGCAAGAGTTTTATGTACATACCTGTACCAATTTACCACATACCATAGTCTTTCACAACTTTGACATTCTCGTTTCAATTCCCGTTGAACCACTTGGAATACTAAAGGATACTCAGGTATCTCGCACGCATAGTACCACACCAATGCCATATCCCAGATATGGTCTTATATGGGATCTCGTTTCGATGCCAATAGCCCAGCTATGGTCTTATACAAAATCTCATATCCCAGATATGGTCTTACACAAAATCTCACAATTATGTCATATCCCAGATATGGTCTTACACATAGTCTCTGTAACCCTAATGTCATGACATTTGTATTCTATCTATTCCTAAGGTTCAATCGGGATTTCACGCTTGTCGTAACTTAGTCGAACACGCTCAATGGTCGAACATAATTCATACAATAGTAAAGCATTTAAATTATAATTAAAGCAATGCATTATTTACATAAGAACTTACCTCGGTACAAAAATAGTAGGAAATGGACCTAATTGTCAAATACTTTGTTTTTTCCCCGATCTAGGTCTAAACCTTGTTTCTCTTGATCTATAATAGAAAATTTAACTCACTCATTATTCACATTACTCAATTCAGTCCAAAAATTACATTATGGAAAAATTATATTTTTGCTTGTGAACTTTGACATATTTATATTTTAGTCCTTAGGCTCGTAAATTGAAATGTATTTAATTTCTTTGTTACCCAAGCCTAGCCGAACCATATACATACTCATATTAGCCTACATTTTTCATCAAATCACATCTTACTACACATTTTATAACTTTTTACAAATAGGTACTTTTCTGTATTTTCATAAAAAATCACTTAGTAAAAGTTGTTTATTACATATGAAACTTTCATTCTCTACCATAAAACATCAAAACACATGCATGTCATACATGGGTAAAATTTTAAACATGAACGATACATCAGAACAATGGTAGAAATAGAAAGATCGGGTGAATATGAGTTTAAAAACATAAAGAGCATTAAAAATAGGGCTAGGATGTACTTACATCAAGCTTGAAAGATGAAAAAACCCTAGTTATGGTGTTCTTCCATGTTTTGGCTGAGGTTGAAGAAAGATAAGTAAATTTTGGCTTTATTTTCCCGTTTTATTATTTTATTAAAAAATGACCAAAATGCCCTTTTCTCAAATCACTAAAATTCTCTAACCTCAATGTCTATTTTTGTCCACTAACTTAGCAAATGGTCTAATTATCATATAAGGACCTCTAATTTAAAATCCCATAGCAATTGGACACCTTTAACATGTAGAACTCAACTTTTGCACTTATTACAATTTAGTCCTTTCGACTAAATTCTCAAACGTCAAAATTTTCGAACAAAATTTTGACAAAATCCCATTGACCTTGTTATAGAAAGGATTTAGCCTGGACGGGTAATCCAGATATAATATCTCTCGAGCATACGTTAGGATTAGGGTTTAGTTTGGACTGGTAATCCTAATCGAGCTCGTCTGAGCTTACGTTATATAAAGGATTTAGCCTGGATTGGTAATCCTGTTATACGATATGTGGCTCGAGAGAGTGTTTCTAGGTTAAGTGTCCTAAGGGGTACCCTTGAATAAGGAATTGATGGATTATTGAATCATACACTTCGAGTGTACTACTTGAGCCTCCATCGGAATTCAATGATTCAACAGACATAAAACTCTTGACATGGCATGAAAATATTAAGATGTAATGATAATGACTTGAAAGAATATTGCTTGATGAGCTCATCTGTTACTTGATTGATATGAAGATTTTGGTGACTAACATGTTTGATTGAATGCATGCGAATAGGCAATTTATCCAAATGGATGGAAACATAGCATGGTATGCTTAGATTTGATAAATAGGATTGGTAAGTTTAGTTTTCGTTATACGAACTTACTAAGCATGTAATGCTTACTCCAATTATTTTTCCCTATTTTATAGTACTCGGAAGCTCGTGAAGGTTGGAAGATCACTGGAGCATCATCACACTATCAACTAGTCATTTTGGGAATACTTAGTAAAATGGTTTTGGTATAATGGCATGCATAGGACAACTTGGCCAATAGTGGCTTGAAAAGTTATTTTGTTACCTAGCCATTGGAATGGCTAGTAATGGTTCATTTTGGTATGATTAAGTAGGTTATGATGATATATTCATATGTGATATGTTATGAATATGTGATCAATTTTGTTAATACCTAAGTTAATCCAAGGTAAGTTTATAAACACATATGCATGTAGTGATATACCTTGTTGAATGATAGAAATTGCCCAATTTGAATGCTTTAATTGGTTGGTATTAAATGTGTGTTTCAAGTGTAGTTCTTGGGTGAAATATTGGGTGAGAAATGAAGCTAGAAATGGCTTCATTTTGTCCACATGGGCAGACAAACGGGCATGTTTTTAGACCGTGTATGACACACGGCTTAGTAACATGGGCATGTGGTTAGGCCATGTGTCCCCTGCACCTTAATTTTGAGAAGCAGAATGCTTAGAATTGAGCACACAGGTAGAGACACGGGCATGTGTCTCAGCCATGTGTGCCACACGGCCTAGAACATGGGCGTGTGTCTTGGCCGTGTGAAACCTGCACCTATTTTCGATTTGAATGAATTAACCACACGACCTAGCACACGGGCATGTGGCATGTTGTGTGTGCAAGTCAGAGAGTTACATGTGGTCGAACACGGCCTCTAGCATGGGCGTGTCCCAGGGTCATACGGGCGTGTCCCTTAGACCATACGGGCGTGTGAGCCCTGTATCTTGGAAAAATGTTGAAAAGTCGCAAAAAATTTTTAAAGTTCCCGATTAAGTCCCGATTGATTCTAATGCTTGTATTGGGCCTCGAAGGCCTAATCAAGGGACGTTATGAATGATCTTGGTAAATGAATAGTCATTTACATAAGTTATTTGTACATGTTTATGAATGTTCCGGTAATGCTCCGTAACCCTATTCCGGCGACGGATACGGGTTAGGGGTGTTACACAGTGTAACTTGCACATTTTCCATTTAGAACTTCAACCAACAGAAGTAGAAAATAGCATCATACGAATCTTATCATCAAGTCTTCTATCACCTATAATGACTTGGAAAACCGAAGAAAAATAAAGCAATGCCACTCATGAGTAAATCAGGCTTGCAATAATTTCCATCTATTACCATGTTTAGCTAACCTTTCCATATAATGATTATAACATCCGAACATGACCAGTTACATATATCTCTGAGAACAACAATGCATATAGAATACCCATATAAAATACCCAAAAGAGATTACTGTAATATACCCGATTATAATAGCTGTATTCAAATATTTTTGTAATTTCATCACTAAACCACTAACATATATAGTCATCAATAATCTTACATTATTCAGTTCACTGAAAGAGTTAATTTGAAAGAATTTTCGGCTAATCCGTTCTGTAAATATCATATCTAGATAAGTCGATTACTCATAAATAACTTCTTCCTTAACAATGACATCACATGTTCAGAATAATCTTCAGAAAAATCTGATATCTCTTTTAATACCGTCTTTACTTTTTAACCCATTCTTAATTTTGACTACAGTATTAATCATTCAGCCTTTGAACCCTTCTCTCACACTTATGAACTTAATCAATATAAATCTTGTGAATTTTTATCGTATAAAACTATACTGGTAAGGGGGTGGAGATCGTAAGCTCAAAATTTAACTTTCATAAATACACACATATCACTTAACATGTATCATTAACATGCCCATTGTAAAATGTTTATTTCATACCTTTATGAGTCTCATTTAATCATAAGTAACATTTTTACTCAAGCACGTGAGTATCACTTTTAGCAGTATCGGAATTAGCTCGGCTGGAAAGCATCTCTGTCTATTTGTGAAACAATTTTTATCAGAGTTGAGAGATATCACACTACACAGGTTATATAATGAAATGTATTTCTAGACTCCATATATGCTACGTTCAGTCCAAAAATTGACTAAACCGTAGCTCTGATACCACTAAATGTAACACTCCTAACCTGTATCCGTCACCGGAATAAGGTTACGAAGCATTACTAAAACTTTCAGAACATTTTCAAATAATTCAATCATTTAATAGTCATTCCTCGAGATTTATTCATAACGTCCCTTAAATGGACCTTCGAGGCCCAAAACGAGCATTAAAATCGAGTTGGGACTTAATCGAAAACTCTAAGAAATTTTCGTGAAATTTTAAAATCTTTTCAAGGTGTAGGGCTAACATGCCCATGTGGTCCAAGGGACAAGCCCGTGCTACAGGCCATGTTCGATCCCGTGTAACTCTATGACTTGTGAACACGGACATGCCACACGCCCGTTTGCTAGGCTGTGTAGCACACACAGCTGAGACACACACCCGTGTCTCTACCCGTATGCTCAATTCTGAGCATTCTGTTTTCTCAAATTTAAGGTGTAGGGGACACGCGGCCTAACCACACGCCCATGTCTCTGTCCGTGTCGACAAAATAAAGTCATTCCTAGCTTTATTTCTCACCCAAAATTATACCAAATTCCTGCAACAAACTTTAATCCAAACACCAACCAAACTAAGCATTGAATTCAAGCAATTTATAACATCTGATATGATGTATTTTTACATGCACTCATGTTTTTAATCTTACCTTTTGTAAGCATACTCATTTTAACCTTTCTCAATCAATCAATAATAAACACTTATGTTATCTCCATAAAATAAACTTAAATACATATATATACCAAAACATAATCATCACTAGCCATTCCAACGGCTAGATTAGAATAATCATTTACATTTACATGTCAATATGACCAATATAACTTATACATGCCATTGTAACCATAATTGTTTTACCATATTATGCCGACATGGGCCAATGGATAGTGCGAATGATCTTCGCTAAGTTTAAAAATCCAACGAGCTGCTGCTTTACTCTAAAATAGGGAAATAAAACTAAGTAAGCATAAAATGCTTACTAAGTTTGTATAACATGGTACTTAACTTACTATTCATTCTGTTTTGAGGTAACTACGTAAGGCGTATTTAATCAATTTGACCTTAAGCCCTACACATATCCTCATTGCCCTTGTTAGTCATATATTCCATAATAACATCAAAACATATATGGGCTCAACAACAATGAAGTTTCCATGCATACATGCTTTCCACAACATGTATCCATTTAACATGTATAAATCATCTCTTTATATTACAAGTATAATTTCATAATAGTTCATCTCGAGTTCAGATTATTTCATGTCAGAACTTTACTCATATCATTCGAAATATCAAGGTCACACGAGTAGTAGTACATTCAAGGTGTACAAGTCTATAATCAAGGATAAATGTTCTTATCAAATAATTTCCATATACAAATATCATCATCTCATACTTTCATATATCACTTGTCATGTATCATTATTTTCTTGTATTTTAGATGGCTATGTGTAATAACTCATTTTTATTATTCATATCTTCTCATGTCTGGATTGTCACTTGTTGAAATATCGATGGACACACAGGTAGTACAATCAAGGTGTACAAATCAGGATCCGTCAATTCATATTCGATGGTACCCATAAGGTACTATTTCAGAGAGTACACTCTCAAGCCACACATGTATACAACAAGATTACTAGTCCAGGCTAAATCATTTTTATGACGTATGCTTTAAGGAACATGATTTGGATTACCCGTTCGGGCTAAATCCAATCCATAACATATGCTCGATAGGACTTATATTAGGATTAATTGTCTGGGCTAAACCCTTTCTGTAATGAGGTCAATAAGATTACTTGTCTGAGCTAAATCTCGTCAGCAACAAATGCAGGACCTCATTCATTTCGGGAAATCACATATCCATCAATTTTCCATTTATTCAACTGGGATTTAAGCATTTTTCAAGCATTATCGGGCATGTAATTATTTCCTACATCCATAACATTCATGTAATTCAAATAAACACATTCCACATTCATTTCAAGCATAAAAGTAACATTTTTATCATTTATCATTTTTCGGGCATTATCGTTGATTGGGCTTTGTCAGATACAATTTCAAATTTACACACACACACACACACACACACACACACATATGATATTTATACAATTCACAACGCAACATTTAATTCAAACATATAAACATACCCAAATTAGTTACACGAACTTAGCTCGAAAAATGTTCGTGTACGTAAAATCTACTAATCCGACATTTTCCTCTTTTTTCTCATTCTAGCTCCGAATTTGGTCTATTAAGATCTATACGAGTAAATTTTACATCAATTT
Source organism: Gossypium arboreum (assembly GCF_025698485.1). Lineage (NCBI taxonomy): Eukaryota > Viridiplantae > Streptophyta > Magnoliopsida > Malvales > Malvaceae > Gossypium > Gossypium arboreum. Next base: position 88,846,438 of record NC_069075.1, on the reverse strand, counting down.
ATCACATTTCATATTCAAGTGAACTCAATTTACATACTAGGAAAAATTACCATTTTGCCCCTAACTTTTCATAAATTCCCATTTCGTCCCTAGGCTTGGAAAATGAAATTTATGCAATTTACTCCTATTCCAAGCCTAACCAAAATTTCACCTTAAAATTTACAGCACATATATTCTATAAAATTCAGAATTTTTTCTTCAATTTTCACAAATTTACATTTTAGTCCCTAAATCATGTTTTTATCAAAAATCACTTTGTAAAAGTTGTTTATCTATCAACAACCTTTCATTTTCTACCATAAATTTTAAATTTTCAGCATATACATCCATTACCTAATTTTCATACATTGATAACTCTTCAAATTGATCCCCCAAATAGATAGATTAAGCTATCCCAGTTTCAAAAAGATCAAAATTACTAAAAACAGGACAAGAAAAACTTACCCAATTCGGCCAAGAAAGTTTCTTCTCTCTCTCCTAGGGTTTCCATGGAATATTTTGGGGAAGAATATGATAAAAATGATTTTTATTTCTATTTAATTAATTTATCATCTTTAATAATTTTAATTTCCAATTTAGTCCTTAGCTTTTTTCTAATTTTCATGGATGAATCATCAAAAACTATCTACAAACTTTTTATTAATGGTCTAATTACCTTATAAGGACCTTAATTTTTGAATTTCATAGCTATTTGATCCTTCTAGCTACTAGAATTCTGTGACATCCCTAATTTAACCCTAGTCGGGAAGTGGTTTCGGGACCACAAAACTGGGTCACAAAAACATTTAAATACCTTATTCCATGCCAAATATATGTGAAAATGCATGTGTGAATTTTAATTCTTTGATTTAGTTAAATTGAATGTGAATTGAAAGAAAAGGACTCATGTGAAAGGATTTAAATATATGTGGCTAATTTTAAGAGGTTAGTAAAAGAGTGAAGTAAAATAGATGGAGTTGCATGTCAAATAGTCCATTTCCTAAGGATAGTGGCGGCCATGACAAGATTATGGGCAAAGGGAACATGTTTCCAACATGTTAGGTTAGTAGTGTATGTAGGAAGCCATAAAATAAAAGCTAGCATTAAAGAATTGAAAAAAAATGATGAGCATGGATGCCCCCATTTGCCGTGAATTGAACAAGAAAACAAAAAAAAGTGCTCATCCTTTCTCAAATTTTTGTATTGCCGTGAGTGAGGGAGAGGGGGTTTGGAGAAGCTTGGCCATACTTGCAACTAGATTGAGGTATGTTTGATGTCATTCCTTAAGATTCATGCATGTTTTAGTTGTTAGTTTGAAACCTACCTAGCCCATGGCTTAGATTTCTTTGCTATTTGATGGAGATGAAGTTCGCCATGGAGGTTGTCTTTCTTGGTTGGTATTTTAATGTTGTTGTGACGAAGCATGAAGAGAAGTGAGATGAATGTTTAATAAAAGGAGATTTTTGTGCCATTGAGTTCTTGTTGTTATATGTGTATGTGCATGAGTATTCGGCCATGCTATAGAATCCATGTTGCAAAATAATTAATGCTTAATGTGATATATAATAGTACTTGTGAATGAGCTTGAGAGTATCTAAATTATTAGTTGGAGGTGCCGAATGTGGTCTTGGATGAATTTTAAAGAACAAAGAAATTTTGGGTGACTATAGGTCAAGGACATTCGGCCAAAGGCTTGTGTACTAGCAAAGTCGGCCTAGATGGGGTAAATGTTAAGTGTTAAATGTTCATGAGATAAAATTTTGTGATTTGATGAATTAATGATGATAGTATAGTTGATGTCATGTATAAATATGTGGCAAGACGGTTAAACTAGTTAATTTATTGATTAAGCTCAAGAAGCTAGAGGTGGAGAATCAAGCAAAGGCAAAGGAAAGAACATCGAGTAGCCGAGTTGGAACCATTTTACCCAATACAAAGTAAGTCATTAAGCATATATTTGATATTGCTTAAATGATTGTAATATCTATGCAATTGTGTTTAATGAAATGAAATATATACAAATGTATGTGTATGAAAAGATGATATTGTTGAACGAAAAGAGATAGTGAAATGTGTAGGAAGTTTGCTTGGCACTAAGTGTGCAAGAAATAGATGTGTACGGTGATTTAGATTGGCTTGAGTGTGCGAGCTTGTAATGTATGGCACTAAGTGTGCGAGTTTGGACTATATGGCACTATGTGTGCGGGCTTGAATCACATGGCACTAAGTCTGCGTGATTGAGTATTAAGCACTATGTGTGCAAACTCTACACATATCTCCGATTGAATATTTATATGGAGGTGTGACTTTATCGAGATGAGTATGGACAGCGGAAAGAGTAAGTACCTTGAGTTCATGGCTAATAGATGCTATGTTCATGCTCGGGTGGAGTTGGTAAGATTTAAATCTATGTGATGATTTCAATTGCATTCCGTAAATAAGGTATCGTGGAATAGATGAAAGTTCATTTGATTGCATGATTGTTGCGGAAATGAAATGATGTATGGAAATTGCTTCAAATATCCTATTGAATAGTATATGAAATGTAAATATATGACTTGGTATGAGATTGATCCGAAAGGTCTAAGGAACTATGGTATAGTTCGGTATGGTGGAACACTTGGCCTTGTTTCATTATTTCATTTTATGATAATTTTATTAATGGATGGTTGTGGAATGCTTATGACTTCATCGAGTTATAAACTCACTCGGTGTTTTCTTGTCACCCATTTTAGGTTTCTTGGGCTCGTCTCCTTTTGGGTGCTCGGAACCATCAACGAAGTCATCACACCATGAGCAATTTTGGTATTTTCTTCTTAGTCAACTTAGGAGAACATTTGGCATGTATGGGCTATTTTGTTTTGTTAAATTTTGGGTTGTAAACTTTAAGCCATGTGAAAATGGCCTATGTGGTCGTTTGAGTGGGATGCTAGAATCTATAGCCACGAGTCTTAGAAACCTTAATTTTGCTAAGGTGGCCATAATTTGTGTCATGTATGATGGATGATTAGTAAGGCTAAGGAAGGATTCATGAAATTGGCATAGTCTACTGCAGTAACTATTGCGGACAGCAGCAGTGATATGAGATTGAAAAATCACTAAAAATAGTAGAAGTGGAATTAATTGCTAAAAAAATTACGTACTCGAAGCTTGATGGGTCTATTTTCATATGGATGAAACGAAACAACCATATGAGCTGTATTTTAAGAGATATTCAAGATTTCGTGAGACAGGGCCAGAACAGTTTCTGGATTCTATGTTTCGACTTTGAAAATTTACCATAAATTATCCAGAAACAATTAGAAGTCATGCCTTATATGCATAGATTCCTCTTTGAGTCTAGTTTCATTAGAAACAAACGGCATGAGCATTGGAGCTCTGTACGAGATGATATCCAGGTCGTAATGCACAAAGGTCAGTGTAGTCGAACCCCAAAATAGGGGTGACTTTAACAAATAAACTGTACCAATTGGCCCGACGGATGGATATATGAGTCTAAATTCGGGGAAAATTTACGGAACTGGTTTTCGAGTTCGGGAACTCGAGATATGATTTTTAAGGTGACAGGACGCAGTTTGCCATTGGATGGAAATGTGAAAATAGTCATGTGACACATGAGAGTTGGTCGAGAACCCTCGTGTCCGACTCGTGACGGTATCGAGGAACGGGTGTTTCAATTTTATTGATATCGAGCTATGGTTTAGTCGGTTCTAGGACTACCGTAGCGCGTGTGAGTCTAGCTATACATGCCAATGTGTTAGTGCTTAAAATGTGATGACTTGACGGTTGAAATTTTTGTTTTGATTAGCAAATGGAACCCGGGTAGAGACCCTTGGCGGATGACGTTGAAAGTGTAGCAATTGCTCTGCGCAAGGGAAACCGCCTGTTGAGCCTCGGTCATCCGCGAATAATCAAGATGAAGGGCAAAACAAGCCTTCTTCACCATGATGAATGAGTGGGTCGCGCAATATGCCCGAACCAATCCGCTGTCCAACCATTCCCAAATTTAAATAATCCACCCCAAGAGCCCGTAATGCCATCGATTCTTGATCCCGTGAGGTGAGTAAACCACTGTGGACTTGATTAGGAAGCATGGGGCCGAGGAGTTTAAGGCCATAGTTCTTGATGATGCCGAAAGGGCTGAGTTCGCTTGATAACACCATTAGAGTGTTTGATGAACTGTCATGCACACCGATGAATGTCTTAAGTGTGCTATATCCTTGTTCGAGACTCACCTACTATTGGTGGAGGACCTTAATTTCCATAGTCCCAAAGGAACAAGTTACTTGGGATTTCTTCCAAACGAATTTCGAAAGAAATACATTAGTCAACGGTTCATCGATCAAAAGCGTAAGGAATTCTTGGAGCTCAAGCAAGGTCGTATGATGAGATATCGAATCTGAACATGAGTTCGTAAGACTTAGTCGGTATGCTCGGAGTGTGTGGCTGATGAGGTTGCTATGTGCAAAAGATTTGAAGAGGATTGAATGAAGAGTTAAAGTTCTTGGTGGGTATTTTGGAGATAAAAGAATTTGTAACACTAGTTGAACGAGCACGCAAGGCGGAAGAGCTCTAAGGGAGAAGAGGAAGGCTGAATTTGAAGCTAGAGATTATCGTAAAGATCGACGGGCAAGGCTCCATTTTAATTTGTAAAGAAGTTCAGAGAGGACACAAATAAGTCGAGGGCGATGCGGGATTTCCATTAGAGCACGACCATCGATGGACTCACGAGCTACTTCGGTAGCTAGTGTGGGCAATAATCATCAAGAAAAGGCGAATGCCCCAATGTGGAAGACGACACATAGGTGAATGTTGGGGTAAGTCATTAATAGGGCTCTGTTATGGATGCGGTTCAAGGACCACTTCATTAGAGATTGCACGGAGTTAGATGAGAAGAATAAGATGCAAGGTGCAAGATCTAGTGGGACAACGGCTAGAGGTAGACCCCGAGGATTTCGGAGGTAGGGGTGGTAATCGAGAGGGTCTCGATACGGTTGTTCGATCCGAGACTCGTGCTCTGCTAGAGCATATGCTATCCGCGCACGAGAGAGGGCATCCTCCCCGACGTTATCACTTGGTACTTTCACTCTCTTTGATACTAGTGTGATTGCATTGATTGACCCGGCTCTACTCATTCATATGTATGTGAAACCTTAGCATCCAAAGAAGACTCTACCTGTTGAGTCTCATCGAGTTCGTAATTCGAGTGTCAAACCCTTTGGGTCAATACGCTTTCGTTGATAAAGTGTGCAAGAGATGCCCCTAATAATTCGAGAATCCTGTTTTTACCGATCGATACTTCTACCATTTGATGAATTCGATGTTATTCTTGGTATGGATTGGTGACCGTGCATGATGCAAATGGTGGATCGCAAAGGAAAACCATTGATTTGAGGAGTGCAAATAATGAGGTAGTCCGAGTCGAGTCTACTAATTTAAGAGGAGTGCCGCGATAATATCTTCTATGACCGCCGGAGATATGTGAAAAGGGTGTGAAACATACCTTGCGTATGTGTTTGAGAGTAAAGAGACGGCAAGGAAACTCGAATCGGTACCAGTGGTTTGTGAGTATTCAGATGTTTTTCCTGAAGAGTTACCGGGATTGCCACCGGTTCGAGAAGTGGAATTCGGCATCGAAGTGGTACCGGGTACTACGCCGATCTCAATAGCCCCGTATCGTATGGCATTAACGGAATTAAAGGAATTGAAGGTTCAATTGCAAGAATTGACGGATAGAGGTTTCGCTCAACCGAGTTTTTCTCCATTGGGAGCACCAGTATTGTTTGTGAAGAAGAAGGATGGAACTATGAGATTGTGCATCGACTATCGTCAGTTGAATAAAGTGACGATAAAGAATAAATATCCGTTGCCACGAATTGACGATTTGTTTGATCAATTAAAGGGAGCTTCAGTGTTTTCAAAGATAGATTTGAGGTCGGGGTACTATCAGTTGAGGGTCCGAGAATCGGACATACCCAAAACTGCTTTTAGAACGAGGTACGGCCACTACGAATTCTTAGTGATGCCGTTTGGGCTCACTAATGCCCTGCGGTATTTATGGATTTAATGAATAGAATTTTCAGGCCATACTTGGATCGGTTCGTAGTTGTATTTATCGATGACATTTTGGTCTATTCGAGATGAAATCGAACACGCCGAACACCGAGGCTAGTGTTGCAAATTTTACGAGATAAGCAGTTATACGCAAAGTTCAGTAAATGTGAATTTTGGTTGAGAGAGGTTAGCTTTTTGGGGTACGTGGTGTCCGCATCGGGTGTCAGGGTGGACCCGAACAAAATTTCGGCCATAGTCAATTGGAAACCTCCAAGGAATGTTACCGAAGTTAGGAGCTTTTTGGGGCTTGCCGGATACTATCGACGATTTGTGGAAGGTTTTTCGATGATAGCTGCACCGATGACGAAACTACTCCAAAAGATGTTAAGTTCGAGTGGTCGAACATTTGTCAAGAAAGTTTCGATCGACTAAAACTGTTTAACCGAGGCCCCAAGATTAGTACAATGAGTCCCAGTAAAGAGTTTGTCATATCTGATGACGCATCCTTGTTTGGGTTAGGTTGTGTGTTGATGCAAGAAGGTCGAGTTGTGGCTTACGCGTCGAGACAACTAAAGCCGCATGAGAGAAACTATCCGACCCATGACCTTGAACTAGCAGACCATAGTGTTCGCCTTGAAAATATGGCGGCATTACTTGTTTGGAGAAAGGTGTCATATTTATTCGGACCACAAAAGTCTTAAATATTTGATGACTCAAAGAGATTTAAACTGCGACAAAGACGTTGGCTTGAGTTGTTGAAAGACTATGAACTCATCATTGATTATCACGGGAAAGGCCAACGTGGTGGCCGATGCTTTAAGTCGCAAGGCACCGCTTGCTTTGAGAACGATGGATGCTCACCTATCCGTTTCACCCGATGAGGTGCTAGTAGTCGAATTAGAGGCCAAACCGTTATTGATTCATCAAATACTTGAATCTCGAAGGTCGACGCTGAATTGGTCGCTAAACGAGTCGAATGTGTTTCAATGAGGAATCGAATTTCAGATTGACGACAATGATTGCTTGACGCTCAAGGGTCGATTATGTATTTCGAGGATTCAAACTTGTTTCAAGATTCGGACGAGGCTCACGAAGAGTCGAATGTCATCCACCCGGTAGTACTAAAATGTACAATGACCAAACGCCAATTTTGGTGGCCCGGTATGAAACGAGACATTTCAATTTGTTTCAAGGTGTCCGATATGTCAACAAGTGAAAGCGAACATCAAGTGCCATCGGGATTACTTGACCAATCATGATACCTGAATGGAAATGGGATCGAGTGACAATGGATTTTGTATCTGGGTTACCAGTGTCGGCAGGTAAGAAAGATGCGATTTGGGTTGTTGTGGATAGACTGACTAAGTCGGCTCACTTTATCCCCGTGCGCACGGATTTTTCGCTCGATAAGTTGGCAGAGTTATACATCTCCCAAATTGTTCGATTGCATGGGGTACCTACTTCTATCGTGTCGGATAGAGACCCAAGATTTACGTCGCGATTTTCGAAGAAATTGCAAGAGGCTTTGGGTACCAAGCTGCATTTTAGCACTGCTTTTCATCCCCAAACCGATGGTCAATCCGAACGGATAATTCAAATACTCGAGGATATGTTGAGATGTTGCATCCTTGAGTTTAGTGGTTCATGGGAACGGTATTTACCTTTGATTGAATTCGCTTACAATAACAGTTTTCAATCAAGTATTAAGATGGCGCCTTACAAGGCTTTATACGGTCGTAAATGCCGTACCCCATTATTCTGGACTGAACTTAGTGAAGGTAAAATCTTGAGGTTGATTTGATTAAGGATGCCGAGCGAAAGTTCGTAATTCGTGAAAGTTTGAAAGCTGCCGGATCGCCAAAAGTCGTATGCGGATTTGAGAAGAAAAGACATTGAATATCAGGTTGGGGACAAGGTATTTCTCAAAGTTTCACCCTGGAAGAAGGTGCTTAGATTTGGTCGTAAGGGCAAATTGAGTCCGAGGTTCATCGATCCGTATGAAGTATCCGAACGAGTTGGGCCAGTAGCGTACCGATTAATTTTACCCCCTGAGCTTGAAAGGATTCACAACGTTTTCCATGTCTCGATGCTTCGACGATATAGGTCTAACCCGACACACGTAATCACTCCATCTGAGGTCGAGGTTCAGCCTAATTTGAGTTATGAAGAAGAGCCGGTTCGCATTCTGATGCGCGAAGTAAAAGAGTTGCGCAATAAGAAAATCCCATTGGTGAAGGTGTTGTGGCATAAACACGGAATTGAAGAAGCCACTTGGGAACTTGAGGACTCTATGAAAGAGCGATACCCGTGTAACACCCCTAACTCGTGACCGTCGCCGGTGTCGGACACGAGGGGTTAACGGCCAAATCCTCTCAAGGTACCAACCAATTTGACATTACCGGTCGGTGGAAAACCGCATCACCGTCGCTTTAAAATCATATCTCGAGTTCAAAACTCGGAAACTGGTTTCGTAAATTTTCCCTGAATTTAGACTCACATACCCATCCATGGATTTATTTCTAGAATTTTTGGTCGGGCCAATTGGTACAGTTTATTAGTTAAAGTCACCCATGTTACAGGGATCGACTGCTCTGACCTTCACGCGTTACAACTTGAATATCTCTCTGTACAGGGCTTTAATACTGGTTCTGTTTGTTGCTAATGAAACTATACTCAAAATGGAATCTCTACATATAAGGCATGACTCCTAATTCTTTCTGGATAATTTATGGTAAATTTTCAAAGTCGCGACAGGGGACCCAGAAACCGTTCTGGCCTTGTCTCACGAGAACTTTAATATTTCTCAGTATACTGCTCATATGGTCGTTTCGTTTCGTCCATATAAAAATAGATTCATCAAGGTTCAATTTCATAATTTACTCACTATTTAATTCTACTTCTACTATTTTTAGTGATTTTTCAATCTCATCTCACTGCTGCTGTCCGCAACAGTTCTGCAGAGACTATGCCAATTTCATGAATCTTTCCTTGGCCTTAATCATCCATCATACATGACACAAATTATGGCCACCTTATCAAAATTAGAGTTTCTAAGACTCGTGGCTATAGGTTCTAGCATCCCACTCGACGACCACATAGGCCATTTTCACATGGCTTAAAGTTTACAACCCACAATTTGACAAAATATAATAGCCTATACATGCCAAATGTTCTTCAACAACGAAAACAATACCACAAGATTTCAGCCGGTGTGATGACTTCAACGACGGTCCTGATCACGCAAACAATATGAGTCCGAGAGACCTAAAATGGGTGACAAGAAAACACCGAGTGAGTTTACAACTCAAGAAGTCATAAGCATTCATCAATCCATCGATAAAGTTACTACAACATGTACAACAAACGAGGCTAGGTACTCATCCATATCGAATCTATACCATAGTACCTCGGACCTTTCGGTCCAATCTCGTACCAAGTCATACATCCACATTTCATATTCTACACAACAAGATAATCAAGCATTTTTACACATTAACTCATTTTCCAGCACAACCATACAATTTCAATCATCACATAGATTTAAGGCTTACCAAATTCAACCCCAAGCATGAACGTATTCTCTATTCGTCATGAGCTCGAGGTACTTACCCGATCCGCTGTCCATACTCAATTCAATGGAGACACACCTCCATATATATAGTAGTACACACACAGTGCTTACCACTCGATTTCGCACACTTAGTGCCACGCAATTTAAGCCCGCACACACAAAGTGCCATACCCTTCGAGCTCGCACACCCAAAGGTCAGTATTTTTCCAGCTTGCACACATAGTGTCGTATTTTTCCAGCATGCACACTTAGTGCCTTATATTTCCAGCACGCACACTTAGTGCCAATCTCGTCACCATATACACGTATTGTTCAAGACACATAGTGCCGAAAGCAAACTTTCTACACATTCCACTATTTCTTTTACATTCAACAATTATCCTCACTCCATACACATAGAATTTCATTTATACATGTATAGCATTCCATTAAACACAATTGCATAGATTTTCCAATCATTTAAGCAATATCAAACATATGTGCTTAATGACTTACTTTGTTTGGGGTAGAACGGTTCCAAATCGGCTACTCGTTTGCTTTCTCCTTTCCTTTGTCCAATCTAGTTCCCTTTGCTCTTGAGCTAAATCAAACAATTTACCTCTCCATCAAACACAAACATACGGCATTCACATGCATTATTATGGTTATTGCGAATACTTAACACAACTAAGCTGAAAATTTACTCAATCTCATCTTAATTTATTGCTACTTATTTATCAAAGTTTCCAATACAAGGTATTTAACACCTATGCCCATTTATACCCCATATGGCGAATGCTTCATTCCTTACCCAATTAACCATCCAACAATTTTTCAGCCTCATTACCACCCTTTTCATGTCTAATTGTTTAAATACTCTCAAGCTCATTCACAAGTACTATTATACATCTCATTAAGCATTAATCATTTTGCAACATAAATTCTATAGCATGGCCGAATACTCATGCACACACACATAACAACAAGAACTCAATGGCACAAAATTTCCTTTTGTTAAACATTGAACTCACTCATCTCCATGCTTTCATCACAACAACATCAAAACACTCACCAAGGAAGACAACATGCATGGCGAAATTTAACTCACCTAACAACTTAGTTTCGATTTGAGATTCAAGGAAAATTTTGAACCAATCCTCCAAATCATGCATGCATTTTCAAGAGTGGCATAAAACATACCTTCTTGTATCAAAACACCTTAGTCTAGTAAGCTCCCATGGCTAATTTTCTCAAGCTTTTTCCCCTTTCTTCTTAGTATATTCGCCAAGCAAGGAGAAAATGAGAGAATGAACACTTTTTTTTTCTTTTGTTTTCATCATATCCCTATTTTTTCAATTTCATTTCTTTATTCTTTCAAGCATAATCCATTAGCTAAACATGTTTGAAACATGTTTTCCTTGCCCATCACTCTTGACATGGCCGCCACTACCCTTAGGAATGGGCTATTTGACATGCAAGTCCATTTATTTTACTTCATCCTTTTATTAATCTCCTAAAATTAGCCACATCTATTTAAATCCTTTCACATGAGTCCTTTTCTTTCAATTCACAATCAAATTAACTAAATCAAAGAATTCAAAATTCACACATGCATTTTCACATATTCTAGACAATAAATATTACGTTCGAACATGTCGTTGACTCGGTTTAGCGGTCCGAAACCACTTCCGACTATGGTCAATTTTGGGATGTCACAACTCTCCCCACTTAAGAAATTTTCGTCCCGAAAATCTTACCGTGAATAGGCTCGGTATCGCTCTTTCATAGAGTCCTCAAGCTCCCAAGTGGCTTCTTCCATTCCGTGTTTATGCCACAACACCTTCACTAACGGTATTTTCCTATTGCGCAACTCTTTTACTTCACGCCTCATAATGCGAACGGTTCCTCTTCATAGCTCAAATTAGGTGAATCTCAATCTCGGATGGAGCAATTACGTGCGATGGATCAGACCTATATCGTCAAGCATCGAGACATGAAAACATTGTGAATCTTTTCGAGCTCGGGGCAAAATCAAACGATACGCGATTGGACCGACTCGTTCGGATATCTCATATGGCCCGATGAACCTCGGGCTCAATTTGCCCTACCACCGAATCGAGTATCTTCTTCCAAGGCGAAACTTTAAGAAACACTTTATCTCCCACTTGATACTCAATGTCTTTTCGTTTTAGATCCGCGCACGACGACTTCGACGATCGGAGGCTATCTTGATTTTCACGGATTACTTTTACTTTCATTCAAAGATCTTTAATCAAATCCACTCCAAAAATTTTGTTCTCACCAAGCTCGGTCCAAAACAATGGTGTACGGCATTTACGCTGTACAAGGCCTCGTAAGGCGCCATCTTAATACTTGATTGAAAACTATTGTTATAAGCGAATTCAATCAAAGGCAAATATCTTTCCCATGAACCACTAAACTCAAGGATGCAACATCTCAACATATCCTCCAGATTTGAATTATCCGTTCGGATTGACCATCGGTTTGGGGATGAAAGTGCTAAAATGCGCTTGGTACCCAAAGCCTCTTGCAACTTCTTCCAAAATCGCGAGGTAAATCTCGGATCTCTATCCGACACGATGGAAATAGGCACCCGTGTAGTCTCACAATCGAGAAGCGTACAATTCGGCTAGTTTGTCCATTGAAAAATCCGACGCACGGGGACAAAGTGAGCCGACTTAGTCAATCTATCTACAACGATCCAAATCGCATCCTTCTTACTTGCTGACAATGGCAGTCCGGATACAAAGTCCATTGTGACTCAATCCCATTTCCACTCGGGTATCGTGATCGGCTGAACTAATCCCGATGGCACTTGATGTTCCGCTTTCACTTGTTGACATATTAAACATTTCGAAACAAAATCAGAGATGTCTCGTTTCATACCATGCCACCAAAACCGACGTTTCAAATCGTTGTACATCTTCGTACTCCGGGTGGATTGCCATTCGGCTACAATGGGCTTCATTTAGAATTATCGAAATAAGTTCAATTCTTTGGAAACACAGACGACTTCGAACCTCAAACAATCGTCATCATCAATTTGAAACTCGATTCCTTGTTCGAACACACTCACCCGTTTGCAAGCAACTCCTCATCAACTTTCTCGAGCTTCCCGAATTTGATGAGCCAACAATGGTTTGGCCTTTAATTCGCTACTAACACATTGTCGGGTAGGATAGACAAGTGTACATTCATTGCTCGTAAAGCAAACGGTGATTTCCGACTTAAGGCATCCGCAACCACATTAGCCTTTCCGGGGATAATCAATGACGAGTTCATAATCTTTTAACAACTCGAGCCATCGTCTTTGTCGCAGATTTAAGTCTCTCCGAGTCATCAAATATTTGAGACTTTTGTGATCCGAATACACATGGCACTTCTCACCAAATAAGTAATGTCGCCATATCTTTAAGGCGAATACGATGGCGCCAATTCGAGATCATGGGTTGGATAATTTTCTCATGTGGCTTTAATTGTCTCGACGATAGGCCACAACTCAACCTTCTTGCATCAATACGCAACCTAACCCAAGTAGGGAGGCATCACTATAGATGACAAACTCTTTGCCAGATTCGGGCTGTACTAGAACTGGAGCTTTCGTCAAATGGGTTTTCAATTGGTCGAAACTTTTTTGACACTTTTCCGTCCATTCAAATTTGACATCTTTCTGAAGCAGTTTTGTCATGGGTGTGGCTATCATCGAGAATCCTTTTACAAACCGTCGGTAGTAACCGGCAAGCCCCAAAAAGCTCCTAACTTTGGTAACATTCCTTGGAGGTTTCCAATTGACTATGGCCGAAATTTTGTTCGGGTCCACCCTGACACCCGATCGGACACCACGTGCCCCAAAAAGCTAACCTCTTTCAACCAAAATTCACATTTACTGAACTTTGCGATAATCGCTTATCTCGTAAGATTTGCAACACTAGCCTTAGGTGTTCAAAGATGTTCGGTTTCATCTCTCGAATAGACCAAAATGTCATCGATAAATACAACTACTGAACCGATCCAAGTATGGCCTGAAAATTCTATTCATTAAATCCATAAACACCGTAGGGCATTAGTGAGCCCAAACGGCATCACCAAGAATTTGTAGTGACCGTACCTTGTTCTAAAAGCGGTTTTGGGTATGTCCGATTCTCGGACCCTCAACTGATAGTATCCCGACCTCAAATCTATCTTTGAAAATGCCGAGGCTCCCTTTAATTGATCAAACAAATCGTCAATTCATGGCAACGGATATTTATTCTTTATCGTCACTTTATTGAGTTGACGGTAGTCGATGCACAACCTCATGCTTCCGTCCTTCTTTTTCACAAACAATACTGGTGCGCCCCATGGAGAAAAACTCGGTCGAGCGAAACCTCTATCCGTCAATTCTTGCAATTGAACCTTCAATTCCTTTAACTCTGTTAATACCATACGATACGGAGCTATTGAGATCGGCGTAGTGCCCGGTACAACTTTGATGCCGAATTCCACTTCTCGAACCGGTGGCAATCCTGGTAACTCCTCCGGAAAAACATCTGAATACTCACAAACCACTGATACCGATTCGAGTTTCTTTTCAGTCTCTTTACTTCCCAACACATACGCAAGGTATGTTTCACACCCCTTTTTCACATATCTCCGAGCGGTCATAGAAGATATTATCGCTGGCACTCCTTTTAAATCAGTAGACTCGACTCGGACTACCTCATTATTTGCACTCCTCAAATCAATGGTTTTCCTTTTGCAGTCCACCACTGCATCATGTACGGTCAGCCAATCCATACCAAGAATAACATCGAATACATCAAATGGTAGAAGCATCGGATCGGTAGGAAAATAGGATTCTTGAATTATTAGGGGCATCTCTTGCACACTTTATCAACGAGTACGTATTGACCCAAAGGGTTTGACACTCGAATTACGAACTCGAAGAGACTCAACGGTAGAGTCTTCTTGGATGCTAAAGTTTCACATACATATGAATGAGTAGAGCCGGGTCAATCAATGCAATCACACTAGTATCAAAGAGAGTAAAAGTACCGGTGATAACGTCGGGGAGGATGCCTCTCTCGTGCTTGGATGGCATATGCTCTAGCAGAGCTCGGTCTCGGATCGAACAGCCGTATCGGTGGCTCCCTCGATTACCACCCCTACCTCCTGAAACCCTCGGGGTCTACCTCTAGTCGTCGCCCCACTAGATCTCGACCTTGCATCTTATTCTTCTCATCTAGCTCCGTGCAATCCCTAATGAAGTGGTCCTTGAACCACATCCGTAATAAGAGTCCGGTTAACAGACTTACCCCAACATTCACCTAGGTGTCGTCTTCCACATTGGGGACATTCTGGTCTCTCTTGACGATTATTGCCCACACTAGCTACCGATGTAGCTCTGGAGTCCGTCAATGGTCGGGCTCTAATGGAAATTCCCGATCGCCTCGACTTCTTGGTGTCCTCCCGAACCTCTTTACAATGAGAATGAGCTTTACTCGTTGATCTTTTACGGTAATCTCTTGCTTCAAATTCAGCCTTCTTCTTCTCCTTCCCAAGTTCTTCCGCCTTGCGAGCTCGTTCGACTAATGTCACGAACTCCTTTATCTCCAAAATTCCCACTAGTAACTTTAACTCTTCATTCAATCCTTCTTCAAATCTTTTGCACATAGCAACCTCATCAGCCACACACTCCCGAGCATACCGACTAAGTCTTACAAACTCATGTTCGTATTCAGATACGGTCATACGGCCTTGCTTGAGTTCCAGAACCCCTTACGCTCGATCGATGAACCGTTGACTAATATATTTCTTCCGAAATTTCGTTTGAAAGAAATCCCAAGTAACTTGTTCCTTTGGGACTATGGAAATCAAGGTCCTCCACCAATAGTAGGTGAGTCTCGCTTAACAAAGATATAGCACACTTAAGACATTCATCGGTGTGCATGACAGTTCATCAAACACTCTAATGGTGTTATCAAGCGAACTCGGCCCTTTCGGCATAAATCGGTAACTATGGCCTTAAACTCCTCGGCCCCACGCTTCCTAATCAAGTCCACGGTGGTTTACTCAGCCTCACGGGATCGATGAATCGATGGCATTACGGGCTCTTGGGGTGGATTATTTAAATTCGGGAATGGTTGGACAGCCGGATTGGTTCGGGCATATTGCGCGACCCACTCATTCATCATGGTGAAGAAGGCTTGTTTCGCCCCTTCATTTTGATTATTCGCGGATGACCGAGGCTCAACAGCGGTGTCCCTTGCGCAGAGCAGCCGCTACACTTTCAACGTCATCCGCCAAGGGTCTCTCTATCCCGGGTTCCATCGCTAATCAAAACAAAAATTTCAACCGTCAGAAGTCATCACATTATTAGGCACTAACAATTTGGCATGTATAGCTAGACTCACACGCTCTATGGTAGTCCTAGAACCGACTAAACCATAGCTCTGATACCAATAAAATTTGTAACACCCCTAACTCGTGACCGTCGCCGGTGTCGGACACGAGGGGTTAACGGCCAAATCCTCTCAAGGTACCAACCAATTTGACATTACCAGTCAGGCTGGAAAACTGCGTCACCGTCGCCTTAAAAATTATATCTCGAGTTTCAAAACTTGGAAACTGGTTTTGTAAATTTTCCCTGAATTTAGACTCACATACCCATCCATGGATTTATTTCTAGAATTTTTGGTCGGGCCAATTGGTACAGTTTATTAGTTAAAGTCACCTATGTTACAGGGATCAACTGCTCTGACCTTCGCGCGTTACAACTTGAATATCTCTCTGTACAGGGCTTTAATACTGGTGCCATTTGTTTCTAATGAAACTAGACTCAAAATGGAATCTCTAAATATAAGGCATGACTCCTAATTCTTTCTGGATAATTTATGGTAAATTTTCAAAGTCGAGACAGGGGACCCAGAAACCATTCTGGCCTTGTCTCACGAGAACTTTAATATTTCTCAGTATACTGCTCATATGGTCATTTCGTTTCGTCCATATAAAAATAGATTCATCAAGGTTCAATTTCATAATTTACTCACTATTTAATTCTACTTCTACTATTTTTAGTGATTTTTCAATCTCATCTCACTGCTGCTGTCTGCAACAGTTACTGCAGATGACTATGCCAATTTCATGAATCTTTCCTTGGCCTTAATCATCCATCATACATGACACAAATTATGGCCACCTTATCAAAATTAGAGTTTCTAAGACTCGTGGCTATAGGTTCTAGCATCCCACTCGACGACCACATAGGCCATTTTCACATGGCTTAAAGTTTACAACCCACAATTCGACAAAATATAATAGCCTATACATGCCAAATGTTCTTCAACAACGAAAACAATACCACAAGATTTCAGCCGGTGTGATGACTTCAACGACGGTCCCGATCACGCAAACAATATGAGTCCGAGAGACCTGAAATGGGTGACAAGAAAAACACCGAGTGAGTTTACAACTCAGTAAGTCATAAGCATTCATCAATCCACTGATAAAGTTACTACAACATGTACAACAAACGAGGCTAGGTACTCATCCATATCGAATCTATACCATAGTACCTCGGACCTTTCGGTCCAATCTCGTACCAAGTCATACATCCACATTTCATATTCTACACAACAAGATAATCAAGCATTTTACACATTAACTCATTTTCCAGCACAACCATACAATTTCAATCATCACATAGATTTAAGGCTTACCAAATTCAACCCCAAGCATGAACGTATTCTCTATTCGTCATGAGCTCGAGGTACTTACCCGACCCGCTGTCCATACTCAATTCAATGGAGACACACCCTCCATATATATAGAGTACGCACACACAGTGCTTACCACTCGATTTCGCACACTTAGTGCCACGCAATTTAAGCCCGCACACACAGTGCCATACCCTTTGAGCTCGCACACCCAGTGCCGTATTTTTCCAGCTTGCACACTTAGTGCCTTATATTTCCAGCACGCACACTTAGTGCCAATCTCGTCACCATACACACGTATTGCCCGCACACATAGTGCCGAAAGCAAACTTTCTACACATTCCACTATTTCTTTTACATTCAACAATTATCCTCACTCCATACACATAGAATTTCATTTATACATATATAGCATTCCATTAAACACAATTGCATAGATTTTCCAATCATTTAAGCAATATCAAACATATGTGCTTAATGACTTACTTTGTTTGGGGTAGAACGGTTCCAAATCGGCTACTCGTTTGCTTTCTCCTTTCCTTTGTCCAATCTAGTTCCCTTTGCTCTTGAGCTAAATCAAACAATTTACCTCTCCATCAAACACAAACATACGGCATTCACATGCATTATTATGGTTATTGCCGAATACTTAACACAACTAAGCTGAAAATTTACTCAATCTCATCTTAATTTATTGCTACTTATTTATCAAAGTTTCCAATACAAGGTATTTAACACCTATGCCCATTTATACCCCATATGGCGAATGCTTCATTCCTTACCCAATTAACCATCCAACAATTTTTCAGCCTCATTACCACCCTTTTCATGTCTAATTGTTTAAATACTCTCAAGCTCATTCACAAGTACTATTATACATCTCATTAAGCATTAATCATTTTGCAACATAAATTCTATAGCATGGCGAATACTCATGCACACACACATAACAACAAGAACTCAATGGCACAAAATTTCCTTTTGTTAAACATTCGAACTCACTCATCTCCATGCTTTCATCACAACATCATCAAAACACTCACCAAGGAAGACAACATGCATGGCGAAATTTAACTCACCTAACAACTTAGTTTCGATTTGAGATTCAAGGAAAATTTTGAACCAATCCTCCAAATCATGCATGCATTTTCAAGAGTGGCATAAAACATACCTTCTTGTATCAAAACACCTTAGTCTAGTAAGCTCCCATGGCTGATTTTCTCAAGCTTTTTCCCCCTTTCTTCTTTGTATATTCGCCAAGCAAGGAGAAAATGAGAGAATGAACACTTTTTTTTTCTTTTGTTTTCATCATATCCCTATTTTTTTCAATTTCATTTCTTTATTCTTTCAAGCATAATCCATTAGCTAAACATGTTTGAAACATGTTTTCCTTGCCCATCACTCTTGACATGGCCGGCCACTACCCTTAGGAATGGGCTATTTGACATGCAAGTCCATTTATTTTACTTCATCCTTTTATTAATCTCCTAAAATTAGCCACATCTATTTAAATCCTTTCACATGAGTCCTTTTCTTTCAATTCACAATCAAATTAACTAAATCAAAGAATTCAAAATTCACACATGCATTTTCACATATTCTAGACAATAAATATTACGTTCGAACATGTCGGTGACTCGGTTTAGCGGTCCCAAAACCACTTCCCGACTATGGTCAATTTTGGGATGTCACAACCCGAGCCTATTTACCGGTAAGATTTCGGGACGAAAATTTCTTAAGTGGGGAGAGTTGTGACATCCCTAATTTAACCCTAGTCGGAAGTGGTTTCGGACCACAAAGCTGGTCACAAAAACATTTAAATACCTTATTCCATGCCAAATATATGTGAAAATGCATGTGAATTTTAATTTTTGATTTAGTTAAATTGAACGTGAATTGAAAGAAAAGGACTCATGTGAAAGGATTTAAATATATGTGGCTAATTTTAAGAGGTTAGTAAAAGAGTGAAGTAAAATAGATGGAGTTGCATGTCAAATAGTCCATTTCCTAAGGATAGTGGCCGACCATGACAAGATTATATAAAGGGAACATGTTTCCAACATGTTAGGTTAGTGGTGTATGTAGGAAGCCATAAAATAAAAGCTAGCATTAAAGAATTGAAAAAAAATGATGAGCATGGATGCCCCCTCCATTTGCCGTGAATTGAACAAGAAAAACAAAAAAAGTTCTCATCCTTTCTCAAATTTTTGTATTGCCGTGAGTGAGGGAGAGGGGGGGGGGTTTGGAGAAGCTTGGCCATACTTGCAACTAGATTGAGGTATGTTTGATGTCATTCCTTAGGATTCATGCATGTTTTAGTTGTTAGTTTGAAACCTACCTAGCCCATGGCTTAGATTTCTTTGCTATTTGATGGAGATGAAGTTCGCCATGGAGGTTGTCTTTCTTGGTTGGTATTTTAATGTTGTTGTGTGAAGCATGAAGAGAAGTGAGATGAATGTTTAATAAAAGGAGATTTTTGTGCCATTGAGTTCTTGTTGTTATATGTGTATGTGCATGAGTATTCGCCATGTATAGAATCCATGTTGCAAAATAATTAATGCTTAATGTGATATATAATAGTACTTGTGAATGAGCTTGAGAGTATCTAAATTATTAGTTGGAGGTGCGAATGTGGTCTTGGATGAATTTTAAAGAACAAAGAAATTTTGGGTGACTATAGGTCAAGGACATTCGACCAAAGGCTTGTGTACTAGCAAAGTCGGCCTAGATGGGGTAAATGTTAAGTGTTAAATGTTCATGAGATAAAATTTTGTGATTTGATGAATTAATGATGATAGTATAGTTGATGTCATGTATAAATATGTGGCAAGACGGTTAAACTAGTTAATTTATTGATTAAGCTCAAGAAGCTAGAGGTGGAGAATCAAGCAAAGGCAAAGGAAAGAACATCGAGTAGCCGAGTTGGAACCATTTTACCCAATACAAAGTAAGTCATTAAGCATATATTTGATATTGCTTAAATGACTGTAATATCTATGCAATTGTGTTTAATGAGATGAAATATATACAAACGTATGTGTATGAAAAGATGATATTGTTGAACGTAAAAGAGATAGTGAAATGTGTAGGAAGTTTGCTTCGGCACTAAGTGTGCGAGAAATAGATGTGTACGGTGACGAGATTGGCACTGAGTGTGCGAGCTTGTAATGTATGGCACTAAGTGTGCGAGTTTGGACTATATGGCACTATGTGTGCGGGCTTGAATCACATGGCACTAAGTGTGCGTTTGAGTGGCCTATGTGAAAATGGCCTATGTGGTCGTTTGAGTGGGATGCTAGAATCTATAGCCACGAGTCTTAGAAACCTTAATTTTGCTAAGGTGGCCATAATTTGTGTCATGTATGATGGATGATTAGTAAGGCTAAGGAAGGATTCATGAAATTGGCATAGTCTACTGCAGTAACTGTTGCGGACAGCAGCAGTGATATGAGATCGAAAAATCACTAAAAATAGTAGAAGTGGAATTAATTGCTAAAAAAATTACGTACTCGAAGCTTGATGGGTCTATTTTCATATGGATGAAACGAAACGACCATATGAGCTGTATTTTAAGAGATATTCAAGATTTCGTGGGACAGGGCCAGAACGGTTTCTGGATTCTATGTTTCGACTTTGAAAATTTACCATAAATTATCCAGAAACAATTAGAAGTCATGCCTTATATGCATAGATTCCCCTTTGAGTCTAGTTTCATTAGAAACAAACGGCATGAGCATTGGAGCTCTGTACGAGATGATATCCAGGTCGTAATGCGAAAAGGTCAGTGTAGTCGAACCCCGAAACAGGGGTGAATTTAACAAATAAACTGTACCAATTGACCTGACCAAAAAATTTTAGAAATAAATCCACGGATGGATATATGAGTCTAAATTCGGGGAAAATTTACGGAACTGGTTTTCGAGTTCTGGAACTCGAGATATGATTTTTAAGGTGACAGGGACGCAGTTTGCCAGCTGGACTGAAAATGTGAAAAATAGTCTGTGTGACACATGAGAGTTGGTCTGAGAACCCCTCGTATCCGACTCCGGCGACGGTATCGGGAATGGGGTGTTTCAAATTCAACTTTTTCATTTTATGCGATTTGGTCCTTCCCGTAATTAAACACATGATCGGTAAAATTTTCACATGACATTTCTATCATATTACGAACCATAAAATAAAATTAAAATGAATTTTATTTTTTGGCTCAGATTTGTGGTCCCGAAACCACTGTTCCGATTTCCCCGAAATTGGACTATTACAATAAATGTTATAAAATTTTGTTTTTTTCTTTTCTGCCATGGCTTACTTGCTACAATGTTCAGATTAAGTGTTGTGTTGGATGATCACTTGTGATATGTTAATATATTTTCTTTGTTTAATTTTGAAGTTTTAGATGATTTTATGCAGGGGTAAATTGGGTAAAAAATCTTTATTCTGGGAATCACCAAATAACCCATTCAAAGGTGGGTGTGCTGAATGGTGATTACGAGACTTTTCGACTTAGTCCCTGATTAGGCCATTCAACCAGCCAAATGCTTGCTTCAGTGATAGGTTGAATACACCAGGAATGGCTTAGCCCTTCAGGTGAACCAAACAACACGTTAATAATTTATGCAAAACAATTTTAGGTTCATACAAGGTTTAATTAGTTTCAAAAGAAAAGAAATGATCTGGCCAATGAGTCTTTGGATCTAGTGGTAAAGGTGGAGGTTCTAGATCAACTTAGGTTTGCGACCTAGCATGCACAATTATATATTTGGACCTTCAAATTCCATCATGTGTGGTGGGAGAAATTTTAAGGGTAAAAATCCTTGGCTTTGCTCATAGACACATAACTCACTATTTTTATTCTACCAAGAGGAGACTTATTTTTTTCTCCTAAAACATAAGGAGCAAACCCACCCCATGAGCATGGGGGAGACTTATTTGATAGAAAATAAATTATCATTATTGTTTTTAGGCAGGATAACAATATCTTAAAGTTTCTTATGGAAGACTTATTTGATAGATTATATATTACATTAGGGCACCAGATCCAACAATTTCCCACTTGCCCTAGTGAAGTAGACGAGTAATATTTCACATTCCCATGCTCTCTACATGTTTCCCAAAACTCATAGCAATTAGATTCTTGATAAATGGGTCTGCAAGGTTGTCTTTTAATGCTACTTTGACTACATCGACTATTTCATTTGCTACTGCCTCCTTTATGATGTGATACTTTCTATCAATGTGCTTCATCCTCTTCTAGTTTTTGGTTTCTTTGGTGTTAGTTATTATCGTATTGTTATCACAATACAGTGTGATAGCTTTTTCTATACCATGAATGACTTCAAGATCTGTAAGGAACTTTCGAAGCCATATTGCTTTTTTTGTAGCCTCAAAAGTAGCGACATATTCGACCTCTATAGTAAATTTAGTAGTACAGCTTTGCTTAATGATTTTTCGTAATTTAATATGGAAAATTAGGCTTTCCCAGTACATTTAAGGATATTATTCTCAAGCAAAGTAGTGTCTTTTTCGTAGTTGTTCGTAATTTGTAAATTTTAATTTAATAAGTGTAAATGTCTTATTTTTACACGTTTTGAGACCCAAATTGGCCAGTAGTGCCATTGGGGGCCCTAACATATGGTTGAGTGATGTAGGGACGTGTTGGAGGCTAAAATCAAGCGAAAACAACACCAAAGGAGAGGGTATTGCAATATCCAAATGTAACAATCCGTTTTTAGTCAAATTGAAATAATAGTTTCGAGATCACAAATCCAAGGTCAAAATAATTATTTTATTACATTTTAATGTCTATAGCATGAATATATGATTGTGTGAAATTTTTGTTAAGAAATCTTATCATTTGAGTGCTTAATTTGATAAAAAGGACTAAATCACGTAAAGTGCAAAAGTGATGTTCTAATAGCTATGGAACCTTAAAGTAAATGTCCTTATGTAGCAAATATACCATTTTTAAGGTTAGTGGACTTTTATGGACATGCGTTAAGTGTTTTTAAATGATTTATAATAAGGTTAATTAAGTAATTTAGAATTTAATGTTAAAATAAAAGAAATAAAATAAGATATCATCTTTTCTTCTTCATGTTTCAACCAAAACTAGGGCAAAGAAACACCATTTTTATCTTATTCATTTGGCCAAGCTTTAATAGCTCATTAAGGTTCAGTTAAATCCATTAGGGATGTTGCCGTATCAATTGGTTTTTGGGAAAGCATTTGACTTGCTAGTTGAACTGGAACACAAAGCAATGTGGGCAATTAAGCAAGTGAACATGGACTATGAAGCGGTTGGAAAGAAAAGACTGTTGGATATCACTGAACTAGAGAAGATTAGGAGAAATTCCTATGAAAATGCTATGATTTATAAGGAAAAGACCAAACGATGGCATGGCAAGATTATTTTACAGCGACAATTTATTGCGGGTCAACAGGTTTTATTATTTAATTCTTGACTTAAATTGCACCCAGGTAAATTGTGTTTACGTTGGTCTAGATCTTTGAATTTTTCTACATATTTCTTCATGGTGCAGTCACAATTCGAGATTTATATGATGGACACCAGTTCAAAGTAAATAGACAGAGGTTGAAACACTATTTTGGCAACAGTGATAAAAAAGCAGGCAAAGACCATTAAATTTGTCGAAAAGTTTTAATTTTTAATTATTACTCCGTGATTTTAGTTTATTTTATTTATGTTTTGTTAAAGTTTGTTTTCCTTCCTTTTTGCAGAATAATTAGGTACCATTGTCGACGAATTGAAATTTTACTGTCAATGCATTCTGTAATTCTGTACTACCATTTATAACTCATCAGAATTCAAGGAAATTCATATTTCACCATTAGATAAAAAATCACTCAGCCATTTGATCCTTCTAAGAGGGTACAATTTATATTGGACACAATTATTCTCGCCAGCTTTATATCTCTCCACAAAACAACACACCTCTCCATCTTCCTCTTTTACTTACTATAAATTCTCCTCCACTGTACCGACCGTAACGTATTCAAACAACCATTTTAATTTCTTTTCTCTTCTCAAGATCATAACTTTTCAACTTTAAACCATTTTCCCTCAAAAAAAGATGGAAAAAATGAGAGGCTCAGTCAAGAAAGCTACCAAATCTACTAAAGAACATGCGTTCTCTACTACCGCAGGTCGTGAATCAGAATTTCCCAGGCCAGTGCAGAAAAAGTGGCCAGTAATATTTTTGAATAAAGTAGAAAAGGAACGATTTCAAGACAACGTGTTGAAGCAAAACTTCCACCCCGAACAGGGCATTTCCTTTTTGCAACAACAAGACTTGGGTAAGGAAGTCTACAAAACCATATTGAAGTTGAAATGGGAAACATTTTGCACCCATCCTGAAAGCTATTCTCCTTCACTGGTACGTCAAATTTATGCTAACCTTTATGATCATGAGTTAGATTTCATTTTTGTTTGAGAAGGCTTAATACCATGGGACGCTAAAAAAAATCAACGAGCTGTACAACACCAATGTGGATGTAGACGAGCACTTCGAGTTCATTGAGGATATCACATATGAAAAATGAGACCTATTGGTGAAAGACTTGTGTGTCGAAGGAGCATTGTGGACGAGTTCCCATCAAAAGAATTATACGATGCACCGTCACTTCTTGACACTGCAAAGCAAAATATGGTTTCATTTTGTCAACTGCAGGCTAAAGCCCTCTACTCATAGCACCATAGTTACCCTCGATAGAATGTGTCTGATACATTCTATCGTCAAAGGTAGAAATATTAATGTTGGCACAGTACTCTACCAGGAAATTTCTGATTGCACCGCAAGTCAAACTAGAATCTTGGTTTTCCCATCATTATTGATGTTATGGTGCCAATAAAGAGGAATCATGCCCCATGATGGTGAGGAAGTCCTGGAAAATAAGGGCCCAATCAATGAAGCCTTTATAGAAAGAATGACTTGCGGTAAAGATAAGCCGATACTGAAGGAGGTAGAAACAAGCAAGACAAAGAATGAAAAAACCAAAACCGACAGCAAAGGAACAACCCTGAATGCAGAGACATCATTATGGCACAAAATGAAAGATGTCGAAAAAATGGTCAATTCCATCAACAATAGGCAGATCAGACTTGTCGCTACAATAGAGGATATGGAGAAATCCAAGAATTTGTTTGATGCTTATACGGAAGCCTAGAACAATTCTATTATAACCAAATTAAGCCAATTAAGCCCATCCCTACTACTGAAATTCCCAATGTTTACCAAAATTCCCAATGTTTCCACCAATCATTTGAAATTATAAACTCTCATCCGTGGATGACGACTTAGAAGGTCGAGAAGATTGGTGGCATCCCATCCTATTGTGTATGTCTCTGATAATGACAAAGAAGAGGAATCCAGGGGCATTGAAGAATGCCTGTGAAAGATTGATAGCTGGCTTGAGGATGTTATTTTTCCTGATTAAGAGGACACTATTGTTGAGAAGGAAGTTGCTGCTGCAGAAAAGAAAGTTGTTGTTAAGAAGAAAAAGTTGCTGAAGATGAAAAGAAAAAAAAAAGAGGAAGACTCTGTTGTGAACATGTCACCGCACCCGAGTCTGAGGGTGCAAATATTGGTAATTTGGAGCGAGATGGAATGAGACAGGCAGAAGTTGCTAGTGTAACCAGTGAGGAGCAATGCAATTTATTAGCAATAGTGGTCTACACTGGACCACTCTAGGTGGCCTCTCCTACATAGGAAATAGCCAATAATGCCAGGGCAGAGTTGGAAACTGAGGACCAATTTGAGGACCGTGCAAAGCCCAAAGAAAAGAAGATAAAGTGCTCTAAGGATAAAAAATGAAAAAAGAAGGAGAAGAAAAGGAGGAGGAAGAAACATCGTGCAGCCACATAGATGGTTGAGGATAACTGAGTTGGTTTATTTTAAGCTTTAGTTGTAGTATTCATGCATTGCATGTAGCTGTAAGTTTTATTTTGATAAGTACACATTGTCATTGTATTTTTATTTTCATTACATTTTCATGCTAGTGTATTGGGGACAATGCAAACTTTAAGTTTGGGGGAATGCACATGAGGCTTGGAAATGTACCCACATTTCAATTTCTTTCTGGTAATAAAGCATGCCAAGTTTAATTATAGTTAATGAAAATTGTTCAAAATTTTTTGTTACATTCGATGCTTAATTCTTGAATCATGTGAATTATCAATGAATGAGTTGGATAAATTTGACAGAAGGTTGTAGCTTCAATTCTTTGATGAATGGACTAGGTTGCATTAGTAATGGATGACCGCTATCATTTCTTAAATATTAAATAATCTACTTTTTACACCTGCTTATATATATATATATATATATATATATATAGTTATAAATTAGAGACACTCCAAAGTGGGTGTAGTACGGAATGTTAAAGAGGGAACACTCCAATACAAGCGTTAGAAAAATCAATTTGGCCAAAGGTTGTCGCTACATTAGTGTGTGTTGGTGCAATTATGTACTCCCTGGGGGTTTGCTACACTCTATTGTTACTTCTTAGGAACAAGGGTACAGTAATGGAATGATATCCTTTATTTCGAAAAATATATATAATATATAAATACTTAGTATTGTACAATAAAGGCTGAATTGGTACATAGAACTTAGGGTTTGAAGCATGATGCTAGCATTGATGAAGTTGCAACCTTATTTAGTCATGCTTATGTATTGTCGATGCAATATTCTTTCATCTGAATGTAATGCTTAACTACTGTAAATTATTGTATATTTAACTAACCACAGAGTTTAGATGTTAACTTTTATATGATATATATTCATTCAAGACCGAGATATCTTTTAAAATAGAAATTTGGGCTGACACAGAGTTGGTGTTGCAACACGACAATTCTGTGTCACGACACTTCGCATAGAATGCAAGAACTAAAGAAGCCACCCTGATGTCGTGACATGGAGGAAAGTCTCCCTAAAATTCCAAACTGAAGGATGTGTCGCGACATGGAACACCTGTGTAGCGACATCTTTGCAATTTCTTGTAGGGTTGACTCGACCTATTCACGCAACTCGAGGGACTAACCCTTAATGCACCCGATTTTGAACCCCCAAAACACCTACTTCTTAACCTAAAAACACATTAACTCTTATTTAAACACCCTTTACCTCTTCTAATCTCTTAAACCTCCTCAAATACCATAAACCCTAACACTCATTCTTCTCTTTCTCTTTTTCTTTTTTGATTTGTTTGGAAAAATTACTTCCAATTTTATTTGTGAAGGGCAAGAACAAAACCACTCTAAGGAACGATGAGCCAACAAAATCTTAACAAGGAATCCAACAACTCATACAATGTTAAGGGTTCCTATCTTAATTTTTACTGTTATATTGAAATAAACTGCTCAATTAGTACATCAGTTAGCAACATTAGATACCATGCCACCTAGAAATGTTAGACAAACTAATGAACTAGCACTATTGGTGGTTCCAAATCCCTCTAATTTTTCAAACATGGAGATTGAAAAATATTTTATTGAACTTAAAGGAACCTTTATCCAAGAGAGGGGATTTGATTTGTCTATGGTTTTGTGTAAGGAAATATGGCCTTTAGTTTGATATCATAGCTGGGAATGTTTTTGGACAATCCCTAAAGATAGTGTTGTGGTCCCCATTGTTCAAGTATTTTGTGCATTATTACGAGGCCAACAGACGAGGATCATTGAAGGCCATATGTGGGAATCGTTACTTGTGCAAAGGAAAGAGGTGCGAATAACCCCTCAAATTATTTGCAAATTTTATAATGCTCTGTACTATGAGAATGATTTTATTGATGAAACTAATTTAGAATATTTCTACGACATAGATATGGATAACATTATAAAGTTTTAAATTGAAGAAAAGGGTAAATGGAAATATCGCTTAAGTACCAATGTTCCAGTGTCCTTTCATCAAGTTATTATGTTTCAAGAAGCTAAGATGTGGATTAGTTTTTGTGCACAAGAATAGTACCTACTTTAAATGTTTCTAACATTAATACCTTTAAAATAGTTTTACTTTATGCTATTTTACAGAAAAAACAGGTTTGTATCGACAAAGGGATCCACCAGAACATGAAAAGATGCATTAGTGGCCAGAAGGTGGGAGTTTACTTTCCCCATCTAGTGACGGCCTTATGCAAAATGGCAAGTGTACCTATGACATCCATTAAGAAGTTGCTGAAACCTTCCAAAATTATCACCAAGAACACCTTATTCCAACAATACACTGTGTTTTGAGCCAAACAGATAAAATATTAGAACAAGCAACAGCAAGTAGCAACAATTACACAAGCTTCGTCCTAGAGGTTGAGACAAGCTTAACAAGAAG
Organism: Gossypium arboreum; assembly: GCF_025698485.1. NCBI lineage: Eukaryota > Viridiplantae > Streptophyta > Magnoliopsida > Malvales > Malvaceae > Gossypium > Gossypium arboreum. Next base: position 88,817,798 of record NC_069075.1, on the reverse strand, counting down.
TTAGTGAGAGTAGTCATCTAAGCTAGATTGGATGATTTAGTGGATGCAAGAATTGAGACAAAATTTTCAAGAATTTGCAAGGAAAGACAACATCCGGGTCCCCAATTATACACCTAACATGATTGGATCAGCAAATATGGAATAAGAAGAAGAGGGGCAAGAAAGAGAGGACAATGACGGAAGTGAGGAGATGAATTTTGAATAGGATGATTTAACATTTTTAGTTTTGGGAAAACTTGTATTAATTTTTGGATACTTTTAATTTTAACTTTGTAAGAGAAGGAACAATAGTAGTGTTTTTTTATATTGCATTTTGTTTAAGTTTTCTTTGTAGGAACCTAACACGAATGAGACACAAACAATTCGAGCTTAACACGACCAAAGTAGGAAACACCCATCATTAGTAGTTAGAGCGACCACGATAAATCGGATAACTTCTTCCCTTATCTATTTATGGGCTACACATTGAGAACAATGTGTCAACTAAAGTGTGAGGGATAACATAGAAAACTTGTTTTCAATTTCTACATTTTTTTTCTTGTCTTTGGTGTGCTTGAGCTTGTAGAAATACAAGTGATTGGTTAGGAGCATGTACATAAGTTGCTTTTGTTTACAAATAAATTTGGCATGATGGTAGATGATTTTAATTTTTTTAATATTAGACTACTAAGTTCTATATGTTACACTATAAATAGGTATTAAGCAATCAACTGTACCAAATGATATAGAAAATACAAGGAAACGAGCATGCTAGTACGAATGATAAATGGTTGAATTTGAGTTTGTTTGGTTGATTAAATTTGTGCATATTGAGATATTTAAGGATGACCTTAAGGCATTGTTTGAAACACATCCAGAGCCAAAAAGCTGACCTATTTGTATTTTACCTTTAGTACCAATTTTTGAGCCTGTTGACACTTCTTGATGAACCTCATTACAAACCATGAGCATGAAAATGTTAACTTGTATTTGCCCTTTTTTCTTTGGTCCTGCACTTCACGATTATAGACGTCTGGCCATACGTATTGAGGGTTAAATAGATACTTCACGATAGATTTTGTAAAAATAGAGTGAAATAGGAAAGATTGGTGTGATATAGGAACTATAAGGTAGCCTAATATGCAGAATAAAAAGAGAAATCCAAAAAGAAAATTAGTACGAGTAGAAAAAGTCTTAAACCAGCAAAAAAAAACGTATTCATGAGTGAGATGTATTCGAAAGGATAAAGTCAAAAAGTCATAAAAGAAAGAAAAAATCGTTCATTGGTGCACAAAAACTCATAAAGCTAGCCGTACTTACTATGTCATGTTATGACTTTCTATTTATGGAGACATAAGGAAGGTGAGAGAAGGAGAAATAAAGAGGTGGGCGGGTAAGGGTCACTAAGGGGGAAGAGTAAGGATCAAAATGACTATTTGTAACATTTTGAGGAAGTTTGGCACATCGTTTTGATCCTTATTCACCCCCTTAGTAACCCTTACCCGCTCACTATTAGAAACCATTAGAAAGTGTCTAGGAAACCATTAGAAAGTGTACTAAATGAATATTGTTCACTATGTCGCAACACGGATGACTCAATTTTGTAACATAGGGAGCATCATGGAGAAAACTCAAGACTATCTTCAATGTCGCAACACGGACTTCGAAGTGTGCAGGAAACCATTAGAAAGTGTACTAAACAAATATTGGTCACTATGTCGCAACACGGATGACTCAATTTTGTAACATAGGAAGCATCATGGAGAAAGCTCAAGACTGCCTTCAAATTCGCGACACAGACAAAGGATGTCATGACATTCCTCTGAAGATAGATGAAGAAGAGTATAATGATTGCTATGTAGCGACACAAATCTTGGTGTGTCGCAACATCGACTCTGGATAGGATAAAACACGATTTAAGGGGCGTTTTGGTTTGCACAATCAAACTTAATGCTTGAGGACGTCAGCTAGCCTAGGGTTAAGGACAAAGGCCACCTAAAATCTATAAATAGGCTCCTTTGACAAATGTTATAGACACCATTCACTTAGCCTAGATTTTCTTCAGTAAATTTAGTTTAGTTTTTATTTCATTTTTAGGTTTTAGAATTTATTTCATTTGTTCTCAATAAATCTGAGTATTGGAAAGCATTCAAACTTTATGGATTCATGATTAATCTCAATACAATCAAGCTCTTTCATATACTCTATACTATCAATTTAATTAGCATGTTTTTGTTTATATTGATTCTATATTGTCTAAGAAAACCATAAGGAACTAATCCCTCTATGGGGGATTAGAGAGTGGAGGTATGATCTATTGACTGTTTTGTAGGGCTACTCAACAGATCAACAGTTTGGGAAAGAAAGAACGTTAAAGAAACGCTAAACTTGACAACCCCGGGAAGTAATCAAGGTGGGAATTAACCCAAAATTAGTATGGCCCATCCGTGAACACCTTCACCTCAAGCCAGTCTGGACTATGAGGTCAGAAGATAAGGAGTCCTTGCTAACTCATTATGTTAGTGGAAGATTGGAAGATCCTGCTAGGGTAGTGACTAGTTGATTGGCAAGGTGTAACACCCCTTACCCGTGTTCGACGCTGGGGCAGGGTATAAGGCATTACCGAACTTAAACATAACCAATCATACAAAACCAGGCCATAAAATTTCATCCAATTTAAAACCATTCATACATATCCAAATTGTACCTTATATGGGCCTACGAGGCCCAAAACATACATCAGAAGTAGCTCGGGACTAATCCGGGAACTTTAAAAACTTTGGAAAAACCTAGAAAATTTTCCTACTTTGGAGAGTCACTAGGCCGTATGGCCACACACGCCCGTGTGGCTTGGGACACGCCTGTGTCCTCAGCCAGTGTAACTCTCTGACTATGACATCATCACCCAAATAAGATCACATGGCTAAGTCACACGCCCATGTGCTTAGGCCGTGTGGCGAATTAAATTCCAAAATTAAGTGCTGACTTCACACGGCCTGGGCACATGCCCAAGTCCTAAGGCCGTGTCTCCACACGGCTGAGACACACGGCTGTGTCTCTGCCCATGTGTTTACTACTAAGCATTCTGTTTCACCTAATTAGGGTTCGGAGACACACGGTCAAATTATACGCCTATGGGGCGGACCGTGTGTCACACACGACCTAGACACAAGCCCTGTGTCTACCCGTGTGGACAACTTTGAGGCTATTTTCCAAGCCATTTGTCACCCTTAAATGCTCACTCACTCAAATACTTATAAACATGATTAATCCATGACTTTGTAATGTGTCAACATATCACCTATCCAAACCATCATGCTTTCATATGGCATTCCACACCAATTTCATATTTATTCATCATGATAAACCTACTTTCAATTTACTCAATTATACTATAGCTTTGGTCATACTTATTAGCCACAATTCATTCATTAAGCACATATGCCATCCATCTCACATATCGTCCACAAGCAACCACATCAAGCATAACACATTGCATGCATGCATAATTAATTAGGGTTACAACCCAAATAATCAATATGAACCATATCACATGGCCATATACAAAATGAATCAAATATTACCATAAGCCAACATATTTGGCTAAAACAATATGAAATATAACAAAAATACCAAGTCCCTATACATGCCATACTCAAAATGTTGAGACTAACTATACCCAATTTTCCAATTGATAGTGTGATCGAAAACTCTGACGTCCTCCGATCCCTGAGCTAGCTTGGCGACACTATAAGAAAAGGGAAAGGAAATGGAGTAAGCTTTAAAGCTTAGTAAGCTCACATGCAAATAAAATGCAATTTAAACAAGCATTAATCATACATGTAACATAATGAACATAATCTTGAGTTTTAATATCAAATCATTAAAATTTATTCTTCATATATATATTCTTACCATAAGTTCATCATATCCCATGGTATTCTAATGAGTTAGATGTACATACTTGCGCCCACTTGCACATAATAACTTACTTTCTCGTCTTTGACGTATTCATTAAGATTACCCATTAAACTTCTCTTTGGACTACCCGCTGAACACTTGGAATACCATCGGATACATCGGAATCTCACACCTAAGTGCCCCATATGTAGCCATCACTACCTCATATCACATATCACATGTTGCTCGCTTTCGAGCTACTCACGGATCTGCTCACTCGAGTTGTCGGTCAGGATGTAGCTACATGAGCTGCTCACGCAAGTTGTCAGGTATCCGCAACACATGCTGGACAACCCAGCCACAGGTAGAACATACAAGACCAACACCCGGAACCCCATAACATATGTCGCATATATCATGAGCTCAGACCACATAACTCATGAGCTTAGATTGCATAGTCCCTAGTGACATGTCACTTGTATCCTAAACTATTCCTAAGGTTCAAATGGGATTCTTCGATACCACATTTTCGTCAAACTTGCTTGTAATGTCGATTTTAATATCCATAACACCAATTGCATACTCATGGAATAATCAAGGCATAATTCATAATAAAATTTAAGCATTAAACACATGATACAACATCACATTAATTATATATGTACTTACCATACATGCAATATTAAAGCATTTAAAATATGGTACATATTGCATAATTTGCATATGAACTTACCTCGGTACAAAATGATAGAAACGAGCCTAATCCTCATAAACCTTGTTTTTCCCCCGATCAAGACCCGAATATGTTTTTCTTGATCTATAATGTCAAATTTAGCTTGTTCAATACACACATTGTTTGAATTGACCCATAATTCATACTTTGGTAAAATTACCTTTTTATCCCTATCTTTTCATTTATTTATGCTTTAGTCCCTAAGCATGTAAAATGAAATGCATGCATTTTCTTAGTTACCTAAGCCTAGCCAATTCATATTCTAACTCATATCAGCCCATATTTCTCATTAAATCACATTTCTACTACCCGTTTTTACATTTTTTACAAATAAGTCCTTTTTAGGTGTTTTAACTAAAAATCACTTAGTAAAAGATGTTACATTCACATCAAACTTGCATATTCTTTCATTAAACATCAAAATACAAGCATGTCACACATGGGTCAAATTCCAAACATGAACCCTGGCTCAAATAAATGGTAGGAATGGCTAGATCAGTTGATAACAACTTCAAAAATACAAAGAACATTAAAAATGGGACTAGGATGCACTTACTATTGAGTTTGAAAAGTTGGAAAACCCTAGATATGGAACCCTTGCAAAATTCAGCTAGCACTTGGAGAAGATGAGCAAATTTTTACTTATTTTTCCCTTTTTATTCTTTTATTAACCAAATGACCAAAATGCCCTTTTTACTAAACTTTAAATTTTTTCCCATGCATCTCCATTTTTGTCCAAAATTATAGAAATTGGTCAAATTGCTATTTAAGACCTTCTAATTTATAATCCATAGCAATTTCATGCTAAAAGATTCTAGAACTAATATTTTACAACTTATTCAATTTAGTCCCTAACTTCAAATTGGACACTTTAGGCATAAAATTTCTTTATGAAAATTTCACACAAACTTGCAATCATATCATGGACCATCAAATAATCATAAAATAATTATTTCTATTTTGGATTTGTGGTCTCAAAACCACTGTTCTAACTAGACCCTAATTCGAGATGTTACATAAGGAACCTAAAACGAAAATTGATGGGTATTACCAAAGCGAACTAATCACCCATAATCAAGATTTGATTCATTCTCCTTTTCTATCTCTTAAAGTTTATTTCTTTTATGATGTTTTATTTCATTACTATAAAAACCCTAAAAATTCTTTATTTTATGTTTTTGTACTATAACTAATTTAAAGTACGAATTAGATATTTTAGTGTTTAGGTTAGAATTGATTAGGAACTCGCCTCCCATGGGTACAATCCTCAGAGTACTCACCAACTTTGTTGTAAAATTATTTTACGACTCGACCAGTATACTTGCGGATACTACCTCATATTTCTATATTTTATTGCAATATTCACACTTTGGAAGTTAGTATGTCCCGAGATGGTCAGGCCGTGAACCCATCCTTAGGTATTGGGCTCCAAACCTTCCTCTTTATCGCAATAAATTATTTTGGTTAAAAGCAAGCTTTCTAGCTCTTTTGATTTTCCCATGAACTGGTCCATTCTTACAAATTCTACTTGTCGCCAATCCAAACCCTTGGAAAAAAATCGTGGTAGCAAAAGTTGAAAGGTTGAAGCCAAGGCGAACTCTCGAGTTAAAAAAGGCTTCTTACTATTAGAAATATATTTCGTTATTGCTTGGAGAAAAGGAGCCTAGTTGGCGAGCCTTAGATCATTATCTTGACGTGAACCCCAGAACGGTTCGTAACACCTCTAACCTGTATCCATCGCCGGACTAGGGTTAAAAGAGTTACCGAAAAAATCAGATTTCATAACCATCATCTTAACACAATCACACATCATTACAGAGTCCCTTATATAGGTCATTGAGACCTTAAGCATGCATTAGGAAGGGATCAGAACTAAACCGAACACATACAAAAATTTTTCTGAAACTTAACATTTTTCAAAGTCACAAAGGTCACACAACAGGCCGTGTGCCTTGCACGGCATTAGGTACGCCCTTATGTCTAGGCCGTTGTCGAAATTGACTTGGACACATGGCCTAGCACACATTCGTGTATGGCCACATGGCCTAGCACACATCCGTGTATGTACGACTGTGTGGTCTGCTCAAGCTCATTTCGTAATGGCCCTAGGGCAACACAGTAGAAGCACATGCCTATGTCCCTGCCCGTGTGGGCACAAATTAGACCATTTACAAAGCCAAAATGCCACCCAATTTGAGTCCTTCCTACAAGCATCATCCAATCATTAATATACCACATTTTAAGCCAATTAATAGGCAGCCATTCATACATTTCCCAAAGTAATATTGAAACATTATATACAATGAATCATGACTATATAATCCATAACTTATAACTGAGCAAATATCATACATATATATTTCATAAGCTGATTATCAAACTTATTACTTCAATTCATGCACATATCAAACAGAATAATCCATATCACATGGCTTATTGTCCTTTAGAATATTTGGCAAAACCAACTTCACAAAATTGTCAAGTACAGATTTTAAACTACATAGTCATATGTGCATTTAATATTAAGTCAAAATAAAAACATAACAGATGGCTTAACAAGCATCCATACATGAACCAAAAACCAACCTTACCAAATGGACAAATATGCTTTTAATACCATCTATATATAAGTGTATAGTTACCATGTTATCAATAGCTATTTTCTAGCTCAATTGCCGAACCAATATACAAAACTTATGTGCTAAATAACATGTCAATATTACCTATACATATCCAATTCATTTCTCATCAATTCGGTTAGCTAAGTTAATGTCACGACACATTATAAAATAACCTTACGACCGCAAAACATTCTTATTATTTACCACTTCCAAACCAATTCACAAGATAAATTATACAACCAAAACAAGTCAATAATAAACCACAACCTAATCACATCCATCAGCCATATTTACTTCACTTAAACCGAATTATATTAATCCACAAATGTAAGACATACTATGAATCAAGTTTACCATAAAAGGCTAATTATAAACCTTACATATCATCACTCAAAACCGATTTCATGTAACCAACATCACCACATATTTACCATGAATCATACCTCTTAAATTAAGCTTATAATGTGACTGAATATAAATACCAACATTTGCATCATGAACAAGCCATTTTCGCATGGCTATATACATATTCTAATTCCAAAATCAACAATATCAAAACTAGCCTATACATGCCACATAACTAAAATTCAAAACTTTAATTTACCGAAACGATAACTGGATAGTGTGATGAAATCTCCTTCAACTTCCAACCTGAGCAAGTCTCCGAAACTCTATAAACATAGGAAAAATGGACACAGAAACTTAATATAGCAAATAATTTCATTACAAAGTCATATGCATGATATGCTATCTCATAAAACTTTTCCAAGTTATAAAACATGTTCTCATATCGAATTATCATCATTCAATATTATGCTTGCTTACTTTAATAATTCTAGCTTTCACAAGCTTACTCAACTCAATTCTCCTATATCATTCAATTCACACTTTCATATAGCCAAATGAGCACATTATGGAAATAACACATCTAATCATATATATATACATAAATCTCATATCATCTTTTATACTCAATTTCACTTTTCATACATATAACATCTGACAATTTCACGTATGCCACTTTATAAACCATATCTTATTCATTTATTCATGTTTCATTTACACGTATTCACATTTCATTTCCATATACATCACATAACATTCTTTGCACATATATACTTACCTTTCGTTTTCAAATATTGTATACATTTCAATGTACCTGAATCGAAATGTCTTTCACTTAATCATTTATTTCTCGGAATGCCCGTTGAACCGTTTAGAATCAATAAGGATAATCGGATAACTCATAAGCTAGTACAATGCCAACGTCCTAGAAGTGGTCTTACATGTAATCAAATATCGATGCCATTGTTTCAGACAGGGTCTTACACGAAATCATATACAATGCCAATGTCCCAGACATGGTCTTACACGTAAATCACAAATAGAAGCCAACGTCTCAGACGTGGTCTTAAACGATAACACATGTCGGAATCCTATGTCATGACATATGTATCCTAACTATCCCTATGGTTCGTTCGAGGCTTTTCGGACGTTGTCACATTATCGAAACTTTCTCGTATTCATATATTCTGCTTCTCGAACAATTCAATATCATAATAACATATATATGACTTATTCAAAATACATATATTTGTATTACCATTTGGTATTGAATTCAATCATACAAATAATATGCATTTATTATATGATTTCGTAATGTTTATTAAAATACGAACTTACCTCGTTCGCAGTAACGACAAATTAAGTTGACTAATCCGATACTTTGATTTTCCCTCGATCTAGATCCGAATTCCTCTTTTGCCAATCTAATTAATATCAAAAGTAACTTACTTATTCAAAATTTCATTAAATTTTATCCAAGAACACATAATTTGGGCATTTTTCATGTTAGCCCCTAACATTTCACATTTTTACAATTTAATCCCTATTTCAAAATAACACAAAATACACAAAATCTCATCAAACCCATATTAGGCCGAATTTACCTTAGGTCTCTAGTAACCCATTTCTTTCATTTATTTAACATTTTCGCCCCTCAATTTACAAATTTCTCAATTTAGTCCTTAATACACATTTTTATCGAAAATCACAATTAAACATGAAAATCAAGCATCAAAGATTTATTCTTCATCATCAAACAACAATTTCATCACATTATTAACAATGAAAAATCTCAAATTCATATCAATTCCAAAAATTAAAGCATGGGTTTACTAGTATTCGAAGCAACGATCTCAAAAACGTAAAAATTAACCAAAGCCGAACAAAATCCATACCTTAATCAAGCTCCCAAGTGTGCCGAACCTTAAAGCCTTCAAATGTTTTCTTTTTCTTTGAGTTTCAGCCAAAATGAGATGAACATGCATGATTTTTACTTTATGTTTTATTTTATTAACATATATTAAACTTTTACCAAATTAACCTCTATAATTTAATTATAAAACCATATAATGCATGCCATTACCGCCCATTAACTTTAATAATGGCCTAATTTCATTTTAATGACTTAACAATTAATAAACCTAGCAAATTAGTACTTTAACAAATAGAATGCCACTTTTACATTTTACACAATTCAGTCCTTTTTCACAAATCGACACTCAAACAATGAAATTTTCATACGAAAATTTCACACATATCAATTCACATACTTTAAGCTTAGAATATAATATTAAAATATTTTTCTAACTCGGATTCGTGGTCCCAAAACCACTATTCTGATTAGGGTCTAAATTGAGCTGTTACAACTCTAACCCCTTAGGGATTTTCGTCCTTGAAAATCTTACCAGAAAGTAGATTAAGGATTTTCTTCCACATAGTACATTTCAAATTCACACAAGGCTACAAATTTCATATCTATTAAATCTCACAACTAAGATTCTGATCTGTCTTCCGCTATGCATCATATTAAGCTGAAACTATTTATAACTGTACTAAATTACTTTCATTTGCTGCTAAATTCCTTTGACGAATTTAAATCTGTGAATCCTTTTCCTCATAAAGCTCTGTCTTGAAAAAATGGTGTTCAGTAATTGCAACATCGTACTCACAGCTTACCATAGTTTATCCTAGAATTACTAGGTAAATTTTTTATTTTAATCTGAATCAATATTGACTGACACTCTATGCAAATTGTGTAACACCCCACACCCGAGCTCTACGTCGAGATGGAATACGAGGCGTTACCACACTTAATCACATGCATACATTCATATCAATGTCATTAAGACTCGATCGAATTTAAAACTTTTTAGAACTTTGTTTAAACTCCTTAATATGGGCCTACGAGGCCCCAAACATCCATTGGAAACCATTCAGGACCAACCTGCGCCCTTTAACTAACTTTAGAAAATAACTCTTGAAACCGGGCACACGCCCGTGTGGAAGGGCAACACGCCCGTGTGGTCATTATAACATGGCCCGTGTGACACACACGACCCAAGCATCTAGGGACACGTCCGTGTCCCATGCCTGTGTGAATTAAATTCTAAATTCGAACCTACAGGGGTTTTCACGTGGCCTGACACACGCCCGTATCTATGGCCCGTGTCCCACACACGGCCATGACACGCCCGTATCCTAGCCCATGTCTAAAAATCTTGACATTCTGTTTCTGATGTCAGCATCCAATTTAGGGCACATGGCCAAGGCACACGCCCGTGGCCAGAAGCCGTGTCCTCCACACGGCTGAGACACACGATCGTGTCTCTGCCCATGTGTTTTCTACCATGCATACTGACTTGCAAATTTTACGTGCAAAGGACACACGGCCAAGCAATACATCCATGGGGCTGATCGTGTGTCACGCATAGCCTACACACACCTGTGTGTCTACCCATGTGGACAATATAAGGCTATCTACTAAGCCTTTGCCACCCTGAAACACAATCTGACATCAACCCACATATAAGGGTCTAACTTAATATGATTTCTCAACCAAACAACCATAGCTAAGGCCTATGTACATATCTTATATTCAACCATGCCAACAATTTCACATTCATGAAAGACTATCTTGCGTTCATATATATAAAATTTCAATATTAGCCATTTTCCATGGCCTTATACAAAATGAATCAAATGCTAAAGTAAGCCAACACATTTGGCCAATTAACAATGACACAAAACTCAAAAGTCAGGGTCCTATACATACCATAATTAAAATAAAAGATCTAACTATATCAAGTGCTTCAGATGATAGTGTGATCGATGCCTCCGACATCCGATGATCCTCGAGATAATTAGGCGGCACTATAAGGAAATGGAAAGGAGAAGGAGTAAGCATAAAGCTTAGTAATTTGCATGCAAATAAATAAAACAACAACTTTACCATTCATCATCATGCTCATAGTACAAAGTAGGCATAAGCACAACTTACTCATCACTTTCCAATACAATTCACATAGCATATATTGAGCTCACATCTTATACATTTCAAATAGGTATCTATACCACTCACAACATGGTTATACTTTTCTCGTTTAACTTAAACTGTAACTCTCACCGTTGAACCATTTGAAATGCTATAGGATATTCACTAAGCCTTAAACATAGGGTAAAATGCCGATGCCATGTCCCAGACATGGTCTTACACTGGCTCATCCATCAAGTCGATGCCATGTCCTATACATGGTCTTACACTGACTATCGAAACCGAGGCCGAAGCCATGTCCTAGACATGGTGTTACACTAGCTCTCACATATCCATGCCGATGCCATGTCCTAGACATGGTCTTACACTGACACCTCTATACATGCCGATGCCATGTCCCAGACATGGTCTTACATTGACACATATCATAGCCGATGCATGTCCCAGACATGTCTTGCACTAGCACACAAATAACCCGAATGTCATGGCATGAATATCCGATTTATTTCCTATGGTTCAAACGAGAGTTCTACTATCTTAATATTCATCATACATAATCATTTCCACAATCAACTAATTTATGCTATATCAATTCAAACACATATAATAACAATGTAGTTATATTATTTACATACAACTTACCTCGGATTACAAAATGTAGACGGTTGGAACCAAGGACCCAATGACTCATCCTCCAATTGTTTACCTTTAATCTGCTCAATCCACGTCGGTTTAACCTGAAGTTTGGCCAACAGACTACCATCATCAAATAAGCTAAGACGAGCAAACATTGCCCTCAGATCCGCCGTAGCCATAAGGCTCAGTGCGTCAGCCACCACATTGGCCTCACTAGAATGGTATTCAATTGAACAGTCATAATCCTTAAGTAGCTCAATCCATCTATGCTGCCTAAGATTTAGCCCATTCTAAGTCAAGAGATACTTGAAGCTCTTGTGATCCGTGTAAATGATACACTTCTCATCGTACAGCTAATGCCTCCAAATTTTCAGTATGAATACCATTGCGGCCAACTCCAAGTCATGCGTTGGATAATTCACCTCATGAGTCTTAAGCTGGTGAGATGCATAAGCCACTACCTTACCCTCTTGCATTAACACACAACCCAAACCAACATGTGATGCATCACTATAGATAGTAAACTCTTTCCCAAACTCTGCCTGTATCAAGACAGGGGCCTCAGTCAGAACTTTCTTAAGTTTCTCGAACTTTCTTGTTGAGCATCAGTCTAGTTAAATGGCACAAACTTATGCAACAACTTAGTTAAAGGTGCAGCAATCAATGAAAACCCCTCAACAAACCGTCTATAATACCCTGCTAGACCCAGAAATCTTTGAATCTCAGATATCGTCTTAGGCGACTTTCAATCTAGAACAGCTTCAACTTTTCGAGGATCAACCCTAATCCCTTCAGTAGATACCACATGGCCTAAAAATGTTAACTCTCGTAACCAGAAATCGCATTTACTAAACTTTACGTATAGTTGTTTCTCCCTTAAAATTTGTAAAACAACTCGGAGATGTGCATCATGACCCTCTTCAGTTCTCGAATATACAAGAAAATCATTTATAAACACCACTATGAATCGATCCAGATAGGGCTAGAACATTTGGTTCATCAAATCCATAAAATTCATTGATGCATTCGTCAGTCCAAGCAGCATCACTAGGAACTTGTAATGACCATAACGAGTCCTAAACGTTATCTTGTAAACATCAACCTCTCTGACTCTCAGTTGATGGTACCTCGATCGAAGATTAATCTTAGAGAAGACCGAAGCTCCTCAAAACTGGTCGAATAGATCATCAATCCTCGGTAGGGGGTACTTATTCTTAATAGTCAATTTTGTTCAGTTACAGGTAGTCGATGCACATACGCATGGATCCATCCTTCTTTTTCACAAATAAAACCGGTGCTCCCCATGGAGACACACTAGGTCGAATAAACCCTCTATCCAGTAACTCTTGAATCTGAACCTTAAGCTCCACGAGCTCATTCGTTGCCATTTTATAAGGGGCGATGGAGACCGGAGCTGTACCAAGCAGGAGCTCTATCCTAAATTCAACTTCACAATTCGGAGGTAACCCATGTAGTTCATCAGGAAAAACATCCCGAAAGTCTTTGACTATTCTAATATCTTTAACAGAAGAAACTTCAGAATCTGAAACACCGATGTAGGCTAGATACGCCTCACAACCCTTATGAACCAATTTCTCAGCCTTTAGTGCGGAAATCACATTTGAAAATAATTTCGACGCTTCCCAATTACAACTACCTCATCAACCTCCACAGTTTTCAGTTCCACTCGTTTAGCAGCGCAATCCAAATTCACTTGATACTTAACCAGCTAGTCCATACCCAATATTAAATCGAATTCTCCGAAAGGGAATTCCATTAAATCCACAAAAAAGATAGTTCCTTGAACCTCCAAAGGTACATCTCTGAACATAGTGACCCTATTGGTAGTGCTATCAACCATTATACCCAATACAGTGCATGCTATATAAGAATGCGTAGACCCAACATCAATCAGTGCAGTATAAGGTACATTATGGATAAAGACCATACTCGTAATAACATTTGGAGCGTCTCTATTGTCTCAGTGACGTGTAGCATAAACCAGTTCTGACTGCCTTGCCTTGGTATGACCAGCACCTCTGCTCAGTGCTCTACGACCACGACCGATACCATTTCCACCTCTGGCCTGACCACGGCCTCTCGATGGCTGCTGAACACCTCTCGGCGGTTGAACAGTACCCATACCAGTAGCTTGCATCTGATCAAGCCTCCGTGGGAAATCTCTGATACAGTGCTCTAAGGATCCGCACCTCAAACATGCCCTAATCCTTTTCCAACATTCGCCCTGATGGCATCTCCCATAATCTGCACAGGGCTGCGTTCCAGTAGCAGCAACAGGGGCCCCAACTCTGACTGGCCAAACAACTCTGGCCTTTTTCTTGAGCCTTACAAATAAACTTGAGGGCTCTGAATCCCTCTTGTTCCTACCTCTTTCCTTTCACGGTTCTGGCACTTAGCGCGCTTCACATCCTTGGCGATCTTCACCTTATCCACTAAAGCTTCAAAATCTTACTCCCTCTTTAGAGCTATCAAAACCCTTAAATAATCCTTGAGGCCGTCCTCGAATTGAACACAACACTCATATTCAGTTGCCACTATCCTACGCACATAATGGCTAAGTCGCAAAAATTCAGCCTCGTATTCAGCATAGATTTATCCCCCTGAGAAAAATTCAGAAACTCTTTCCTCCAGGCATCCATATAACTAGGCCCACATATTTCCTTTAAAATGCAGTCTTGAAAAATTCCCAGGTCAACCGGTCAGGCTGAGTGCCCTCTTTAACTGTAAGCCACCACTGATAGGCTTCATCTCGTGGTCGGGGGTGCAGTCGAGGTCGTCCATGATCTTCTCTATGGCCTCAATCCAATATTCAGCCACACTAGGGGTAACTCTAGCAATACCCCTAAAAATGTCCAGCCCATTAGACCTGAGTCATTCCGTAACCGACCCACGACCCACAGTACCAGTATTGGGCCTAACGACCCTCTCCAAAATTTGCAACATAGCTTGGGACAGTGCATTGTCCCCAGCTACACGATTGTGAGATGAAGTCTTAGTCATAGGTGAAGGCGATGCCTCTCTAGCTTCAACGTTAGGCATGTGGCCCAATGATGAAGACCCAGCCCGAGCACCTCCACGGCCTCTACCGCGGTCTCTTGTACCCCTTCCACGAGTACCTCTGGTGCTCATTATTGATTTCTGTATTATTTGTATTAAAAATTTTATGTATCAGTTTACAGTTCCAGTGCTTATTAACGGATATTTTATGAAAAGCAGTATCAACTGTTCAGTTTACCCTAAACAGAGTATTTCAGTAGAGTCTATTGCCTACATTAGTCTGAGTAATTCAATTTAAACAAACAGTAGTTTGAAAGGACTTACAGTATCGGCGTCGGAGACTTTGTGTACCACACACTCAGTAAAACATATCCAAGTATTTCAAATCATTTGAAACAGTGTTTTAAAAGAAACACAAATCCACAGCTCAGTTTTGTAACCTGACTCTGATACTACTAAATGTACACCCTAAACCCGGCCTAGACGTAATGGTCAAATCTGTCTTTGTCACATTGAAGTGTTTTTCGAAAAACATAATTTCGTCAACAATTCGTTCTATATTAAAACCTCTTTGTGATCTTAACGAAAATTTAAAATATCCCATTCATTGTTAAAATTCAAGTCGTTTAAGCAAAATGTTAATCATATTAGATTGTTATTACACTTTAAAACATTGTTTTTTGCGGAAGCTTTTAAAGTATGTTACGTGAACGTGGTGTTTTGAAAAGCATTTATCTTTTTGAAAATTTGCGTCCTACTACTAACAGATATAATTCAAAATAAATAAAATCCCAAATTAAAAGTTAAAACTTTTAAGAGGCCTTGTTACATAAAAGTACCCAAATTTAAATTACTTATTAATTAAAAATCTAGTATAAAGGCATGAGCGATCGTGTGGCCAGCTTCGAGTCCCTCGCAGCACCGATCCGCCTAAGGATTACTTGCGCAGATAAGCAGAAAGGGTGAGTTTATGAAACTCAGTGCGTAATCCCTTAATAAACAAGTAGTCAGTCATGTAATAGGCAATTACAGTTTGGGCCTAAGCCGATTTTAGTAACAGTTCAATTTCAAATAGGGCCTTAACCCATTATAATATCAGTATCAGTGTGGGCCTTAGCCCATTACAACGACAGTAACAGTACAGAATGCAAACAAAAATCCTACCCATCCAGCCTCTACACTCTACTCCGTCCAGCCCTACACTCCATGTGGGAATAAAATCAACCCACCCATCCTTACACTCCAAAAATAGCACCGGTTGCGGCACTAAACAATGGTTGCAGCAGAGCTACCACTATAGTACACTTCCTCCAATCCATAATAAACCCATCCCCATGCAACATATCATAAGATCATACATGTATACAATATATATAAAATTGCATGCTCGATTACAGTCATACATACATAAGGGCATAACAATCATTTTACCTCATAGGGACATAACAGTCATTTATAAATTTGAGGTCTAGGCATACTTACCGACCCAACAGTAGGTCCACAGTCATCTCGGGGGACCCGTGCAACCTTAACAGTCAAATAGTGAAAATGGGCCCAAGGCCTATAATGCGAGCCCATGTGACCCCACATGCCCGTGTGGCCCACTTAGCCCAGAAATGGTCCTGACTATGTGAACTACACAGCCTAGCCCAATATTCTCCATACTTTCGTGTGGTTTACTCGTACGGGGCCCACGAGTCTATGTGGCCCACATGGCCCATTTTGGCTTAACATGGCCCAAATTGGCCTAAGCCTATGAGATCACACATGGTGGCCTCCACGATCAAAGGTGCACGAGTGAGCGCACGCCCGTGTAGCGACAATAGTCACGATTTTTGGCTTTTACCTATTTATGTTTTGAACAGTGTTTACAAACCTGATTGCAAATGTGAGCGACTAACCTACGAGAACTCCAACCTATCACAATCAGAAACTTCAGTTAGTCGCTTATCTACCAATTGAAAAGAACCCTAACCCAGAACACTTGTTCGAGAGATTACCTATCACTCGCCTTGATCAATAACATTAAAACCACTGTAGGAGATTGCTTAGAATCATTAAAGACTACCTCCATCCCATTTATGACTCGTTAACTAATATCATACACGCAAATAATTGAATCAAGTGTAGGAACTTACCCAAAACGTAGAACTAAGACTGAGAGACAGAAGTATTTGGCCACCCTCAAAACACACCTTTAAACCGAGGCACGGGAATGAACAGTCACTCTCTCTAGGAAAAAACAACAGAAAAAAAGGGGTGTTAAATAAAAAGCTATTACAGTAGAATGAGAGAAAAGATAAAAACTGTGCTCCCAATCCTGAGATGAAGTATTCGGCTAACACAGAAGTTGAGAAGGTATTCGACTTTAGCAAAGGATAAGGGGAATTGAAGAAAGCCGAAAGAGTAAAGAGAAGAGAAGACAAAGTGTTTGGCCAAAAAGCATCAACTGATTGAAGAGAGGGAAAGGTATTCGGTAAAGGAACAAAGCCAAGGGAGAGAGCAAGGGGCAAGGAGAATCGGCTAAAGACCAAGGCTAACAACCGAAGGAGTTTGAGAGAGGGAAGGGAATATTCAGCAATAGTATAGAAAGATAGAGGAGAGAAAAAAAATCAGTTAGACAAGGGTTTGTAGGGGAAAGCAAAGTCAGCAAATGAAAAGAACCTGAATGGTACTTGAAATAAGCCAGAAACGAAAGATGCCGTAAGACTTTACTAGAACAATTTGGTCTCTAAAGAACATAAAAGAACCAATGACAGTTACCGAACAAAAGAAGAGCAATTTTCCAACCCCAAAACTGAATGCATTGAGAGACTACAATTCCCATTCGGCACCAACTCTTCTCCCACCACAAATCCCCACAATTTTCTCCTAAAATCCCTCCAACCAATCACACCTCTCCTCAACTACTCAATTTGAATTCCCCTCAACCTCTTCAGTGTTTCAGTCAACCCACAACACCCCCACGACACAGTAGCAAAATAAAACACCCACTACACCCACCAAGATTCAAACCTTAGACCTCCGGCAAACACTACACACCACCTATCCCTTAGACCAGCAGGCCCATTCTATCATGTTTTACCAACATTTATTTAAAAAGCCTACTGACTAGAGACAAGGTTTATTCAAGTAAAAACAAAATTTTGTATAAGCCAAGCCTTGAACTCAGGACTTCTCCAACACTGCTCAGGACACTTAACCACTGAAGCAAGCTTGCATTTATGCAATACAACATACAAAAATAAATGCTTAGATTTTGGGGAGTTACACGAATTCTGCTTTTGCCAATCTAATTAATATCAAAATTAATTTACGTATTCAACATTTCATTAAATTTTATCCAAGAACACATAATTTGGGCATTTTTCATTTTAGCCCCTAACATTTCACGCTTTCACAATTTAGTCCCT
Organism: Gossypium arboreum; assembly: GCF_025698485.1. Taxonomy (NCBI): domain Eukaryota; kingdom Viridiplantae; phylum Streptophyta; class Magnoliopsida; order Malvales; family Malvaceae; genus Gossypium; species Gossypium arboreum. Next base: position 88,799,162 of record NC_069075.1, on the reverse strand, counting down.
ATTTCAAAATAACACAAAATACACAAAATCTCATCAAACCCATATTAGGCTGAATTTACCTTAGGTCTCTAGCAATCCATTTCTTTAATTTATTTCACATATTGACCCCTCAATTTACAAATTTCTCAATTTAGTCCTTAATACACATTTTTATCAAAAATCACTTAATTAAACATGAAAATCAAGTATTAAAGATTTATTCTTCATCATAAAAAAAAAATCATCACATTATTAACAATTACAAATCTCAAATTCATCATCAATTCTGAAAATTAACGCATGGGTTTACTAGTATTCGAAGCAATGAACTCAAAAATGTAAAAATTAACAAAAATCGAACAAAACCCATACCTTAATGAACCTCCCAAGTGTGCTTAATCTTAAAGCCTTCATATTTCTTTGAGTTTCGACCAAAAAAAGATGAACATGTATGATTTTTACTTTTTGTTTTATTTCATTAACATTTATTAATCTTTTACCAAATTAACCTTTATAATTTAATTATAAAACTATATAATGCATGCCATTACCGTCCATTAACTTTAATAATGGCCTAATTTCATTTTAAGGACTTAACAATTAATAAACCATAGCAAATTAGTACTTTAACAAATAGAATGTAACTTTTACATTTTACGCGATTCAATCCTTTTTCACAAATCGGCATTTAAATGATGAAATTTTCATACAAAAATTTCATACATATCAGTTCACATACTTTAAGATTAGAATACAATATTAAAATATTTTTATGACTCAGATTTGTGGTCCTGAAACCACTGTTCCGACTAGGGTCTAAACCAAGTTGCTACACGGTTCATTCCACCAAAGAGGCATGGTTGTTTGTGGCTGATAGTGAGTGAGTTTGGGCTCTTGTTGGAAAATGGATGGAGTCTACTAATTTCTTCTACATCCTCTACAATATTCTTCCTCACCGTTAGATTTATTCAAATATGGGTGAGTTATCGAGTAGACACTTAGTTGAAAACGTTACTGGCCTCACTATTCCTCTTACAGGTCTTACTCGTCTCTTGCTCCAGACACCCCTATCCCAGCGCGAAGTCATAGATGTGAGGCTTTGTTTGATATAGCACAATAAGTTGTAGATGCAGTTGCTTCAAGAGTGTGAGTTGGTAGTAGGCCGCAATAGGTTGAAACTTGAAAGGGTGTCTTATAGTGCTAGGGAGAACAATGACAATAGGTTGTCCCACCAAAGACCCGACAAGCAACCTATCTTTCTAGAGGGTGAATCCCCTGCCCTTTCCCTAGTGCCCATGACAACATTCTCAAAATCTGACTCTCCAATAAATTCCCTATCCCTTCCTTTAGTTTTTTTTGATCCTCCTGTTAAGTTTGCCAATGTTGAGAACCCTCTTGCTATCGCTTCAGCTCCACTTCCCACAGATTCTGACACTCCCTTCTAGGCTCCCCATACTTCCCCAGTTGGCACCCTTTACTATACTCCCTGGTTAGGGAAGGTCCAAACGTTTTTCTCATGGTGGAAACATATCAGTGCGGGCCAATATCCTTTCTCTCCTTTTGTTGTTCAACAAAGTCAGGACACAGAGTTTTTCTAGGAATTAAAAGACTTCGTTTATACTTCCTGTAACACCCCTCACCCGTATTCAACGCCGGAATAGGGTTATAGAGAATTACCGGTCTTACAATCAATTTAAACAAACTTTTCTCATACATTTAAACAATACGTACAATCATATTCAATCTCAACAATTTGTCCCTATTACGAGCCTACGAGACCTGAAACATGCATTGGGAGTGGTTTGGGACTAAACTAAAAACCTAAGAAACTTTCACGAACTTTGAAAGACTTTCTCAAAATAGGGGACACATGCCTGTGCAGCCAGGCCGTGTGTCCCATACGGCCACCAGACACGCCCGTGTTATAGGCTGTGTGGACATTTGAAATGGGAGCAGATTGCCATGTTCGACCCCGTGTAACTCTCTAACTTGGGTCACACAGCCAAAATAGGCCCCTGTACCCTAAAAATGGCTACACACGCCCGTGTACCAGGCAGTGTGCTAGGCCGTACCAAACCTGTAGGGTATACTGACTTATGCCACACGGCCAAGTCACACGCCCGTGTGTGAGGCCGTGTGGAGCATACTGACTTTATTTCAATTTTAACACCAGGGGGCACACGACCGTGTAACATAACCGTGTGTCACACAAGGCTAAGACACATGCCCGTGTCTCTGCCCGTGTGGACAAAAATAGGCTATTTACCAGGCCATTTTGCCACCCTATCTTGAATGTACCTACACCACATCTTTTAGTACCAACATAAGGCATAAATATTCTTTCAAGCCAACCAAATACAAGTCCAAGATCCTGCTATTTCATTATCATCAACCACAAAGCTTAATAACAACAATTGACCATTTTGAATATATACCAAATCAAAACCAAAGCCATCTAAATAATCCATTACCATAAACAATACTTTTGCCTACACATAACATGCTAATGCATTTTCAATATCAGTCTATTACTACCTTCAATACTAATACCTAATAATCCATTCACAAAATAATTATAAACCACACATAAAATACCATTTGCACACACATATATATATACATCCAAAATAATCAAAATGAGCCAATTCTCATGGCTATGCACAAGACCAAATATTTAACATTTACAAGACATTTCTAATAACCAAATCCATAAGTAACTTATATACCAAAATAACCAAAAATCCTTATACATGCCATATACTCAAAACTTAAGTTCAAAAATGCCAATTTGATAGTTGGATAGTGTGATGCGATCTCTGACGATCCCCAAGTCCAAGCTAGCTTTATATTCACTATAAAACATAGAAAATTAAATGATATAAGCTATAAAACTTATTATGCTCGTATGAAATAAACTTAATGCAATCACATAAACATAATTCAATAATTTGAATACACCAATATGTATCTTACATTAGCTGTAACACCCCAAACCCGGGCCAGACGTTACGGCCGAATCCGACGTGCTACATTGAAGTTACAAATCCACGTTTCATTTTAGCGCTTTAAAACTATCTTTTGTTAAGCTTAACCAAGTGAATGGAAGCTGGGCACCAGGTAGGAATCCGTAATAGAGGAGGTGAGCCATGAAGGCTACTTAAGTACCAAGCTCTTCGATTGGATCCAATCCTAGACATGCCCAAAACCATTGCCACACTTGGTTATAACGGGTTGAAATCTCTTTGAGTAGATATCTTTGATAAATCGAATGATCGTGACGTTGTGTTATTTTGAAAGCAAGTATCATTTTGAAACCACGTTCTAAGTCTAGCCCATTTGAATTATTATCAACCAGTTTAAAGTTATTAAAAACTAAAATAATCCCAAAAAAGAAAATAAAGTTAAAATGGCCTTATTACAACCCAAAAAAATAAATAATAAATAAGGTAAACTAAAGAAAAACCAATCACTTATTTCAAAGCCCAAAAGGGATCACCGTGGCCACTCTGAATCCCCTCCGGCTCTAAGCCCCCACATCAAGGCTCACCTGCAAGGTTAAGGAAAAGGGGTGAGTTTGGAAACTCAGTGTGCAACAAGCCCCTTCGAGCCCAAAACAATATCACTTCGGGCCTAAGCCCAAATTCAATCTCAGCATATACTGGGCCGAAGCCTTCACATTATTCATATCACTGGGCCGAAGCCTTTTCATTATTCATATCACTGGGCGAAGCCTTTTTATTATTCATATCACTGGGCCGAAGCCTTTACTGTAACGATATGGCCTATAGGCCCATTTCAATAATACATGCAACATCAATGAACATATGCAAGCCCATTTGGGGAGACTATTCAACCCACCAACCGCTACTCTCCACCCGTACCAACCAAGCTCTCCATGTGGGGAATAACTCAACCCACACAACCAAACTCTCCACTGGCAACATAGCTGCTTTATCATATAACTGGAGGCCTAGCCTCTTTTAATAACTGGGGAAAAAGCCATTTTTGATAAACTAGGGCAAAAGCCTGTTTCGGTAAACTAGGGCATAGCCTTTTGCACTTCCTCCATCCATATAAACCCAACCCATGCATAAATGAATACATCATGTGCATATCATGTCAAATCATATATATCAAAATCTCATGTATCAAATTCATAATTAAACCCTAGGGGTAAAATGGTCATTTTTACCTAAGGGCAAAACATTCTTTTTCATATTATAAGGGTAATTTCGTAATTTTACCAAATATTAAGGTTCTCCATGTTCATTATCAGTTACTAACAATTCCATGTGTTTTGACAGCGATTCTAGCCCATTCTTAGCGAAACCGAGTTATTGGGCCAAAAACCCCTAGTGGGCCCTACATAGCCGAATTAGTCATCTAGGCCCATTCAGCCCATCTTCCATAATGGTCTTAGCCGTATTAACGCACAATCTGACAGGATTCCATTTTCTACCAAATTTACCCAAATGGGCCCGGAAGCCCATTGGGCCCGATGTCAGCCCCTCGAGGCCCAACTTACCATCGTGCACCAAATCGTGCCCTTACCTGTTCCAACGATCCTGATCATTGAACTTAGCGAATCTAACTAACCTATGAGCATTCGCATGCTCACGAGTCCTCAAAATGCCAGAATTTTGGCATTTCAGCTTTTCGGCAAATATCGAGTTAAGCTACGAAAGAGGGTTCGTTACACACCTGATTTGCGATATTCTTTGACGAGATCTCCTACGCGATTTCTCCCATAATCAATCGCTTATAGATTAGATCATGTTAGTAATTAAACCAAATCGAAGACTACCTATTAACACTTACATGTTCGGCCACCATCCATAATGGCCCTAGAATTCATACCTTTGCCGAAATTGATGACTAGATCTAGATTTAGTCACTCCGATGATCCAAGCTTATCCAAATTGACACCCCACGCCTTGCTGCTCCTCCAACGTATCTACTCCACCATAGAACCCAAACAAAAACAAATGAAGAAGCCGAATAAGGCTTATATCTCCAATCGGCCACCTCCCTAAACTATAGGGGTTTCGGCTTTTGGCAACAGTTACTATTGAAATCGATTTAGAATACGAATACTTACCACAGTCTCTCTTCTTGAATCCGTTTAAAGCCTAGAAGATAAAGGGATTGGGCACCAAAAAGTGAAGGAAAATAGAGAGTTACTGGTCAACAAGAAATCGGCACCACAGGTTTCAGCTTTTATGACTTTTTGGCAAAAGTAAAGATAGAAGTAGTAGATGAACGGGAGGGAATAGTGAACAGGTTTCGAAAAAGAAAAGGAACGAAAAGTGGATGGAAGGGTGATGGTTCGGCTAGAGAAGAAGAAAGAAAAAAGAAGAAAAGAATAAAACTATGGTTTACAGAAGAAAACGGCACAGCTAAATTGCTAAATGCCGAAAATACTACCCTAACACCCCTCTGCCAAAATCCCCTCCCTAATCCCCTCTAATCGGCTAACTCTATCTCCCTCTCAAATCCCTAAAATCTCTCCCCTTATCCCTCCTTAATCCATGCGTTTGACTGATTCAAATTCTCTCCCACAGAGTTCTATTCGGGTACAACTCCTGCATGCTCAAAGCATAAAAATTAACATCACCTTTGCCATCACAGGGAATCGAACCCAGGTCTTCCCCCGACCACTTACACTCCACCTTACCACTTCACCACAGGCTCTTTTTGTGATACATTTTACCCACAATTTGTAATAAGACCACCTATCCAAATCCCCTAACTTCTTAAGTCCAAAATTCAAAAATTCTACCGGGTTTCGGCCAACACATGGGCCCTCCATAAGCCTATTTACACCCTCTAATTATGAATTTCACAACCAAATATCTAATTTTAAAAAATTTACCAAAATATCGAGAATCACGACAAAACCCGAAAATCAGGATATTACATTAGCTAACAAACCTTTCAAATACTCATTCAACAAATTATATACTTTCATCATAATTTATTTGATTCAACGCTAAAATAGTTTATGTACATACCTATACTATCTTGTTTCAATCTCATACACATTCTCATCTTTCATTTACCCGTTGAACCATTCGGATACTCAAGGGTCTCACACGATAAGTACCTATACCATGGCCCGTAGTCAAATCAAGGTAACTTTTCTCCAATGCATTGATATCATGGCCCGAAGCCAAATAAGCGGATATGCATGGCCCGAAGCCAAATTGGTATAACTCGTACCCAAAGTGTTATATCATGGCCCGAAGCTAACTGAGATTTCGAATGTCGAATCATCGTTGAATCACTATCGTTCATATCCACAGTCTCATGTTTTCAATTTATGCAATATCAAAGCATATAAAATACATTTTTATTAAATTTTATCACATATGAACTTACCTCGAATGTGGACACGACGAAATAAGTAGTTTAGTTGATAACTTTCGTTTTCCCTTGACCTATATCCGAATTCCACTTTTCTTGATCTAAATATATTCAAAATTAACTTATTTAATCATCTCTTTATTCAATTTAATCCAGAACACACATTAGGGCTATTTTACACATTAACCTCTAAACTTTAACATTTTTACAATTTAGTCCTTATTTCACAAAATCACAAATTAATGAAATTCAATACCAACCCATGCTAACTGATTTATCAATTAGTCCCTAGCAGCCATATTTTTCATTTATTTCACATTTTAACCACTAACTTTACACATTTCTCAATTTAATCCCTATTTTGCAATTTCACTAAAAATAACTTAACAAAACTTATATATCTATCAACAATATGTTATAATCTATCACGAAACTTCAAAATAAACATGTATTCATCAATGGCATCATTCAAAATCTTTAACAGGTTTGCAAAATAGTCCCTGGGCTAGCAAGTACTAGCTGCAATGATCTCAAAAACATAGAAATAATTAAAAACGGGACAAAAATCTTACCTAGATGAGCATGAGAAGCTTGGCCGAATGTAAACCTAACAATGGCTTCTTTTGCTTTAAATTTTTGATCAAAGAAACTTTGAACATGATGAATTTAATCTTTGTTTTATTATAATTAACCTTAATTTCTTAATTACCTATTTAACCTTATTAGTAATTCAAAAATTCAATTATGCCATGCCATTATCATCCACTATTATAATGATGGTCTAATTACCACTTAAGAGCCTTAACTTTAAGGTTCTATAGATATTAGATACCTTTAGCTAATAGAACTCCACTTTTACTCTTTACGCGATTTAGTCCTTTTTATCAAATTGACCAACCTAATTATAAAATTTCTTAATAAAATTTTCACACAATCACATTATCATGTTGTAAACATTAAAATAATAATTTTAAATTTGGATTTTTAGTCCCAAAACCACTGTTCCAATTTGACTAAAAACAAGCTGTTACACTTGCTCCCCTTCTTCTGACGTTCACAAGCCTACCATGTTATCAGCGAAGTGTGGCCACGGAAGTTGGGCCCTTCAAAAGGCTTGTGTTGAAATAGAGGTCAAACAAGTTGAGTTTGAGAGGGCCCTTCTCACTGGTGAGCAATCTCTTACCTAGCTCCGGCAATAATTTGAAGCCTACGTCCAACAAACTGTTAATCTCATTAAGTCTGTCTCCGCTTGAGAGACCAAATACCAGTCCTTGGAGACTCAAACAATGGAATTAAAGGAGAGGGTTCATCAATTGGAGTCTCTCAAAGAGTAGCATCTTATCGATAAGGGATGTATCCAGAAGGAAAATAATGAAGCCTTGGAGAATTATAAGGAAGACACCCAGAAGGGCATTCAAGATTATTTGCCTCTGTTAAAGGCTAACTTGATCCTGCACGCACAGGTCACCACGGGACCCTTAACTTAAGTCAAGCAAATTTCAGTTGCCTGGGCCAATTTATTAACACGGACCTTGTAACATCCCGAATTAAGGCCTAGTCGGAACAGTGGTTTTGGGACCACCAATTCGACGTAAGAAAACTTATTTTTATTATATTTTTTATGGTTTACAAATTTGCGCGATGATTTCGTGAAAATTTCGTTTGAAAATTTTGACATTTGGGCACTCAATTTAGTCAAAATGACTAAATTATAAAAAGTGCAAAAGTTGAGTTCTACATGTTAGAAGTGTCAAATTGATTTGAAATTTTAAATTTGGGGTCCTTAAATGGTAATTAGACCATTGGTTAATTTTTGGAAAAAATAGACATGAAATGGGTGAAATAGAATATTTTTAAGTTAGAGGCATTTTGGCAATTTAATAATTAAAAGAATTAAAAAGGGAAAATAAGCTAAAATTGGCCATCATCTTCTCCATTCAGCCGAAACTTGTGTGGACACCGTGGCTAGGGTTTGGTTCAAGCTTCCAAGCTCATTTATCAAGGAAAATGAGATTCGAGCATAGATTGGAAATGAATGAGATTATGGACTAAATCGGAATAAATAGTCGTGCTCGCATTCGAGGTAAGTTCGTATGTCAATAATAATGCAATAATATCATTGTTTATGCTTGAACTTAAATTGATGTGTTAACATTATGTGGTGAATATTTATATAGTTGATATGATGATTGTATTATGTGACAAATGCCTAAATGTAATTATGAGCAATGCCATGTTTATTTCATGAATATGAGAATGGTGAATTTGTAAGCATGAATGGTTTTATGGTCATTGTTCATGACATGACAAACAAGTGCAATAAGGATGCTATGTAAAAGTGTGGAAAACCTCGTTTGAACCTTAGGAATAGTTTAGGATACAAGTGACATGTCACTAGGAATTAAGAAATCCAAGCTCATTGAGCGGTCTAAGTTCATGATATATGTGAGAATCTGAACTTGTTGAGTGGTCCAAGTTTGTAAGATATGTGGCATCGGAGCTCGTTGAGTGGTTCGAGTTCATAATGAATGCGATACATGTAACATCCGAGCTCGTTGAGAGGTCCAAGTTCATTATGGATGTGTTACATGTTATAATGTGACAGCCCTAATTTGACCCTAGTCGGAATGTGGTTTCGGGACCACAAAACCGAGTAATAAAATTTAGTTAATATTTTAATTTCATATCTTATATGTGTGATAGTACTTGTATAAAAATTTGATGTTTTAATTTTATCTTAGGAATGTGAATTTTGCTTGAAAGGATCTAGTTGAGAGACTTAGAAAATTATGATAGGTAAATAAGTAACGACCAAATAGTATTAAAATAGGAAAGTTTGGGTTTGCATGTCAAAGTGCCCAATTCATGTTAAGTGGCCGCCAAGCATGGTTCCATTCCTCCAAGTTTATGTTGTTTATTATTTAATATTGGTAAGTAAATTAAAATAAATTAAAGAAAGGAATTAAAAAGGAAAAGATGAATAAAATAAGGAGGAAGAGGAGTGTTCATCTTTTTTTCTTTGGCTATTGCCGTGAGTGAGGAGAAGGAAGGAGATTTGGTTATTTGATTTTGGCTTGGAAGATGGCTAGAATGAGGTATGTATTGAATGATTCTTGAAAATCTATGCATGTTTGAGATGGTTAGTTCAAATTCTACTCATCCTATAGATTAGACTTAGGATTTTGAGGTTGAAATTCGCCAAGAAGCTTGAAACTCTTAGTAGATGTGTTAATGTGATTAAAATGGATAGTAATGTAGGATATGGTGAGTGGTTAATTGCTTTTAACTTGAAAGTTGAGGTTAAAATGGGTTAAGTGATTGCGAATCTAATTTAGGGGTGGAGGATTGTGTTCATGTTATATTGGATAGGTAGAGGTTGTAATGAGGTTGAAATTGTTGAATTGTTAGTTGGGTAACAAATGAAGCAATCGGCCATATCGGGTAAAAATGGGATGTTCATTTTAGTTGTTGTTTCATTTTTGTGAGAAATGGGTCAAGTGTTCATGAGATGAAATTTTGTGATTAGATGAATTAAAAGTAATAGCATAGTTGATATATATATATATATATATATATATATATATATATATATATAGATATACATATTCGGCCATCACTTAGGAGCTTATGTGATGTTGAGTTTAAGCTTTGCATATTCAGCTATATATATACATATATATGTAAGCCCATTCGTGATATTACCTTAGGACTATGTATATATAACCGACAAAAAAAAATGGGAAAAACTAGCAAAGGTGATTGCCGAATGTCCAAGTATACATATGCATGTGTGATTGGATTATTGAAAGTATGGTAATTGCATAAGGTTATTAGCCGAATAGCTAAGAACATAAGGTAGCAAGATAAAAATTTTACCATGTCGTTCCGTATGTCATAAAATCATTAAAATGTGAATACCAATATATGTAGCAAAGCGGTTGAATGAGTTAATTTATTTGTTTAAGCTCAAGATCCTAAAGGAGAGGCGTCCAACAAGGGGAAATTGAAGGTCATCGAGTAGCCGACTTGGAATTATTTTACCCAACACAAGGTAAGTCATTAAGCATATAGTTGGTATTGATTTAAATGATCGTAATACCTATGCAATTGTGGTTAATGAGATGAAATGTATACAAATGTATATGTATGTAGAGATGAAATTGTCGAATGTAAAAAGGAAGTGAAGCGTATAGAGTGGCTGGTTTTCGGCACTAAGTGTGCGGGCAATAAGTGTTCACGGTTGTGAGATTGGCACTAAGTGTGCGGGCTTGAAATGCATGGCACTAAGTGTACGAGTTTAAAGTACATGGCACTAAGTGTGCGTGGTTGATTATTAAGCACTATGTGTGCGAACCCACTATATATATATTTTCTATCAATTATTTATATTAAGGGTGCGACCTTACCGAGTCGATTTCGGACAGCGGAAAGGGTAAGTACCTTGAGTTCATGGCTAATAGGTGCTATGTTTATATTTGGAGTTGAGCGTGGTAAGTTTTGAACCTATGTGATGATTATAATTGAAGTCACGTACATAAGGTTCATCGTGGAATAGGTGAAAGTTCGCTTAGTTGTATGATTGTAACGAAAATAAAATGATGTATGGAAATGCCTCAATTATTCTATTGAATAGCGTATGAAATGTCAATGTAGGACTTGGAATGAGATTGAATCGTAAGGTCTAAGAAACTATGGCATAGTTCGGTATGGATGGAGTACTTAGCCTCATTTCGTTGTTTCCTCTTGTGAAAATTTAATTAATGGATGGTAGTAGAATGCTTATGACTTACTGAGTTATATACTCATTCGGTGTTTGCTTGTCACCTATTTTAGGTTTCTTGGACTCGACTTTTTGCGTATTCGGGACCGTCATCGAAGTCATCACACCGGCTAGCAACTTTTGGTATTTTCTTCTTAGTTGGTCTAGGAGAACATTTCGCATGTATAGGCTATTATGTTTTGTTGAAATTTGGTATGTAAACTTTTAGCCATGCGAAAATGGCATAAATGTTCGGTTGGAATTGGTTCTATGATGTTTGGACACAAGTCTTGGTAATTCGGTTTTGGTTGAGTATTGGTTGAGCCCTACTCGATTATTATGCCATATGTCATGGCTGATTATTTTCGGTGTTAAATTCATGATTTGGTAATAGTGTAGTGGGGAGATGCTCGGTGATGATTAGCCTTTGGCATGGCTAGTCATGGTCATAAATTGTGACATGTATGATGAATTATTAGTTAGATCAAGGAAAAATCATGAAATAGGCATAGTTTGTTTTAGTAACAGATGCTGACAGCAGCAGTGATGTGAGATTGAAAAATCACTAAAAATAGTAGAAATGGAATTAAATAATGAATAAATTATGAAATCGAATCTTGATGAGTCTATTTTCATATGGAAGAAACGAAATGACCATATGAGCTGTATGTTAGGAGTTAATTAAATTCTTGTGAAACAGGGCCAGAGCGATTTCTGGATCCCCTGTTTTAATTTAGAAAATTCACCATAAATTTTATTGAGATAATTAGAGGTCGTGCCTTATATGTACAAATTCATTATCGAGTCTAGTTTCATTAGAGACAAACGGTATAGGCATTGAAGCCCTGTACAGGGAGATATTTAAATCGTAAGGTACAGAGGTCAGTGTAGTCGAACCTTGAAACAGGGGAGACTTTAACAAATAAACTGTACTAATTGGCCCAACAAAAAAATTCTACAAAATTCCCCCATATAGATATATGAGTCTAGTTTCGGGGAAAATTTACGGAATTGGATTTCGAGTTTCAGAACTCAAAATATGATTTTTAAAGCGACCATGATACAGTAGCCAGCTTGCCTGGAACAAAAAAAAAATAGGGGGAAATAAATGAAGTAAGCCGGTAACACCTCATGTTCGATTTCCGGTAACGGCCATGAGTTCGGGGTGTTACATATAAGGTAGCTTTGGCTAAGTATGTTTATGTGGCACTTATGTGCAAGTTTTTGTGTATTCAATAGTATTCCAAGTGATCAACGGGTATTATAATGAATGATGTGATGAAAGTCTCGAGATGGGCATGGTAATGAAGGTAAAGTTATTCGATATGCTACAGATATGTAAAGGTACGTATGTTATACTCATGAGTAATGCTTTGTTACAGAATGATATATGATGAAAAGGTATATTCACGTATATGTATATGAATATTTGATTAATGAGTTAGAATGCTTGAATGATGAATAATCTTGGTGATTATGTTATTATGCCATCATATGATAGTTATCATGAAATTGCACTAAAACAGTTTTGGACATAAGCAGTTGTGTGATTTCGAAAATCCACCAAAAGTTGTGGAAATTGAATTAGAGACTAAATAAGATATGAGATTAAAGCTTATTGAACCTAGTTTCACATAGGAAAACAATGTAAGCAAAAGGGTTTCATATTATAAGATATTTGAACTTTTGTGAGATAGAGGCAGAGTGCTTTCGGGCTCCCCTGTCTCAACTTTGACAAATCACTAAAAATTTTAGAAAAATAATTATGGGTTATAATTTATATGAATAAATCCTTAATGAGTCTATTTTCAATATAAATATACTAGAACATTAATCGAATGTCGTACTAAGAGATAATCAATTTTTAGTAAAGAAGGGTCAAAGCTGTCAAACAACAGAATAGGGGTAAATTTAAAGAATAAACTGTACTTATTGACTAGACAAAAAATTCTGATAATTTTATGATAAGAAGATATGTGAGTCTAGTTTTAGGGAAAATTAGCGGATCTTGATTTGGATAGCTCTAGATATAAATAATTTTGTGACTATGACTCTAGAAAATAGCATGATCAGAATATAAGTAAAAGTATAATTATGGTTATATTACCATGGAATCATGTTGATAATTCGCTTATTATTTGCATATGGGATTACTAAGCTATAAGCTTACTCCTTCCTCTCCATTTCCTTAGTGTTGTTAGGTTGGCTTGGGGTTGGAGATCGTCGGAGGCAGCATCACACTATCAAGCTCCCACCTTTGGAGTATTGATGAATCTTAATATCTTCAAGTGAGTGGCATGTATACAGACTTAATTATTGATATGTGCTGTTATGTTTTGGCCAAGATGTTGGCTTATATTAGCACATTGTATATAGCCATGAGATGTGGCTTATGATGGTTATGACTTGTAAGCCTAATTATCCAAGTTATGTGATATTATCCTGTGAAGTGGTTATATGGTTTGACTTGATTGCTATGATTAGATGATATCATGATATGTATGCTTGCTGTTTTCATTGAGAGTAAATGGTATGTTATTGAACATGGTGTAAGAGTATAAAAAGTGATTAAAATGGTAAAGCCAAAGAATATGAATGGGTGTGTTTAGACTAGATATTATACGAGTATGTGGTTCACATGTATGTAATCATACGAACATTACTTTGAGTTTTAATAAATGATATGAAACCATCAAATTGAAGTTATAGTATGTGCCTATTAAGTGTTTAAGCATGTAAGGATTAAACCAACAAAAAGGCTTGGGAAATACCCTAAGTGTTAGTCACACGGGTAGAGACACAGCCATGTGTCTTAGCCGTGTAGAGGACACAACGTAGCACACGAGTGTGGCCTGGCTGTATGGTTCAAATTGTTTTGCTGACATCACAAATAGAGAGTTACATGGGCTGAGGACACTGGTGTGTCCCAAGCCACACTGACGTGTGTGACCACACGACCCACCCACACAAGCTTGTGACTCTCCAAAGCAAGAAAATTTGTTAAGTTGTCAAAAGTTTATCGAAAGTTCTCAGTTTAGTCCCGAACCACCTCGATGTATATTTTAGGCTTCGAAGGCCTGTATAAGGGACGATATGCATGTGTTTGAAAAGTTTTAATTTTGGACAAAATTTTGTGACCCAGTTTTGCATGCTTGTGAATGTTTAAATCCGGTAATGCCACGAACCCTATCCTGGCATCAGATTCGAGTAAGGGGTGTTACAGACCTTAGCTTCGATGTTTACAACCCCTCGGAAGCTAGCTAAGAGGAATTTTAGAAGGAGTGGAAGAAATCTGGAGAACTCTTCCATGCTAGAAACTTGGAAGCGTCTGACCTTGAGTTTCTGAAATAGTCCGCTCCAAGGGAGGACTTGAATATTCATGTATCTTTTAAAAATTCTCTCTATTTTTAATGAAGCTTACTTTTACCCTCTTCATTAATCTTTCACATTTTGCCTCACTTATCATTTGTTCGGCTATAGTATGCCCAACGTCAGCTTCAATAATTCACACAACTGCATCCACTTCATAACACACATTAACTTTATATAATAACTTGAAGGACTGAGCCAAACCTATAGTAGAGGCCCAATTTCGCCCAAACCAACGAAAAAAAAGCAAACAAATAAAAAAAAAGTCCATTAACTAAAAGCCCATTTACAAAAAAACAAAGAGCCCAAGTATAAAGCTCAAATATAAAGCCCAAATACAATCTGCTAACCTGAACCCTAAAACCCAATAACTTGAAGCCTAAAGCTTAAGACACTAAAACAATTTTAGAAACCTAAGTTTCCCCTTAGCCCTTCAACCCCGCAGCCTTCGCCAAGTTAACAAGCGCATCGCCCGAGGTCTGACACCTCCTTTGCCACCACTACCTGCAAAGACAAAAACCAGGGGTAGAGAATAGCATAAACAAGAAAGGAGAAAAGAAAAAAAAAGATTAATATCATGTATTATATTTCAGCTATAAAAACTGAAACCAATTGTAACAGAAAGGAGAATGAAATAGAAAAAAAAACACGACAGAGTTTAAGAAAAAGGGTAGTTCCTTTTTTTTTCGAAGCTAACATAAAAAAAGAACAACAAAGAGGTTTAAACTTTTGTTTTACCTTGTTTCGCCACTGTCGCAGGTGGCCTCCTCTGGTGTTGAAATGGCCTCTGCATCCCTTGGGATTCATCCAAGGCTTCGTCAGAAGGAGAGAAATCGAAAGGTTTCTTGTTCGTCTTGTCAAGTTTGATCAGATTTTTGGGGATTTTGACCTCAGATCCGTGTTTTACATAAAAATGGTTTCGAAAAGGGGAAGTTTTGGGGAACTTCGGGCACTGGAGGCAGCGGTCTCCATTGCCAATGACTGGTGACCATGGCAAAAGCTCGCTTCCTTGCGGTCGTACAGGGACAAGGTGTTGAGAGAAAAAAGGGGGGAGAAAGTTTTTTTTTAAACAAGGTAAAAATGATTTTTTTCTATAAATTTTTTATTTATATAGGCCCTTAAAACGGTGTCGTTTTGGGCTTGGCCTCAGATGCCTAAAACCCCGTCGTTTCAGGGTCGATCCAATGACCCGATCCAAATCCATCTAGGATGCACGAGCTTTCAAAAGGAAGGGTCTATTTTCTATTTTGTCCCTTATGCATTTTTCCTCTTTTTAAATTTCATCTTATACCTTTTTATTTATTTTATATTTTATCCCTTTAATTTCTTATTTCCTTACAAATTAGTCCCTTGACCCATTAAGGGAATGACATGTGTACAGGGGTTAAGAAAATAACCCTCCGAGTCCCTGTATTTTTCTATTTTATTTTAATTCGATCCTTTATGTTCTTTTATTATGATTTATACTTTAAACTTTGTTACATTTTCAATTTAGTCCCTTTATTTAATATTTTATGTTTTTAATTTATGGTTCTTTTAGTTTTATTATTTATGCTTTAGCCCTTTAAAGTATGCAATCTTCAATTTTATTTTTGAGTTATTATTTTATTTATTTATATTATTATCATTGATTAACATGATTATTTCTATTATAATTGTATTATTATTTACTAGCATGATTACTATTATTTTTTATGCTATTTTTTCGTAAACTTATTATGTATCATGCTTAAATATATTTATTCATTTTTGTACTATACTTGAATAAATTAATTGCACATTGCATTAAATGTTATATTCAGTTTTACACGACGCATAAGAAATAATTAAATCTAATATAATATTCTTTATTTAGGGATCCGGGAAGTTGTGCCCTAAATTACAAGGTACGACTTTCTCCTTAAACCAAAATAATTGAACATCCTTATAAAATTCAAAACATATAGGATTTAGGTAATAATTAAATGATGAGTATTCTTATTTTTGGGAATTAGAGATCCTATGCCCCAACTTACAGGACATGACTCTTCATCTCGGTTGACCCGAAATAAGAAAGCCTCCTCTATAGAATTTAATTTAGATAATGACAATTTCAATGCCATCAAATAACATCATGTAAAAGGGGATCGCATTTTAAATTCTCTTCAAATTCTCAATTTTCGACGCTAAGAAATCAAGTAATCAACTAGGTACCAATTTTGGGCGTTATGAGGGTGCTAATCCTTCCTCATACGTAACCGACTCTCGAACCCACTTCCTGGATTTTGTAGACTAAAAATTTATCGTTTTAGTAAATTTGACCCCTTTTTTTTAAAATGATTAAGTTCCGAAGTGATCTAATCAAAACAAATAAAAAGGATTGGTGGTGACTCCATCTTTGTTTTTAAAAAATAACAAGTTGATTTCCAAAAAGGTTTCGACAGCTTGACGACTCCATTGGGGATCGAATAAGAGAGTCAAGCCGTGAGTTGATTACTTTTTAGTATTTTTGTTGAAGATTGATAATTCAATTTAATTTGACGATCCCTTCCTTGCATTTCATCCTTCATGTTTTATTTTGGTGGTAAATAATGTCTTTATTATCTCGGGTTACATATCGATCTAATACATCTGTTTTATGGGTTCTATAGCTTCTCATTGTATGTTTTCACATATTGCATGAATTAAACGTTCTCTTCTTCCCTTCTTAAGTGGGAAT
This sequence comes from Gossypium arboreum, assembly GCF_025698485.1. NCBI lineage: Eukaryota > Viridiplantae > Streptophyta > Magnoliopsida > Malvales > Malvaceae > Gossypium > Gossypium arboreum. The sequence goes on along the minus strand of NC_069075.1, from coordinate 88,781,994 downwards.
GAGAAGCTATTCCTTCGTGAGGTCTTCACCTCTGTGCGGCCGTAAGGAAATATATTCCCCTGAACTGAATTCGGTTCATATGAACCTATAATGGGTGATGATTGAGGAATCTGCTTTACTTTAGAACCAAACCACATTTAATGAACCCTAAGAGCCTACCTTAGGTAGAACCATGTCGAACCTTTAGCGGTTACCAAAATAGATTACAAAGAAGAAACATTTTAATTGTTATTCTTTGCTTTGTATTCAAGCTTTATACAAAATGTACTGGCCTATTTCGTTTTGTCTTGGTTGGCTACATTGCAATTTCATCTTCGAGGAAAGGTGTTGATTTGTGTTCAATTGCTAAATGGAGAGCTTATTTATAGTACTAGAAAGAGCATTTGTTTTCTCCTTACTTATTGGTTAATTTGTCCCCATTTAGTTATCTTTAGCACATATTTTACCGTTTTTAGTTCAACAAATTGCATTGTATAACTAAGTGGATCTCAGCCTATTTATCTATAATTTTGTCATGTTTTGGTACCAATTTCACTGCATTAGTATTTTCAGATTGCACCCAGAATTGTCGCCGCACCTGATAGCTATCCGAATAAGAACAAAAATTTGTGTGTTATCCAATCTGGTATAACCAAGTTGTAGTATAGAGGCAGCATGATTTTGATGATTCTGATTCTGGTATAACCATCTGTCTCGATTGGAAGTTGGTAGCAAAGATAGAAACATACTTCAAATTGTCGACGCATTCCCAGATGAGAAGTTATTTGCTGTAGATGCAACCCCTTGGTATGCTGATTAGGTTAATTATCTAGTTTGTGCAAAACTCCCATTAGGTGACACAGGCCATAAAAAATAAAGATTTCTTCTTTAAGTAGTAAAGTATCATTGGAACGAGCCGTACTTATTCAAGGCATAATGACAACATCATTTGATGTTATGTTCCAAAATAGAAGATCCTTTCAATCCTGAAGCACTATCATGATGCTCCTAGTGGAGGGCATTTCGGTGGCATGCGAACTGCTACTAAGATTCTCCAATCAGGATTCTTCTGGCCTTCATTATTCAAAGGCACCAACAATTTTGTGAATCAATGCAATAGGTGTAAGTGCACTGGCTCTATATCCCGACGCAATGAAATGTTGCAGCAGCCAATTATGGAGGTTGAATTGTTCGATGTTTGGGGTATGGATTTTATAGGACCATTTCCAAATTCATTTGGAAATCTTTATCTATTAGTAGCTATTGACTACGTCTCGAAGTGGGTTGAAGCTGTTGCAGTCCCAAAGGATGATGCAAATATAGTGCTTAAATTTTTTCACAAGCATATACTCACCCACTTTGGCACACCAAAGGCATTGATTAGTGATCAGGGTACACATTTTCTTTACAACCAAGTGGCAGCTGCACTAAAGAGATATAGAGTTAATCATAGAATGGCTAGTACTTATCATCCGCAAACTAATGGATAAGCTAAAGTATCAAACTGAAAAATAAAAATATTTTTGAGAAGGTTGTGAACTCTTCTAGGAAAGATTGGTCTTTTAGATTGGATGACACTTTATGGGCATTGCGGACAGCATACAAAACTCCATTAGGGATGTCACTGCATCAATTGGTTTTTGGGAAAGCATGTCACTTGCCAGTTGAACTGGAGCACAAAGCAATGTGGGCAATTAAGCAAGTGAATATGGACTATGAAGTTGCTAGAAAGAAAAGGCTATTAGATATCATTAAATTAGAGGAAGTTAGGCAAAATGCCTATGGAAATGCTGTAATTTACAAGGAAAAGGCAAAATAATGGCATGACAGAATTATTTTGCGGCGACAATTTATCGCGGGTCAACAAGTTTTATTATTCAATTCTAGACTGAAACTACACATGGGTAAATTGCGCTCATGTTGGTCTGGACCTTTTGAAGTTGTCGAAGTATTTCCTCATGGTGTAGTCACAATAAGAGATTTAGATGATGGACACTAGTTCAAAATGAATGGCTGGCGATTGAAACATTATTTTGGGAATATTAATCAAAACCAGGTAGAGACCATTAAATTGGTCGAAAATTTTTAATTTTTATTGAATTCATCATTATGTTACTTTATTTTATCTTTTTGTTGTTTTTCTGTTCAAGCTTGTTTTATTTTTTATTTTATTTTATTTTATTTTATTAGAATAATTAGGTACCATTGTTGACGCACTTGGGCTTTATTGTCAACACAATTTATACTATAGTACTGTCACTTATGACTTATTAAGAATGAGAGCGAATTAGAAATTTCAGATCCCATCATTTGATAAAAAGTCATGTAGTCGTCTAATCTATCTGAATAGTCGTAATTCTTATTGGATGTAATTATTCCCACCAACTTTATATCACTTCACAAAAGTCACGCCTTTCCATCTTCTTCTTTCACTCATTATAAACCCCCTTCACTGTGTCGACTGTAACACATACAAAGAGCCTTTTTTATTCACTTTCTTCTCATCAAGCTCGTACCTTTACAACTCTAAAACATCTTCACTCCACAAGACAAACAAAATAAGGCAAGAATAAGAGGATCAATCAAGAAAGCCACCAAGCTTGTTAAAGAACACTCATCCTCTACACCTGCAGTTCGTGAATCAGAATCCTCCAGGCCAATTGAGAAAAAGGAGCTGATGATCTTTTTAATGAAAGCGGTGAAGGACCAGTTTCAAGACAACATTTTGAAGTGACATTTCCACCCAGAACAGGGCATTCTCCTTTCGCAACAGTAAGACTTGGGCAAGCAAGTCTACACAACCATCTTTAAGCTAAAGTGGGAGACTTTTTGCACTCATCCTGGAAGCTATTCTCCTTCATTGGTACGTGAGTTTTACGATAACCTTTATAACCATGAGTTAGAGTTTATCTTTGTTTGAGAAGGCTTAATCCCATGGGATGCTAAAAAAATCAATGAGCTGTACAACACTAAAGTGGATGTAGATGAACATTCTGAGTTTATTAAAGATACCACCGACGACAAAAGGGACCTGCTGGTGAAGGATTTATGTGTCGAAGGAACGTTGTGGATGGGTTCACATCAAAAGAATTATACAATGCACTACCGCTTTCTGACATTGCAAAGCAAAATTTGGTTTCATTTTGTCAACTGCAAGCTACTACCCTCTACTCAGCACCACAATTAACCTCGATAGAATGTGCCTGATACATTCAATTGTCAAGGGTAGAAAGACTGATGTCAGCGCAATACTCCACCAGGAAATTGCTGAATGCACCGCAAGGCAAACTAGAATTTTGGTTTTCCCATCGTTGGTGATGCTACTATGCCAGTAGAAAGAGATCATGGTCCGTGATGATGAAGAGATCTTAGAGAATAAGGGTCCGATAAATGAAGCCTGCATTGAAATAATGGCTCGTGGGAAAGATGCACTGACAATGAAGGAGGCAGAGACCATCAAGACAAGGAAAGAAAAAACCATGGCAGAAACCAAAGGAACAAACCTAACTACAGAGACATCATTGTTGCGCCATATGTAGGATATAGAGAAGTTGGCCAATTCTATCAGCAATAAATAGATCAGGCTTGTCGCTATAATAAAGGACGGAGAGATCACAAAATTTGTTCTACGCTTATACCAAGGCATATAACAACTCTATTGTAACTGCATTAAGTTAGTTAAGCCCGACTTTATTCCTAGAATTTCCAATGTTCCCATCGATCATCCAAGATTATGAACCCTCATCCGAGGAAGATAACTTAGGGGCCCAAGATAGATTGGTGGAATCCCCTTCCATTATGCACGCGTCTGATAATGAGATAGAAGAGGACTCAATGGGCATTGAGGAATGTATATGAAGGATTGATAGCCTGGTCGATGGTGATTTCATTGCTGGTCAAGAGGTGCCTACTATTGAGGAAGAAGTTGATGTGGGAGAGGAGGAAGTCCGTGTTGCAGTTGTGAACGAGAAGGTCGAGGAAGAAAATACTGAGAAAGAATCTACTGAAAATATTGTGAATGAATCGGAGATTGTGGGTACAACTACTGATAATCTGAAGTGAGATAAAGCTAGACTGGTGAAAGCTATAGATGTAACCAGTGAGAAACACTACAACTCATTGGCACTAGTGGTCTATACAGGACAACTCAAGGTAACCCTCCTGCACAGGAAGTAGCCGATGATGCCGAAATAGCGTCAAAAATTGAGGAGTGATCCGAGGATCGTGCAATGCCTAAAGAAAAGAAGAGAAAGTGCTCCAAAGATAAAAAGTGCAAGCAGGACGAGAAAAAGAGGAGGAAGAAGAAACATCATACAGCCACATTAATGGCCGAGGAAAACTGAGTTAGTTTATTTTAAGTTTTAGCTGTGGTATTCATGCATTGCATGTAGTTGTAATTTTCATTTTGTTAGTGCATATTGCTGTTGCATTTGTATTGTCATCACATTTTAATGATAGTGCATTGGGAATAATGCAAAATTTAAGTTTAAGGGAATGTATATGGGGTTTATTTTGAGTTTATGATGCATGCAAGGTTTATTTGTGGTTAACACAAATGTGTTTGAAAATTTATGTTCCATTCAATAATTAATTCTTGAATCATGTGAATTATCGATGAATGAGTTGGATAAATTTGACTAAATGTTGTATCTTCAATTTTTTGATGAATGATTTAGGTTGCATTAGTAATAGATGACTAGTGGCATTCCTTGAATCTTGAATGAATTTGCCTTTTACAACTGCTTATATATATAGTTATGAATAAGAGACACTACAAAGTGGGTGTATTGTGAAATGTTAAAGAGGGAACACTACAATGCAAGCGTAGAAAAATGAATTTGGCCAATGGCTGTTACTGCATGAGTGTGTACCGGCACGATTACGTACTCCCTAGGGGTGTAACACCCCGAATTTTGGGCCTAAAAGTTTTAAGCCTTGAGTGGGTGCAGTTAGGAGACTACACATAAATATTTAGTTGTGTAAGAATATGACACAATTGCGTATCTACTTTAGTGGTTAAGTGTTCTGTGTGTTTTGGGAGTATTTGAGAAGTCTTGGGTTCAAGCCTGAGCAAGTGCAAAAAAGTTCTGTTTTTTAAGGAATAGGCACTATCTCTAGGCTGTAAGCTTTTAAATTAATATGGACAAAACATGACAGAAAAAGCCTACTGGCCCAAGGGATAAGTGGCTGATAAACCGTAATTCTACATATTTTTATCCCATGCTTAGCACATTTTAAGGATGATTTTTCCTTAAAATTGGTGAATTCGATGCTCTTAATGCCTTAATTTCATGTTTTCTGCTTAGGTGAGCATAGGAGAGTGAAAGGAAAAGAAATGAGCCAAAAATGGAGAAAATGGGCCAACGTACGAAATCAACACGTCCTGGACCTCCTCACACAGATAGACCACACAGCCGTGTCAATTTGGCAGAATCGAAGTACGAATCACACAGGTGGACCACACGCTGGTGCCTAGTTAACAGGCTTGACCACGGCCTTAAGCAATCGTAGACGGGCATGTTCCTACCAAGCCCAAGTTTAGTCCAATTCAGAAAAAGCCAATTTTGAGGGTTCTTAGGTTTTCTAAAGCCTATAAATACACCTTAGAGGAGGAGGAAAAACACACATACAGAGAAGGAATCATGGAACTGTTTAAGGAAAGCCGATTGATCCATCTCAGAAGGCAGATTCATCTTCAAGAATGAAGATCTCCCCTCAATTTCCCTTCAGGAGTTTTGAGTTTTTCTTTATATTTTGTATTCATTATTCTTATGAGATGTTTACCTTTTTAGTTATGAACTAAAACCCCTAAATAGCTAAGGGGAATGAAACTTAAGATAGATCTTGTTATTATTATCTAAATTGTATGATAAAAATTTGACTTGTTCTTAATTATGTATTCTTAATTCTTGTTTTGATATTCCAGGATATTAATTCAGGTTAAGCTCTTATTCAGAGGAGAAATAGACCCTGTCTAGAGTACATTAGTCATAATTAAGCAAAGTTGGTTGCGCGCCTAGAGATAGGGTAACAAGATTTTGCCAGATTAGGGTGAAACCTAGTAAGAGGATCCATAGATCGAGTTAATGCAACCCTAGGGAGTTAATTAGAAAGAGATTTCAATTATTCAAACTAGGGTTAGACGTTGTTAGTCTCAAGAGAGATAATAATATAACTTAGGATTTCTACGGATCAAGTCAAATGAATAAATCATCCGATTCAGAGTCAAATAACAAGTGAAGTCTAGGTGGATTTTTCCTTAGGTATTGTCTCAATAAATCGAGCTTTCCAAAAGTAATTCCCCAATTCTATTTTCTGTGAATTCTTAGTTTAGTTAATTAGTTAGTTAAAACAAACCCTATTATTCTTAGGCTAGGTAATAAAAAGATAGTTATTACTAGTACTTTTAGTTCCTTTGGGTTCGACAATGTGGTCTTGCTAAAGCTATACTACTGTACGATAGGTACACTTGCCGTCATCGTGATAATAGTTAGTTTCAATAATGATTCATTATAAATATTTAAAACCTGTCACAAATATCACGTATCAAGTTTTTGGTGCCGTTGCCAAGGAACTAAGATATTAGGAACCCTCGATTTTTATTACTTTAGCCATTTACTTTTACTGCAATTTAAATTTTATTCTAATTTTTATTATTAATTCTTTCTTTTCCCTTTTTTTGATAGGTTCTTATAGTTTATGACTAGAAGAAACCCGTTAGGACCATTACTTTTTGACAGTGAGATCGATCGCACAGTTCACAGAAACCAAAGGGAAATAAGGTGAAGCTTAAGATACACAGAGAACGAGCAAGAGGACGATATTCAAACCACAGCTGAGGAGATGGCTGAAAACCAAGAAAATCCGCTACCTCCTGCAATTGCTATTAATCAAAATCCTGCTCCGTGCACTATGTATGATTATGCTAAACCTAATTTAACAGGAACTGAGTCAAGTATAGTTAGACCTGCTATTGCTGCAAATAATTTTGAACTGAAACCTAACACAATTCAAATGATACAATAGTTTGTTCAGTTTGATGGTTTGCAGGACAAGGATCCCAACACTCACTTGGCAAATTTCCTAGAATTTGCAATACCTTCAAAATTAATGGCGTTTCTGATGACACCATTCGCCTTCTGTTGTTTCCCTTTTCGTTAAGAAATAAGGCTAAACAATCGTTGAACTCGTTACTACGAGGGTCAATCACTACTTGGGAACAAATGACCGAAAATTTTTTATTAAAATATTTTCCACCAGCTAAAACAGCCAAATTATGTAATGATATCTCTTCTTTTGTGCAGATGGATTTAGAAACACTCTACGATGCATGGGAGATATACAAGGACCTTTTAAGAAGATGCCCTCACCATGGGATACCGCTTTGGCTAAAGGTTCAAACATTCCATAATGGCCTGAATCCTTCGACTCGGCAGATGATTGATGCAGCCGCGGGAGAAACTATCAATAATAAGACACCTGAGGCAGCTTACGAATTTATTGAGGAGATATTACTGAATAACTACCAGTGGCAAGTTATGAGAACAAAGCCGACGAAAGTAGCCGGTGTTTTCAACCTCGACACGGTTACTATGTTATCTAACCAAGTAGAACTCTTAAATAAAAAGATTGACGGTTTGTCTGGTTCTACTCAGGTACAACCAGTGATGAGGTGCAAATCGAATGAAGGAGGAGTATGCACAGAATATCAACCCTTCAACCCTAGCATCAAGGAGGAACAAGTCCAATATATGGGTAACAATAACTCTAGATCCCAAAATAACCCATATAGTAACACTTATAATGCAGGTTGGAGGAACCATCCCAATTTCTCATCAGGAGGTCAAGGAAATCAAAGGCCACAACATCCTCCGGGTTTTCAACAACCACCCTACCAACAAGAAAGAAGCCGAACCTTGAAGAGATGCTCTCAAAGTTTATATCAATGTCAGAAACTCGTTTTCAGAATATAGAGACAGCACTTAAGAATCAACAAGCATCGATCTAAGGGCTCAAAATTCAAATTGGATAGCTTGCCAAGTTGATTTCTGAGCGACCACAAGGTAGCTTGCCAAGCAACACAGAATCTAACCCAAGGGAGCAACTCAACGCGATTACTAGTCAAGATGAGGAAGGGTTAGTCACACCTGAACTAGAACCAATGCAAGAAACTGAGATAAGCAAAGGTAAAGGTGAGGTAGGCCATAATGAGCAGAAACCGGTAAGTACAGAATACAAACCTCGTTTGCCATACCCTAATGCGACAAGGAAAGACCGCTCAGATGAACCATTTGGTAAATTCCTTAAACTATTAAAAAAATTACATATTAACATACCATTTATTGAAGCTCTATCGCAGATGTCAAACGCAATGAAATTTTTAAAAGAGCTTTTAGCAAATAAGCAGAAGTTGGACGAGGCTTCACATGTGAAGCTAAACGCAGTTTGCTTAGCTATTCTACAGAATATACTACCCAACAAACTAAAAAATCTAGGGAGTTTGACGATTCCTTGCTTAATTGGTAGTTTAGATGTTAATAATGTATTAGCTTATTTAGGGGCTAGTATTAACATCATGCCTTACAAAATGTTTAAGGGAAACCCAAACAGACTAGGATGAGCATTCAATTAGCAGATAAAACTATAAGATTTCCTAGGGTATTACTGAAGATGTGCTAGTTAAAATCGATAAATTTATATTTCCCGTTGACTTCGTTGTTTTAGACATAGAGGAGGATAGCAACACTCCTTTGATTTTAGGAAGGCCCTTTTTAGCAACTGCTAGAACGATTATTGATGTCGGCACAGGTTAGCTCACTTCGTGCGGGAGACGAAACAATTACCCTTCAAGCTCGCAATTGCGGCAACACATTGAGAATTGAAGGTGATTGTCTAAATCATTCTACTAAAACTGACAATATGGTGCAACATACTTTGCAGGAAATGAGTTTGAAGGAAGTACATGAGCCATTTTTAAGCAATAGTAGAGGACCTATTCATGAAGAACGAAAGCTACAAATTGAGGAGCTAGATGAATGGCTGACACATAAACTGAGAACATAGGATAAACCAAAACTATGCCAGAACAAGCTCAATACCTTTCCAAATCAACTTAAGGTTGGAGATAAAGTTTTATTAGATACCGCAGATCCTCACATTGTCACTGCCAAACTGAATGAAGAAATTCCTCTTACAATACTTAGCATTTTCCCATTCGGTATAGTCGAGGTAAGTTATCCCAAGTTTGGCACTTTTAAGGTAAACAATACCCGCCTAAAACCTTATTCTAATGAAATTCATAGCAGGAATGATGAGTATAAACTCCTCGAACCACCATGACCATTTAATGGAGAGGTAAGTCGAGCTTAGCCAATAAATAAGAGCTTCTCGGAAGGCAACCCGAGCACTAACTGTATTAACTTCTTTAAAGTTTAGTGTTTAACACCTAACGTACTAACGAAGCTCTTGAATACAAGTTTACCACACAGACATGGCCAAGCACATGAGCGTGCCTTAGGCCGTGTAAAAACAGGGCAAAGATTTCCCCAACATGGGTTACGATAAATTACCACGACCGTGCGACATGGCCGTGGGTGAACCTGCCAAAACAACAAGGGTGTTCAAGATGCTCGTGCCTGGAAACTGTGGCTGAACCTGTAATATTAACACGGACGTGCGTCACGCTCGTGCCAAGCAACCGTGGGAGAACCTGCCAAAACAACACGGGCGTGGACCTTCATACACGGGCGTAGGAGAAGCGAACAAAGATAGACACGGCCGTGCGATACGACCGTGTGCACCAACACTCCTAAGGTACACGGGCGTGGGGAAATTGTTAGACGCGCCCAAATTCAAAATTCGCGAATCACACGGGCAAAAATTGGGGAACACGGGTGTATTCGCTGGCCGTGTGTCCCAAAATCTATAAATACCCTTCACTATTCATCATCTCCCTCACCCAAAATCCCTAACCCTAGCCGCTGCAGATTCACACGGCCTCCTCCAAGCCTGTGCGCCGCCTTCAACCACATTTTTGACGCCTAAGTCCTCCCTCTTGTGTTTGTTTACTCCTTTATCTCAATCTTCTTAAATTATTTTCCTTCTTTCATGATTTCTATGCTTCATTTGACTATTTTACGTGTACGTTCATAGTTAGAATAGTAGATAAATGTATTTTTTTTAAGTTTTATTTTATTTTGGTCAGTATATTAGGCTACATTCATTCATGGTTATTGTTTCTATGGGTTTCACGCTATTAACCTCACACAAATTCATTCTTTAGATATCTCCATTACTTATTCTTATAGGGTTATTTGGCACATTTACTTTGGCTATTATAGCATAGGTTAATATGTAAGCTCCATGGAAAGTATTCACATTCCACTTCAATTTCCATTACAGGTACACCATGTCATCTTCATGAGGAAAGAAAGCCGCCATCCCTGCTTCGAAGAAAAGGAAGGGAGCGTCATCTTCCTCGGGTCTTACCACGGAAATTCATCACCCTTTCCTGTAGTTCCCCATTGGGCCCCAAGAAGAACTTTTCCAGATTTTACAGGCCCGACTCTTGGAAGTAGGTCGCTGTATAGATTAGGCCGCGCTAGAACAAGTCTAACTCACGGATGCAATTTGGGCCCTCCTCACCACCGATCCTTGAGGGCTTTTCCTTGATATTATCGAGCTGACATATCTTGAACTCATGATGGAACTTTGCTCAACGTTCTATCTTTAGACCGTGATGGCCCGCTTTGATGACCCGAGGACAATCCAATTTCGACTCAGCAGTCTAGTCTGCCAGTTGAACGTCCCAGAGTTCGGAACTGTATTAGACCTTTACACTGAGGAGTTCATAGAGGAGAATGAACTCCACGATCTCAATCGCCACATCTATCACTATCCTTCACGGTGTTGGAACGCCCTCGCCCCCGACGCTACCTCCTACAATCCTATTCTCTCCAAGGCATCGGCTCTCCCTCCATCTCTGAGGTACTTACACGCCATTTTGGCTCACACGTTAACAGGAAGGTGAGAGAGCACTGGCGTCGTCAACACTCACGACACCTTCTTTCTATGGTGTATGTCGCACTAGCATGTCATAGACCTTGCTTATTTTATTGCCCTCGCCATTCAACATCAGACGGAGCAGCATAGGAAGGGGGTCATCTCTATTAGGCCCTATGTGATGCAGTTGGATCGGCACTTCAGGCCCCTCAACACAGCAGCCCAATCATCCTCTCTCACTCTCATGGGCCAGATGTCCCCACAGGGCATCTCGAGCATGCTAAGTATGAGGATGATCGAGAAATAACGTGGCACCTACCCTCCTCAGTACCGTCTTGCCCAATCCACCGAGGAGGAGGCCCCCGAGGACATTACTTATGATGTCCCTTCATGTCACGAGGACCCACCATCTCAGCCACCACCTCCTTCTCGTTCAGTTCATGCGACAGCTTCATACGCTGACATCTCTAAGTGCCTTACCCGATTCGAGCAACAATGTTTTCAGCACTTCGATAACATTGATGCTACTCTACAGCAGATTTGTCAGCACCTCCATATCTCATCGCCACTCCCACCTCGCGAACCATCTAGCGATGAATATGTTTAAAAACTTTTATTTATTATTTTATATTTTTACTTTTATTTTATTTTAAGACTACTTTTTATTTTTCTTTCACCTTATTTTTATTAGAACTTATAATTATTGTTTTGCAATTTTAATTTCGGCTAATTCATATTGAGTACTTACTCTTCCTTATATATTTCCTAAAAGAGTTCCTGATTCTATCACAGTTATAAAGAGCTCCAAAGCTCACTATTACTCAAGAACTTGAAACTCCACTAGGAAAGGTTCTTCACGACTGCCATGTCCTGCTCGACCACGACCATAGCTACCACCAGATATAATATTCTTTTGGCACAAGACTTATGGACTAATGAACCTCTACCACCACCGGAGTATCCTCCTCCACCCTCACGCCGATTATTCTCCAAAACTCCAGTTCAAGGAAATTTATTCATCACTCAGGAAGTTTCACTTCTCTCCCTATCTTATATTTATATTATTTTCTATATATCTATCTTTTTACATTGAGGGCAATGTACATCTTAAGTGTGGGGGGTATTCATTTCACTATCAAAAGAATCCCTGAATGATTGCCTTGTTCTCTTGAAAAGCTCTCATATCATGTTTAGGATAAATTTTAATTGATTTATGACTCTTATGGATATATCTTGAATTAAAACATAGGCATTTATGCATTGATTGTTTAAACTTTAAGACATTAGGGAATCAAGCATGATAAGTTGATTTTTGAGGAATTAAAAACTTTTAGGTTGTTTCCCTAAATTTAGGTATTATCTTGAGTTGGAATTCACAAGTTTAATAATCAAAAAGCCATAATTTTTGTGAGATCTTGAGCCTTTAGAGCATCTATTATTTCTTTCATGCTCACTTTCATTATGAGTGCATCAGTATTGAATTGTTATTCTAGAACTTGCTTGATTATGCATGTCAAGACCACACCATTTGATTTTGTAACACCCTGAACCCGACCCAGACGTTATGGCCAGATCTGACGTGTCACATGGACTTACGACTTAGTATGCATTCGTTGCTTTAAGTGATTGGGGTGGTCCTTGTAAAAACAACGGTTGAATGAAAATCCGATTTATCAATCTTTAGGCTATCCATTTGTTGTGCTTGTTGAGTCTTGAAAACGTTGATTAATTTTGAAAACCCACGCAGCCTAGCACTAGCAGTTTCATCATAGTATAAATATAATCAGAAAATAAAACCATAGCGGAAAAAAAATTTAAATAGCGGCCTTATTACAACTTAAAACCCAAAATTAAATCAGAATATAAAAATAATAAAAATAAACTAACTTAGAAAAACCAACTTTGCAGATGATGTGGCCACTCTGAATCCCTTACAGCTCCAAGCCCACTACGGTTTGAGATTTCCTGCAGAGATGAAAATAAAGGGTGAGTTCGGTAAACTCAGTGTGTAACATAACCCAACCATAGCCCAAAACAGATCAAACCTCAGAGTCAGACTTATCTGGGCCCTGGCCCAGTACAGAAATTAGAATGAAAACCATAAGCCCATAGCAGATACATAACAAATATATAATGAATGTAGAAATCCCAACCCAGAGCCATCCATAACACCCCCGTACCAGCCTTACTCCATGTGGGGAGACTACTCGACCCACCTAACCGCTACACACCACAAAAATTGCAGCGAGGCTGCCAAATATTGTGATGAAGTCACCAGATATAGATATTGTGGCTAGGCCACCTGAACAGATATATATATATTGCGAAGCCACCAGATTGCAGTGAGGCTGCCAGATATTGTGACGAAGTCACCAGAACAGATATATGTGGCGAGGCCACCAGATTGCAGCAAGACTGCCAGAATGCTTCCTCCATCAATATAAACCCATGTCCCATGCAACAGAAATAATATGTCATGGCATACGTATACAGAAATAGAACATCATGCTTTTTAGAAAAATAACCCTAGGGGTAAAATTGTAATTTTGCATGCATAAGGTTATTTTAGTAATTATTACCTATTCCTAAGGTTTCATGCTCATTCTAACGTTTACCAAGTAATCAGAAGTACTTACCTCATCTTTTTACCAAAGTGGGCCCGTTGGCCCATTGGCCCCTTATTGGCCCGTTAAGCCCAAAAATACCGTTGTGCACGAAAATGCACACTCTGCACTCTAATCATCCAAATGCACCATATTCATTCAGTCTAAGGGAGGGTGTCGTTTACACACCTGGTTGATGACGATTGATGACGATATCTCCCACGCGATAATCCTACAATCGATCACTAACACATTAGACTTGCGAATTAACGATAACTAACATAAATCCACGTCAACTAACCCAATCATCACACAAGTTAGTCATTTACGCACGAGGGGGAAAATAGTCATTTAACACCCTAGGGGAAAAATGGTAATTTTACCCCACAAGGGTATCGCGGTAATTTTACCCTACAGGGGTATTTCGGTATTTCTACCCTACAAGGGTATTTCGGTAATTCTATCCTATAAGGGTATTTCGGTAATTCTACAACTTATCCACTTGAGCCTACGGACCCATTGGGACCACATGGCCCATTTCAGCCCATCGCGACCCGAGATAGCCGTCCTACTGCTAGAGTAATGAGAAATACAAACCTGTTAGGAGACTGCAGTTAATCCGCGCTCCAAACACTCTTAGCTGACGCCCAACCCAAACGAGCACGTCACAAAGTGAAAGGGATCAGCCAAGAAGGGTATGCCTACTCTCCTCATGGTTTGCTCTATTTAAAGCCAGATCTTTATCTACTCTTATGTTAGCTTCCCGATGTGGGATCCCTCCATCACCAGAGTTTAAAACCAACACCAACTCTTGCCATCCCAACATAGCAAAATAATCAACCTTTGCATGCCAAGAGATTCGAACCAAAGTCCTCTCACATGCCAACTCACGCCACCACCACTAGGCCATCAACTCATTTGAGTCATAAACCCAACACATTAAACTTTAAAGTGCACCTACTTAGTTCCAGATTTATTGAAAAGAAAAACCAAAATATATTGCAAGAGCCAAGACTTGAGCCTTAGACCCCTTGCTTCCTCTATGGCGTCACTTCCTTGTCCCCTAAGTGGCGCCACCTTGCCACTACACCACACTCCTTTTTGTGTCATCTTTTACCCCTTTACTCTTAAAAGCCCAAACGCCAACTGCATCACCTGTTCATAAAATTAAAATTCCGAAGACAACCACAGATTTAACTTAAGTTTGGGCCTTCCAAAGGCCCACTAACCTACTAAAATATATATTTTAACCAGCCAGAACACACACAAATTTTAAAAAAAATCACAGAAACATAAAAAACCTGAAAATTGGGGCGTTACAGATTTGATGTGTCAACATGATAAAGGCACTTAGGTTTAACCCACTCACTCCATAAAAGCCTACCTTCACAATTAACCCCTAATGAACCCCCTTGAGCCTAACAACCCATTCATTGATTTACCCTCGATATTAACCCATAACTCATTATTGTTGAAATCCCTTAAATTAATTTGATCCCTAGTTTTGTCGAGATTTGAGTTGTAATAATTGCTTAGCTATGCTTTATTCTATTTTGTAATTTGACTTGTTCTAAGAAAAAAAAAGTACATGTATACATATTAGTAGTAGTGATCTTCTGAGCTAAAGAAGTTAAATTCCATATTCTGAGAAAAAGCTCTACTGTACATAATTGATGACTAGCCATTTTTCTAGTTAGGCAATTTTTCAATTCAATCTCGATTCTAACCCTTTCTTTTAGTTTGTGACCACACCCTCTAACCAAAGCCACGTTACAACCCTCTAAAGACCTTTTGATTGATGTTTCATTTCAATTTATAGTGGTGGAGATTTGATTTTCATGCAAGCCTATGGTAATGACTATTCATTATCGACTATTGAGTGCTTCATTTATTGTCCTTAAACACCCCGAGTGATTTGAGTGAATCTTTAGTGAGGATGTGAAACTCTGTGATATTATGAATCAAGGGTAATTACTTAAATGAGGGGAGACACCTATGTTTTCATGATAAAATGCTCAACTTGGAATGTTTGAAACTTTGATGTTCTTTCAGTTGAATTTTCAATGTATGATTACCTATTGATTATTTTGAGATATTATCGATAGAAATTATAAGTTGAGAAGAATTTTTTTTGATTATGAATTGAGAATTTTGTTTGAGGACAAGCAAATGCTTAAGTGTGAGGGTATTTGATAAACCGTAATTCATACATATTTTTATCCCATGCTTAGCACATTTTATGGATGATTTTTCCTTAAAATTGGTGAATTCGATGCTCCTAATGCCTTAATTTCATGTTTTATACTTAGGTGAGCATAGGAGAGTGAAAGGAACGAGAAACGAACCAAAAACGGAGAAAATGGGCCAACATACGAAATCAACACAGCCTGTACCTCCTCACACGGGCAGACCACACGGCTGTGTCAATTTGGTAGAATCAAAGAATGACTCACACTGGTGGACCACACGCTGGTGCTTAGTTAACAGGCTTGACCACGGCGTTAAGCAATCGCACACGGGCGTGTTCTTATCGAGCCCAAGTTTAGTCTAATTCAGAAAAGGCTAATTTTGAGGGTTCTTAGGCATTCTAAAGCCTATAAATACACCCTAGAGGAGGATGAAAAACACACACACACAGAGGGAAGCAGGGAACTGCTCAAGGAAAGCCGATTGATCCATCTCAGAAGCCGGATTCATCTTCAAGACTGGAGATCTCCCCTCAATTTCCCTTCAGGAGTTTTAGGTTTTTCTTTATGTTTTGTATTCATTATTCTTCTGAGATGTTTACCATTTTAGTTATCAACTAAAACCCCTAAATTCCTAAAGGGAATGAAACTTAAGACAGATCTTGTTATTATTATCTGAATTGTATGATAAATATTTGACGTGTTCTTAATTATGTGTTCTTAATTCTTGTTTTGATATTCCAGGATATTGATTCAAGTTAAGCTCTTATTCAGAGGAGGAATACACCCTGTCTAAGAGTAAATTTTTCTTAATTAAGCGGAGTTGGTTGCGCGCCTAGAGATAGGGTGACAAGATTTTACCGGATTAGGGTGAAGCCTAATAAGGAGATCCATAGATCGAGTTAATGAAACCCTATGGAGTTAATTAGAAAGAGATTTCAATTATTCAACCTAGGGTTAAACTTTGTTAGTCTCGAGAGAGATAATAATATAACTTAGGGATTTTTATGGATCAAGTCAAATGAATAAATCGTCCGATTCAGAGTTAAATAACAAGTGAAGTCTAGGTAGATTTTTCCTTAGGTATTGTCTCAATCAATTGAGCTTTCCAAAAGTAATTCCCCAATTCTATTTTCTGTGAATTCTTAGTTTAGTTAATTAGTTAGTTAAAACAAACCCCATTATTCTTAGGCTAGATAATAAAAAGACAGTTATTACTAGTACTTTTAGTTCCTTTGGGTTCGACAATCCGGTCTTGCTAAAACTATACTACTGTTCGATAGGTACACTTGCCTTCATCATGATAATAGTTAGTTTCAAGAACGATTCATTATAAATATTTAAAACCTGTCATGAATATCTCGTATCAGTGGCATGTTGCTAGTGTCTGAGGTATGAGGTTCGAATCCCTGCTTGTGCTAATGGAGATTATTTTTGCTGGTGACCATGGGAGGAAGTTGTGTTTGACCAAAACACCAAGAGTTTGAATAAGTTTGAAGAAATTTGTTGTTAGCCAAATCTAAGGAGAGGTTTGTAGGGGATTTCGATTGTTTGAATTGATGGACAGGAAGAAAGTAAGGAAGAAATCGAGCAAGTTCAAATTTGAAGGAGAGTTGTGTCGTTTGTGAACTTCTGCTTCCCAAGAATTTGGCTAGGCAACTATTTCTCTCAATTTTCTATTTTGTGATCGCTTTTGGTTCTTTTCAACACTTATTGATTGTCGAATTCTGCTGGGGGATGTTTCGGGTACTTTTCATTTTACCCATTTCAGACTTGTCCTTCATTTTCAATACCTTACTGACCGATTTTGCTCTTCTCCCTCTACTCCTTTAGCAACCATTTTACTCATTGCTATTAAGACGAATTCAATCTTTGGTTTTGCTACATCCCCATCGGTCATTTTTCTCTCTTTTTGGGACTGATATTTGCTTAGAGACCATTTGGGTATTTCTCGTTTTGTTGTTTCGATTTTATTTTTCCATACAACCTTACACTGCCTCGATTTTCCTTCTTCCTTTACTCCTATGACTTACATTCTTTTCTTTTTCTCTTTGGCCGAATGTCCTATTCTCATTTTCTCTCAATTCTTTTAGTTTAACATATCCTACTCTTTTCATCTTATTATGATAGCCGAATACTTCTTTCTCCCTCTCTCTATTTTTGCTTTCAATTTGGCAATTGTTCTCTCACAATCGGTAAGTGCTCTTGAATATCCTTTTTTGTTTCTCTTTACCATTATGATCTTTCTTTTAATATCTCCTCTTCTCTATCGGTTGCTGCTAGGGGTACAATTGTACCACTTTGTCCCTATCACTCCGTGTACCTTCAGCTTTGGTGTGGGTGTATGTCGATTATTCTTCCCTCCTAATCTGGGCATGGCGGTTCTGGTAAGTGATTGTTCATCTAGTTCAGACTGTTCATTTGTTTGATGGTTGATAAGGGTTAGTTGGAGTGCAGGAAACCCCTAAGGCCTATTGTTTAGGGCTCTTGGAAACGTATTTAGTGAGCAAGCCATAATCAACTAATCTAATCAAGTAAGAGGTAAATTTTGGACAAGTAGCTTGGTGGAGGTTTTGATAAGTCGAGTGGGATACGATTAACTGAAACTTGTGATTGAATTTAGGTTGGAGTGCTCGTGGTCTAGTATCGTATTTTCACAATCAGGTGTGAAACCACACTGCTATAAACATAGATCGGCAAAAGCCTGAAAGGTATGACTATTGATGTAACACCCCGAACCCGAGACCGTCGCCGGAGTCGAACACGAGGTGTTAACAGACTTCAAACCACTTATTGAGAATTTTCCAGACAAGCTGCCAATCTGTGTACTAGTCGCTTCGAAAATTATAACTTGAGTTTTACAACTCAAAAATCAGTTTCGTAATTTTTCCCTGAAACTAGACTTATATGTCCATCTACAGATTTTTTTCTAGAATTTTTGGTCAAGCCAATTAGTACAGTTTATTAGTTAAAGTCTCCCATGTTACAGGGGTCGACTGCACTGACCTTCGTGCGTTACAACTGGAATAACTCCCTGTGTAGGGATTCAATACTGATGTTGTTTGTTTCTATAGAAACTAGACTCAAAGAGGAATTTATACATATGTGGCATGACTCCTAATTATCTCTGGTTAATTTATAATGAATTTTCAAAGTCGGAATAGGGAATCCAGAAACCGTTCTGGCCCTGTCTCACGAAATCTTGGATATCTCTTAAAATACAGCTCATATGGTCGTTTCGTTTCATCCATATGAAAATAGACCCATCAAGCTTCGAGTATGTAATTTTTTTTAGCTATTAATTCCACTTCTACTATTTTTAGTGATTTTTTGATCTCATATCACTGCTGCCATCCGCAACAGTTACTGCAGTAGACTATGCCAATTTCATGAATCCTTCCTTAGCCTTACTAATCATCCATCATACGTGACACAAATTATGGCCACCTTATCAAAATTAAGGTTTCTAAGACTCGTGGCTATAGATTCTAGCATCCCACTCAAACGACCACATAGGCCATTTTCACATGGCTTAAAGTTTACAACCCAAAATTTAACAAAACAAAATAGCCCATACATGCCAAATGTTCTCCTAGGTTGACTAAGAAGACAATACCAAAAATTGCTCACGGTGTGATGACTTCGTTGTGATTACGAACACCCAAAAGGAGACGAGTCCAAGAAACCTAAAATGGGTGACAAGAAAACACCGAGTGAGTTTATAACTTAGTAAGTCATAAGCATTCCACAACCATCCATTAATACAATTATCATAAAATGAAATAATGAAACAAGGCCAAGTGTTCCACCATACCGAACTATACCATAGTTCCTTAGATCTTCGGATCAATCTCATACCAAGTCATACATTTACATTTCATATACTGTTCAATAGGATATTTGAAGCAATTTCCATACATCATTTCATTTCCGCAACAATCATGCAATCAAATGAACTTTCATCTATTCCACGATACCTTATTTACGGAATGCAATTGAAATCATCACATAGATTTAAATCTTACCAACTCCACCCGAGCATGAACATAGCATCTATTAGCCATGAACTCAAGGTACTTACTCTTTCCGCTGTCCATACTCATCTCGATGAAGTCACGCCTCCATATAAATGTTCAATCGGAGATATGTGTAGAGTTCGCACACATAGTGCTTAATACTCAATCACGCACGCTTAGTGCCATGTGATTCAAGCCCGCACACATAGTGCCATATAGTCCAAACTCGCACACTTAGTGCCATACATTACAAGCTCGCACATTCAGTGCCAATCTCGATCCCCAGACACATCTATTTCTCGCACACTTAGTGCAAGCAAACTTCCTACACATTTCACTCTCTCTTTACGCTCAACAATATCATCTTTTCATACACATACATTTGTATATATTTCATCTCATTAAACACAATTGCATAGATATTACAATCATTTAAGCAATATCAAATATATGCTTAATGACTTACCTTGTGTTGGGTAAAATAGTCCAAGTCGGCTACTCGATGACCTTCGTCTTTCCCTTGCTTGATTCTCCTTCTTTAACTCCTTGACCTTAATCAATAAATCAACTAGTTTAACCCTCTTGCTAAACATTCATAATTCAATTACACATGCATATGTATGTTTGTATATTCGGCAACCATCCTCACTTATTACCCATTTGGTCAACAATCTAAGCCAAGATAAGGCTTCAATATGGTTGCCTCTAACCGAATACATGCACACCAATCTACTTCCTTTGGCCGAATATGCATGTCTATGTTGAGGCAAATTTTACACTTAATACTACACAAAAAAACAGCATACATTTTCCTAATTAACGCATTACATATTGTAGCCCTATACACATCTCTCATTTATTTCATAACCGAAACAACATCACAAGCAAATATACACCTTAAAATAGTATATATGTCATACCAATTCATCATGTGCAAACATATATTCATGTAGGTGCAATGGTCGAATTCTCAAGTGGCTTATATCCAAATATATACACATATCCAAAGCTTAAATCTTACTTACCATGCAACATGCATGAATCATACTTATGGATATAACATGGCCGAATACCACAACACCATACCGTTTCAATTTGGTCATGGTTAAACAAAGAACTTAGTATCTCATTCAAAATGCTAAAAGAAAATCTAAGAATCCTCAATCCACCATCACATGTATCATTATCAAGCTTGATATTTAGCATGCAATGGCATTAACACCATATTCACTTTGGCCGAATTTCATTCCCATGACATAACAAAGATTTGAACCATGGGCTAACAAGAACATCAAGCTAGCAACTAAAATATACATGAATCTCATGGCAAAACATCAAACTTACCTTAATCTAGGTACAAGTATGGCCAAACCTCCTCCTAAACCTCTTCCAAACCAACATGAAACAAGAATTTCTTCCTTCTTCCTTAGAATTTTCAGCCCAAAGGAAATGAAAATGATGAACAAAATTCTTCTTTCTTTCTCCACACTCACTGCAATGGGCATGCATGAGACCATTTTTTCTCTTTTTTTGTTCCTTTCATTATTAAATTCCCATGCTCACTATTTTATTTTTTCTTACATACACCATTGTCCCAACATGTTTTATGACATGTTTTTACCCATAATCTCTTGTCATGGCGGCCACTAGCTATTAGGGGGAAATTTGACATGCAAGTCCTCCCTTGACTACATGCACTATTAGGTCCTTATAGATTAGCCTATCACTTTTCAAAAGTGTCACACAAGTCCTACTAACTGAATTCACATGCTATCGGCTAAATCAAGCCTGAAATTTTCACACATTCATAATTACATATTCTAGACAATAAATATTACGTTCAAACATTTCGGTGACTCGGTTTAGCGGTCCCAAACCACTTCTGACTAGGGTCAATTTTGGCTGTCACAACTCTCCCCCACTTAAGAAATTTTCGTCCCCGAAAATCTTACCGGTAAATAGGTTTGGGTAACGCTCTTTCATAGAGCTCTCGGGTTCCCAAGTAGCTTCTTCCATCCCGTGTTTGAGCCATAACACTTTTACTAACGGAACCTTTTTGTTTCGCAACTCCTTCACTTCACGAGCTAGGATACGAATCGGTTCTTCTTCATAACTCATATCGGATTGAATTTCAACCTCTGATGGACTAATTACGTGCGACGGATCAGATCTATAGTGCCGAAGCATCGAAACATGAAAGACGTCGTGAATCTTTTCAAGTTCAGGGGGCAAAATTAAACGATACGCAACTGGACCGACTCGTTCGGATATCTCATATGGCCCGATGAACCTCGGGCTCAATTTGCCTTTACGGCCAAATCTGAGTATCTTTTTCCAAGGCGAAACTTTAAGAAACACTTTATCTCCCACTTGATACTCAATGTCTTTTCGTTTCAGATCCGCGTACGACTTCTGACGATTGGAGGCTATCTTCAGATTTTCACGGATTACTTTTACTTTCTGTTCAGCATCTTTAATCAAATCCACTCCAAAAATTTTGTTCTCACCGAGCTCGGTCCAAAACAATGGTGTACGGCATCTACGCCCGTACAAGGCCTCGTAAGGCGCCATCTTAATACTTGATTGAAAACTATTGTTGTTAGCGAATTCAATCAAAGGTAAGTACCGTTCCCATGAACCACTGAACTCGAGGATGCAACATCTCAACATATCTTCAAGTATCTGAATTATCCGCTCAGATTGACCATCGGTTTGGGGGTGAAAGGCGGTGCTGAAATGCAACTTGGTACCCAAAGCTTCTTGCAATTTCTTCCAAAATCGCGAGGTGAATCTCGGATCTCTATCCGACACAACAGAAATCGGTACCCCGTGTAATCTCACAATCTGAGAAACGTATAATTCAGCTAGTTTATCCAATGAAAAATCCGTACGCATAGGGATAAAGTGAGCCGACTTAGTCAGTCTATCAACAACAACCCAAATCGCGTCCTTCTTACTTTCGACAATGGCGGTCCGGACACAAAGTCCATTGTGACTCGATCCCATTTCCACTCGGGTATCGTAATCGGTCAAGCAACTCAAGGCACTTGATGTTTCGCTTTCACTTGTTGACATATTAAACATCTCGAAACAAAGTCGGAGATGTCCCGCTTCATACCATGCCACCAAACCGACGTTTCAAATCGTTGTACATCTTCGTACTCCCGGGTGGATTGCCATTCGGCTACAATGGGCTTCGTTCGAATCATTGAAATAAGTTCAATTCTTTGGAACACACAGACGACTTCGAACCTCAAACAATCGTCATCACCAATATGAAACTCCGATTCCTTGTTCGAACACACTCACCCGTTTTGCAACCAACTCATCATCAACTTTCGAGCTTCACGAATTTGATGAGTCAACAATGGTTTGGCCTTTAATTCGCTACTAACACATTGTCGGGTAGAATAGACAAGTGTACATTCATTGCTCGTAAAGCAACAAGTGATTTCCGCTTAAGGCGTCCGCAACCACATTAGCCTTTCCCGGGTGATAATCAATGACAAGCTCATAATCTTTTAACAACTCGAGCCAACGTCTTTGTCGCAGATTTAAGTCTCTTTGAGTCATCAAATATTTGAGACTTTTGTGATCCGAATACACATGGCACTTCTCACCAAATAAGTAAGGTCGCCATATCTTTAAGGCGAATACGATGGCAGCCAATTTGAGATCATGGGTCGGATAATTTTTCTCATGTGGCTTTAATTGTCTCGACGCGTAGGCCACAACTCGACCTTCTTGCATCAATACGCAACCTAACCCAAGTAGGGAGGTGTCACTATAAATGACAAACTCTTTGCCAGATTCGGGCTGCACTAAAACTAGAGCTTCTGTCAAATGAGTTTTCAATTGATCGAAACTTTTCTGACACTTTTCCGTCCATTCAAACTTGACATCCTTCTGCAGCAGTTTCGTCATGGGTGTGGCTATCATCGAGAATCCTTTTACAAACCGACGGTAGTAACCGGCAAGTCCCAAAAAGCTCCGAACCTCAGTAATATTTCTTGGAGGTTTCTAGTTAAGTATGGCTGTAATTTTGCTCGGGTCAACTCGAATACCCGATGCAGATACCACATGACCCAAGAAGCTAACCTCTCTTAACCAAAACTCACACTTGCTGAACTTAGCGTATAACTGCTTATCCTGTAAAATTTGCAACACTAATCTCGGTGTTCAAGATGTTCGGTCTCATCTCTTGAATAGACCAAGATGTCATCGATGAACACAACTACGAACCGGTCCAAATACTGTCTAAAGATCCGATTCATCAAATCCATAAATACCGCAGGGGCATTAGTGAGCCCGATCGGCATCACCAAGAACTCGTAGTGACCATACCTCGTTCTGAAAGCAGTTTTGGGTACGTCCGAATCTCGAATCCGCAACTGGTAATACCCCGATCTCAAATCTATCTTTGAAAACACTGAGGCTCCCTTTAGCTGATCGAACAAGTCATCAATACGCGGTAACGGATATTTATTCTTTATCGTCACTTTATTCAACCGACGATAGTCAATGCACAACCTCATGGTTCCGTCCTTCTTTTCACGAACAATCTTGGTGCACCCAAGGTGAGAAAGCGGGTCGAGCGAAACCTCTATCCGTGAATTCTTGCAACCGAGCTTTCAACTCTTTTAACTCGGTTGGTGCCATACGACACGGAGCTATCGAAATCGGCGTAGTCCGGTACAAGCTCAATACCAAACTCTACTTCCGAGCAGGTGGTAGACCCGGTAATTCTTGGGAAAAACATCCGGTATTCACAAACCACCGCACAGATTCGGTTTCTTTTCCAATTCCTTGTCATCAGTACATATGCAAGGTATGCTTCGCACCCTTTCTCACATATTTCGGGCCAACATTGCGATATTACAGTGGCAACCCCTTTAAGTCCGTAAACTCAACTCGGATTATCTCATTATTTGCGCATCTCAAATCAATAGTCTTGCCTTTGCAATTCACAACCGCATCATGCACGGTCAACCTATCTAAACCGAGGATAACATCAAATTCGTCGAACGGCAAAAGCATCAAGTCCGCCGGAAAACAGGATCCTCGAATTACTAGGGGGCATTTCTTACACACTTTGTCAACAAGCACGAACGACCCAAGGGATTTGACACCGAATTACGAACTCAAGAGACTCAATAGGTAAAGTCTTCTTGGATGCTAAGGTTTCGCATATATAAGAATGAGTGGAACCGTGGTCAATCAAAGCAATCACATTAGTATCAAAGAGAGTGAAAGTACCGGTGATAACGTCGGGAGGATGCCTCCTCTCGCGGCGCGGATAGCATATGCTCTAGCAGGAGTACGAGTCTCGGATCGAACAACCGTATCAGAGACCCCTCTCTGATTACCACCCCTACCTCCTGAAATCCTTGGGGTCTACCTCTAGCCGTCGTCCCACTAGATCTTGCACCTTGCATCTTATTCTTCTCATCTAGCTCCGTGCAATCTCTAATGAAATGGTCTTTCGAACCGCATCCATAACAGCCCTATTAATGAGACTTACCCCAACATTCACCTATGTGTCGTCTTCCACATTGGGGGCATTCGGGCTTTTCTTGACGATTATTGCCCACACTAGCTACCGAAGTAGCTCGTGAGTCCATCGATGGTCGTGCTCTAATGGAAATCCCCGCAGTCGCCCTTGACTTATTTGTGTCCTCTCTGAACTTCTTTACAGCCGAAAATGGAGCCTTGCCCGTCGATCTTTTACGATAATCTCTAGCTTCAAATTCAGCCTTCCTCTTCTCCCTTCCGAGCTCTTCCGCCTTGCAGGCTCGTTCAACTAGTGTTACAAATTCTTTTATCTCCAAAATACCCACCAAGAGCTTTAACTCTTCATTCAATCCTCTTCAAATCTTTTGCACATAGCAACCTCATCAGCCACACACTCCCGAGCATACCGACTAAGTCTTACGAACTCATGTTCAGATTCGATATCTGAATCATACGACCTTGCTTGAGCTCCAAGAATTCCTTACGCTTTTGATCGATGAACCGTTGACTAATGTATTTCTTTCAAATTCGTTTGGAAGAAATCCCAAGTAACTTGTTCCTTTGGGACTATGGAAATTAAGGTCCTCCACCAATAGTAGGTCGAGTCTCAAGAACAAGGATATAGCACACTTAAGACATTCATCGGGTGTGCATGAGTTCATCAAACACTCTAATGGTGTTATCAAGCGTAACTCACCCTTTCGGCATCATCAAGAACTATGGCCTTAAACTCCTCGCCCCACGCTTCCTAATCAAGTCCACGGTGGTTTACTCACCTCACAGGATCAGAATCGATGGCATTACGGGCTCTTGGGGTGGATTATTTAAATTTGGGAATGGTTGGACAGCCGGATTGGTTCGGGCATATTATGCGCGACCCACTCATTCATCATGGTGAAGAAGGCTTGTTTCGCCCCTTCATCTTGATTATTCGCGGATGATGAGGCTCAACAAAGCGGTGTCCCTTGCGCAGAGCAGCCGCTACACTTTCAACGTCATCCGCCAAGGGTCTCTCTACCCTGTGTTCCATTTGCTAATCAAAACAAAAATTTCAATCGTCAAGTCATCACATTTTAAGCACTAACACATTGGCATGTATAGCTAGACTCACACGCTACGGTAGTCCTAGAACTGACTAAACCATAGCTCGATACCAATAAAATTGTAACACCCGAACCCGAGACCGTCACGAGTCGAACACGAGGTGTTAATGACTTCAAACCACTTATTGAGAATTTTCCGACAAGCTGCCAATCTATGTACTAGTCGCTTCAAAAATCATAACTTGAGTTTTACAACTCGAAAATCAGTTTCGTAATTTTTCCCTGAAACTAGACTCATATTTCCATCTACAGATTTTTTTCTAGAATTTTTGGTCAAGCCAATTAGTACAGTTTATTAGTTAAAGTCTCCCATGTTACAGGGGTCGACTACACTGACCTTCATGCGTTACAACTGGAATAACTCCTTGTGTAGGGATTCAATACTGATGTCGTTTGTTTCTATAGAAACTAGACTCAAATAGGAATTTATACATATATGGTATGACTCCTAATTATCTCCGGTTAATTTATAATGAATTTTCAAAGTCGGAACAGGGAATCCAGAAACCGTTCGGGCCCTGTCTCACGAAATCTTAGATATCTCTTAAAATACAGCTCATATGGTCGTTTCGTTTCATCCATATGAAAATAGACCCATCAAGCTTCGAGTACGTAATTTTTTTTATCTATTAATTCCACTTCTACTATTTTTAGTGATTTTTCGATCTCATATCACTGCTGCCGTCCGCAACAGTTACTGCGATGAACTATGCCAATTTCATGAATCCTTCCTTAGCCTTACTAATCATCCATCATACGTGACACAAATTATGGCCACCTTATCAAAATTAAGGTTTCTAAGACTCGTGGCTATAGATTCTAGCATCCCACTCAAACGACCACATAGGCCATTTTCACATGGCTTAAAGTTTACAACCCAAAATTTAACAAAACAAAATAGCCCATACATGCCAAATGTTCTCCTAAGTTGACTAAGAAGACAATACCAAAAATTGCTCGCGGTGTGATGACTTCGTTGTGATTCTGAATACCCAAAAGGAGACGAGTCCAAGAAACCTAAAATGGGTGACAAGAAAACACCGAGTGAGTTTATAACTCAGTAAGTCATAAGCATTCCACAACCATCCATTAATACAATTATCATAAAATGAAATAATGAAACAAGGCCAAGTGTTCCAGCCATACCGAACTATACCATAGTTCCTTAGATCTTTCGGATCAATCTCATACCAAGTCATACATTTACATTTCATATACTGTTCAATAGGATATTTGAAGCCATTTCCATACATCATTTCATTTCCGCAACAATCATGCAATCAAATGAACTTTCATCTATTCCACGATACCTTATTTACGGGAATGCAATTGAAATCATCACATAGATTTAAATCTTACCAACTCCACCCCGAGCATGAACATAGCATCTATTAGCCATGAACTCAAGGTACTTACTCTTTCCGCTGTCCATACTCATCTTGATGAAGTCACGCCTCCATATAAATGTTCAATCGGAGATATGTGTAGAGTTCGCACACATAGTGCTTAATACTCAATCACGCACACTTAGTGCCATGTGATTCAAGCCCGCACACATAGTGCCATATAGTCCAAACTCGCACACTTAGTGCCATACATTACAAGCTCGCACACTCAGTGCCAATCTCGCCCCCGACACATCTATTTCTCGCACACTTAGTGCCAAGCAAACTTCCTACACATTTCACTATCTCTTTTACGCTCAACAATATCATCTTTTCATACACATACATTTGTATATATTTCATCTCATTAAACACAATTGCATAGATATTACAATCATTTAAGCAATATCAAATATATGCTTAATGACTTACCTTGTGTTGGGTAAAATAGTCCAAGTCGGCTACTCGATGACTTTCGTCTTTCCCTTGCTTGATTCTCCTTCTTTAACTCCTTGAGCTTAATCAATAAATCAACTAGTTTAACCCTCTTGCTAAACATTCATAATTCAATTACACATGCATATGTATGTTTGTATATTCGGCAACCATCCTCACTTATTACCCATTTGGTCAACAATCTAAGCCAAGATAAGGCTTCAATATGGTTGCCTCTAACCGAATACATGCACACCAATCTACTTCCTTTGGCCGAATATGCATGTCTATGTTGAGGCCAATTTTACACTTAATACTACACAAAAAAAAACAGCATACATTTTCCTAATTAACGCATTACATATTGTAGCTCTATACACATCTCTCATTTATTTCATAACCGAAACAACATCACAAGCAAATATACACCTTGAGATAGTATATATGTCATACCAATACATCATGTGCAACATATATGCATGTAGGTGCAAGGGCCGAATCTCAAATTGATTATAACTATCCCATATATTTTCATCATGGCCGAATGTTCCTTCCACACCATTTACCACCACAAAGCATGGATTTCATCATCCAACTTACAAGCTTACAATGTCATGAAGTTTAATCTCATAGTATCTATCAAACTCTCACTCAAAAGTGTTAAAAAGAATATTCAAAAATCATCAATCCACCATCACATGCACCATTACAAAGTTTCACTTTTAGCATGCAAATGATGTCAACACAATCTCACCTTAGCCGAATATCATCTCCATGACATAGTGAGGATTTGAACCATGGCTAGTTAGAACTCAAGCTAACTACTAAAATATACATGAATCTCATGGCAAAACATCAAACTTACCTTAATCTCAACACAAGTATGGCCAAACCTCCTCCTAATCCCCCCTCCAAACCAAGCATGAAGCAAGACCCTTCCTTCTTCCTTAGAATTTCAGCTCAAAGAAAGTGAAAAAAGATGAACAAAAATTTTTTCTCCTCCTTTCCTCTACTCACGGCAATGGGGGAGAAGCCTTCACACACATTTTTTTTCTTTCTTTATCACCCATACTTATTTGTTTATTGTTTCTCCCTAATGCACCAACAAAACATGTTTCATGACATGTTTAGCCCATACACCCTTGTCATGGCGGCCATTAGCTAATAAATGGGGAAGTTGACATGCAAACCCCTCATTTTGCATGCATGATCAACTAGTCATTACACATTTCCCCCTCATACTTTTAAAGTTTACTACTAGGTCCTTTCTATTGAAATTCACATTTATAACTCTAAATTAAAGCATCAAAAATGTCACACATGAGTTAACACATATTATAGGCATCAAAATAAATATCAAATTATTTTTATGCCTCGGTTTTGTAGTCCTGAAACCACATTCCGACTAGGGTCGTTTTAAGGCTGTCACAGTTCATGGGTACAATGGCCAAACATAGATTTGTCTAATGAATTGAACAAATGCCGTGTGAATGATTGAAATGAATGAGTTGGAGGTTGGATCATATTAAGATTCGGCTTTGCACATAAATATTAAGAGTTTGATATTTTTATGATTTTTGGAAGGTAAATAAGGTTATGCTCAAGTTAAATACAAGATTATGGCTGATTTGTGTTTAGTGAGTTTCGCCAAGGACTTTATGTGCTTTTCGGTTCAAGTAGAGTAAACGTGACGGGTAGAAAATGGTTGTTAATTGAGATAGTTTAAGGTATTTGTAAGTAGTTTGAATAAATGAACAATAATAATAATAAATCATCTAGTGAATTGGTGTAATTGCCGAATTTGAACTAGAAAGTTATTGAGTAATGTTTGTATGTTAAGTGATAGAATAGAGCGAATGCTTGGAATGTGATATGTATGAATTATAAGTTGGATTAAAGGCTGTTATATTGCCTTATCATTTTCGAGAATGTGCTATGTCAAAGAAATTGAGGGTTGATGTTTAAGTAAGGTAAGTATAGGTATATTCGGCTTGTAGTTTTATAAATGTGATATGAGTATTTTGTGTTGTAAATGAGTAGTAAGTATGTTAAGAATGGTTCTAAAATGTATATGGATGCCGTATGATTGTGTTTGATTGAGAAGTAAATTGTTTGATTTAGCTCAAGAGCTTAGAGGATCAAAGTTGGATAAGGAAAGGAAAAAGTGGTCGAATAGTCGTTGAAATCGTTCGACAACATCCGAGGTAAGTTTTCGAGTAATGAAACTTAGTTTATGATTTGATTAAGTCATGACATATAAGCATAACAAATAAACGGTGATATAATGATTCTACTTGAATTGTATATTGAGGTGATTAGTTTATACCTATGACGGTAGCCGAATGTGTATAGAGATTATGTTATAAAGCAAATCAAATCATGCTCTTTGTATGTGGCTATTGAGCCGAAAATGGTAATGGTTGATAAGTGTCTTGTGTTTGAATTCTAGTTATGAAAATGAAATATAGATGTGTCATGATTCATTGATATATGTGCTTGATTATTCGGATGATATCAGGGCTAAGTCCCGAAGGCATTTGTACGAGTTCCTATATCCGGGTTAAGTCCCGAAGGCATTTGTGCTAGTGACTATATCCGGGCGAAGTCCCGAAGGCATTTGTGCGGGTAGTTGCTATACCCGAGTTAAGTCCCGAAGGCATTTGTGCTAGTGACTATATCCGGGCTAAGACCCGAAGGCATTTGTGCGAGTTACTATATCCAGCTAAATCCCGAAGGTACTTGGGTTTGGAAGTGAGCGATCTTGCTGTAATAATTTCAATTAATACGCTCATAAAATACAAACGATAAGGTATGTTTCGTATATGCATCGGAAAGGTTGATTCCTTTCAAATAGTACTCGCTCAATTGATTAACGAGCTTCCGGCCTCTAGTTAGGTTTGATACCCTGTGTATGAATATATTGGTTGAAGCGTGAAGAAATTATGATTTTGAGAATGTGCATATATGAAATTATCCATTTAGTCATATGAACGCTATACTTTAGTCGTAAATAATTTCGTTACTCAAAACTTACTAAGCATTAAATGCTTATTCCGTTTCTTTAATTCTCTGTTTTATAGATTTTTGTTCGTCAGCTATCGGACTCGGAATTGTCGAAGTCCAAGTCATCCACACTATCTAAGCCCTTTTGGTACTCTTTTAGTTAAACGTTGATAATGGCATGTATAGGACTAACCTTTGTTGTTAATCAAGTACCTTTGGTAATGTGTATATATTCGGATAGCCATGCGAAAATGGCTTAAATATTTTGAGCATAGTATTAAAATCATTTTGTATATATATGGTTATTGAGAGGTGTGAAAATTCTTGGCAATGATTAGCCATTGGAATGGTTAATCACGATCATATTTGGTGCTATGTATGTCCAATGGCTAGTTGAATCATGGAAACTATGAAATAGGTGAAATTTACCTTAAAATAGATGCTGACAGCAGCAGTGATGTGAGTTTGAAAATTCACTAAAAATAGTAGGAATGTAATTAAATAATGAATAAATTATGTAATCGAACCTTGATGAGTCTATTTTCATATGGAAGAAGCAAAACTACCATATGAGCCGTATTTTATGAGATGTTTAAGTTTTCGTGAAACAGGGCCAGGACGGTTACTGGATCCCCTGTTCTGACTTTGGAAATTTACCATAAATTAACAAGAAATAATTATAAGTCATGCTTTATATGTACAGATTCCTTTTTGAGTCTAGTTTCATTAGAAACAAACGGAATATGTATTGAAGCCCTGTAAAGGGAGATATCTAAGTCGTAATGCATGAAGGTCATAGTAGTCGAACCCTGAAACAGGGGAGACTTTAACTAATAAACTGTACTAATTGGCCTGACCAAAAATTCTAAAAAAAAATCTGTAGATGGATATATGTGTCTAGTTTCAGGGAACATTTATGGAATCAGTTTTTGAGTTCTGGAACTCAAGATATGATTTTTAAGGTGACAGTGACGCAGTTAGCCAGCTTGTCTGGAAATTTTAAAATGAACTGTGTAAATAAATGAATTAAGTTCGTTAACACCTCGTGTTCGACTCCGGAAACGATCTCGGGTGTGGGGCGTTACAATTTTATTGGTATCAGAGCTACGGTTTAGTCGATTCTAGGACTACCGTAATACGTTCGGGTCTAGCTATACATGCCATTGTGTGTCTATTTGATAGTGTGGTGATTTCTGACAGTTAAAAATGTGTTTGTTTATAGTAATGGATCCCGATCCCAACCGAGCGGTAGCTGATGATCTTGAGAGTGTAGCGCCTGCTCCCGCACAAGGGACAGCGCCGGTGGACTCTCAACCTATTGCTAGTAATCAGAATGACGAAGCTAGACAGGCTTTTTATAGCGTAATGAATGATTGGTTCAACCAATACATTCGAACTAATACGGCTGTTCCACAACCCCCATTTCCGACTAATACAACCCCTGCACCTGCGATACCTCCGGTAACTGACCAGATAAGGTTAAATAAGCCCCCAGTTGATCGAATCCGAAAACACGGGGCTACTGAATTTAAAGCTACAGACAGTGACGATGCCGAGCAAGCTGAATTTTGGTTGGACAACACTATTCGGGTACTTGATGAACTATCTTGCACACCCGATGAATGCCTAAAGTGTACGATCTCCTTGCTACGTGATTCTGCCTACTATTGGTGG
This sequence comes from Gossypium arboreum, assembly GCF_025698485.1. NCBI lineage: Eukaryota > Viridiplantae > Streptophyta > Magnoliopsida > Malvales > Malvaceae > Gossypium > Gossypium arboreum. The sequence goes on along the minus strand of NC_069075.1, from coordinate 88,749,098 downwards.
AATACGTTGATTTCTATTGTGCCCAGAGAGCAAGTAACTTGGGAGTTTTTCCAAACCAAGTTTCGAAAAAAGTATATCAGCCAGAGATTCATTGATCAAAAACGAAAAGAATTTCTTGAACTTAAACAAGGTTCCATGTCGGTTACTGATTATGAACGAAAGTTTGTAAGGCTTAGCGATGCAGCGAGAATGCATTTCTTCAGAAGCTGTGATGTGTAAACGTTTCAAGATGGATGAACGATGATATAAAGCTGTATGTTGGCATTTTAGAAATTAGAGAATTTGTGGTACTTGTCGAGCGAGCTTGCAAAGCCGAAGAGCTCAGTAAGGAGAAAAGAAAAGCTGATATGGGAGCAAAGGAGTTTCGTAAGAGATCTTCGAGAAAGCCCTTTCAACAGTCATCGAAGAAATTTAGAGATGATTTAGGCCGACCTAAAGACACGTCGGGCTTTTCTAGACGAGACAGTGATCGACCCCCTGTGAGTACACGAGTTACTTGATCGCCGATGTTGGAAATGATCGTCGAGGCGTAACAAAGTGCCGATATTGTGGTAAATGGCATTCGTGGAGTTGTAGATTCCATGACCGCTCTGTTACAAGTGTGGATCAGTTGACCACTTTATTAAAGATTGCCCGAGATTGTGCGAGCAGAATGTAAATCGAGTGGGAAGCGGGTGCTACTACTGCCGAGGTAGACCATCTAAAATGCGGGAATGCTAGTGGCGGTCGAGAGGATCTAGAGATGTTACCACCAGATTCGAGGCTCGTGCTCTCGCAGAGCTTATGCTATACGTGCACGCGAGGATGCTTCTTCGCTGATGTTATTACTGGTACATTCACTCTCTTTGATACAAATGTGATTGCATTGATTGACCCTGGTTCTACTCATTCTTATATATGTGAGACTTTAGCATCCAGTAAGACTTTACCTGTTGAGTCTACTGAGTTCGTTATTAGAGTGTCGAATCCCTTGGGTCATTGTGTGCTTGTTGATAAGGTGTGTAAGAAATGTCCCCTAGTAATTCGAGGTTCCTGTTTTCCGGCAGACTTGATGCTTTTACCATTTGATGAATTTGATGTTATTCTCGGTTTGGATTGGTTGACCGTGCATGATGCGGTTGTGAATTGCAAAAGCAAGACTATTGATTTGAGGTGTGCAAATAATGAGATAATCCGAGTTGAGTCTACTGTCTTGAATGGATTGCCAACAATAATATCCTCGACGTTAGCTCAAAAATATGTGAGAAAGGGGTGTGAAGCATATATTGCATACGTGCTTGATAATGAAAAATCAGGAAAGAAACTTGAATCGGTACCAGTGGTTTGTGAATATCCGGATGTTTTTCCCGAAGAATTACCGGGGTTACCAGGAGGTAGAGTTTGGCATCGAACTTGTACCTGGGACTACACCGATTTTGATAGCTCCGTATCGTATGGCACTAACGGAATTGAAAGAATTAAAAACTCAGTTGCAAGAGTTGATGGATAGAGGTTTCACTCGACCGAGTTTCTCACCTTGGGGTGCACCAGTATTGTTTGTGAAAAAGAAGGACGGAACCATGAGGTTGTGCATCGACTATCGTCAGCTGAATAAAGTGACAATAAAGAATAAATATTCGTTACCGCGTATTGATGATTTGTTTGATCAACTAAAGGGAGCCTTAGTGTTTTCAAAGATAGATTTGAGATCGGGTTATTATCAGTTGCGAATTCGAGATTCGGATATACCCAAAACTGCTTTCAGAATGAGATACGGTCACTACGAGTTTTTAGTGATGCCGTTTGGGCTCACTAATGCCCCAACGGTATTTATGGATTTGATGAATCGAATCTTCAAACCGTATTTGGATTGGTTTGTAGTTGTGTTTATCGATGATATTTTGGTCTATTCGGAAAATGAAACCGAACATCTTTGAGCACCGAGATTAGTGTTGCGATTTTACGGGATAAGCGGTTATATGCTAAGTTCGGTAAATGTGAGTTCGGTTGAGAGAAGTTAGCTTTTGGGACATGTGGTATCTGATCGGTATTCGAGTTGATCCGAGCAAAATTTCAGCCATACTTAGCTCGGAAGCCTCCAGAAACATTACCGAGGTTCGAGCTTTTGGGACTTACCGGTTACTACAGACGGTTTGTAAAGGGTTTCTCGATGATAGCCACACCAATGACGAAACTATTTCAAAAAGATGTTAAGTTTGAATGGACAGAAAAATGTCAAAAAAGTTTCGATCAACTAAAAGCCTATTTGACTGAAGCTCCAGTACTAGTGCAACCTGAATCAGGCAAAGAGTTTGTCATTTACAGTGATGCATCCTTACTTGGGTTGGGTTGTGTATTGATGCAAGAAGGTCGAGTTGTAGCTTATGCGTCGAGGCAATTGAAGCCACATGAGAAAAATTATCCAACCCATGATCTCGAATTAGCTGCCATCGTGTTCGCTTTGAAAATATGGCGACATTACTTATTTGGTGAGAAGTGCCATGTATTTTTAGATCACAAAAGTCTCAAATATTTGATGACTCAAAAAGATTTGAATCTGCGACAAAGACGTTGGCTTGAGTTGTTAAAAGATTATGAACTTGTCATTGACTATCACCCGGGAAAGGCTAATGTGGTTGCGGATGCTTTAAGTCGTAAATCATTGTTTGCTTTACGAGCGATGAATGTACACTTGTCTGTTCTATCCGATAATGTGTTAGTAGCAGAATTAAAGGCTAAACCATTATTGATTCATCAAATTCGTGAAGCTTAGAAAGTCGATGATGAATTAGTTGCAAAACGGGCTGAATGTGTTTCGAATAGGGAATCGGAGTTTCAAATTGATGACGATGATTGTTTGAGGTTCAGAAGTCGTTTGTGTGTTCCAAGAAATTCAAAACTTATTTCGATGATTCTGAACGAAGCTCATTCTAGCCGAATGTCAATTCACCCGGGGAGTATGAAAATGTACAACGATCTGAGACGTCAGTTTTGGTGGCATGGTATGAAATGAGACATTTCCGATTTTGTTTCGAAGTGTTTAATATGTCAACAAGTGAAAGCGGAACATCAAGTGCCTACAAGTTTACTTCAGCCGATCATGATACCTAAATGGAAATGGGATCGAGTCACGATGGATTTTGTATCTGGGTTACCATTGTCGGCAAGTAAGAAAGATGCGATTTGGGTTGTTGTTGATAGACTGACTAAGTCGGCTCACTTTATCCCCGTACGTACGGATTTTTCATTGGATAAACTAGCTGAATTGTATGTTTCTCAGATTGTAAGATTACACGGGGTACCTATTTCTATTGTGTCGGATAGAGATCCGAGGTTCACCTCGCGATTTTGGAAGAAATTGCAAGAAGCTTTGGGTACCAATGTGACACCCCTAATGTGACCCTAGTCGGAAAGTGGTTTCGGGACCACAAAACCGAGTCACAAAAATAATTAGATGTTATATTCTGTGCTTATTATATATGGGATTTGTATGTGTGAATATTTTGTGCTTTGATTTTATCAATTAGGTGCTAATTTATAAGAAAGGACCCATGTGATAGGACTTGAAAATGTGATAGGTGAAATTTAAAGTGGCCAAATAATGCATGAATTATTGACATGAGGGACTTGCATGTCAAATTAGCCAAAATCTAAATGGTGGCCGGCCATGCTATGGGGTAAGGCATATTATAGACATATTATGTTAAAATGTGTGGGAAGAATAATAAATAAAGAAGGGAGTGGGAGGAGAAACCAAAGTTGTCTCCCCCAATTGTCTGAATGGAAGAAAGAAAGACTTCAACTTTCATTTTCTATCTTGCTTCCTTGTCTCTTGCAAAGGAAGCTAGAGAAGATAGGCCGGCTGCATGTAGTGGAAAACCATGGAATTGGTTTGCTTCTAAGTTGAAATTTTCAAGTAGAAGGCTAAAAAGGGGGATTAAGGTATGTTAATGCTCTTTCATTGAAAATCTTTGTATATTTGGAGTGCTCATCAATTATAGAAGCTAGCTCATGGCAAATGTTTTTTTTTAAATGTGTGAAGATGACAATTGGCTATGTTGAAGTGCTAAATGAGTGCTAAATTAAGCTTAAGATAGTAATTAGAATTTGGGAAATTCATGCATTTTCTGGTCCAAGGGTGATAAGAACCATACGGTTATGGCATGTAAGCATGAAGATTGTGGAAGTCTTAGAATTGACTCAAGTGTTTTCGTCATTAACATATATATATATTGCCGAATGTATGCTTGAAGGGTTGGTTAAGCACATTGTTGTTAAATGCTTGTTGATTTGTATAATTGTTGCTTAGCTACTAAATGAACTTAGGATATTATGGATAAGTTCAAGAATGGAAAAATTGAAATGAAGTTGCTTGTGCCGAATGTACATATAAGTAAGGGGAGTTATGTTATAATAGAACTAAGTGTGGCTAGTAAAGCCTATTTAATTTTCTTGCTATGTTGGACCATAAATATGATACATATTTAAATCTATTGTTCTAGATATAGATTAAATGATATGTGATTGCCAAATGTGATTGTTAAGTGAATAATATTAGTTAAGTACCTAAGCAAATCTATTGTTGTACTTAAGCTTAAACGCAAAGAGGACCAAAGTTGGATAAGGAAAGGGAAAAAGTGATCAAATAGTCACGAGATCATTCGACCACATCCGAGGTAAGTTTTAAGTGATCAAACGTTGAGTAAATTCAATCAAAATAGGACATAATGAGTTGATTTAATAAGATATGATGTGGTCATGATATGTTTAAAGCTCAAATGGTAAGTTCATAAGTGTTTGGACTTGGAAATTTAAGAGCAAATTGTAATGCTTAGGACAGCTGCAGTAACGTGATTTTAGAAAATCACCATAAATTGTTGGTGTGGAATTATAGGCTGAATAAAATATGTAATCAAAGCTTAATTAGTCTAGTTCCTTATAAAAGAGGCCGTGTGAGCAAAGAAATTTCCTATAAAGAGATATTTAAAGTTGTGCGGGACAGTGTCGGAATGACTCCGAAATCCCCTATTCTGTTTTTGGAAAATCACTATAATTTGTAAAAAAATGGTTATGAGATAAGATTTATATGCTTAGACTCCTTAATGAGTCTAGTTTCAAATGGAATCAAATAGAACACATTATGAATTCTGTACAATGAAAAATTTGATTCGTAGTGAAGAGTGGTCAGATTAGTCAAACAGTGCAACAGGGGAAACTTTAAGAAAAATCTGGTATTGATTGGGCACACCTAAAATTCTGAAAATTTTATGGATGAAAGATACATGAGTCTACATTCAGCGAAATTTAACGGTAATTGATTTTGAATTTCGTAGCTCCAGTTATAAACAATTTAGTGACTGTTGCTCAGGAAAACTGCTTGTAGTGAATATGTGATGTTGTTGTAAACTTTGATGAAACTATTTGAGTTGCTTATAAGCTATTGCTGAAATTGATGTACAAGAAAAATATGAAATTTGTATGAGGTATATATATGTGATAAGGCCTAATGGCCGATGTGATGAATGTGAAAGTGTGTATATATGTGATAAGGCCTAATGGCCGATGTGATGAATGTGAAAGTGTGTATATATGTGATAAGGCCTAATGGCCGATGTGATGAATGTGAAAGTGTATATATATGTGATAAGGCCTAATGGCCGATGTGATGAATGTGAAGGTGTATATATGTGATAGGGCCGAATGGCCAATGTGATGAATGTGAAAGTGTATAAATGTGATAAGTCCCGAAGGGCATTTGTGTCAGTATTATATCCGGGTTAAAACCCCGCAGGCTTTATGCGAGAATATTATCCTGATTAATGTCCGTAGGCTTCGTGCTCGTACTATATCCGAGTTTTAAAGACCCGACGGCTAAATGCTAGGATTCAAGTAAGACTTTGATATTGAGTATCTGCATTAAGTTACCATCAAATAAGTATTATGTACTTAAGATGTTCAGGTACGTATCACTTACTCATCGGTGGAGTGATTTCAAGGTGAATTATCAGTATCAAAGAGGTAAGGATTATGATTTGTAAGCTTAAGTATGGACGTGATTATAAACAAGTGGAAAGGATTATTGAAAGCTGATAATCGATGAAGCATGTGCTTTGGAAATATTTGACCATCTAGGTCATTATTATTCGAAAGTATATATGTGGCAGCCAAGTGTTGCGTTTAATGACATTATAGACCGAGATGAAGCTCTAGATTAACTTCATCGAACAGTTGAAATGAATGACCAATGATAGTGATTGAGAACACTTTGTTTTGCTTAAAACTTACTAAGCATAAATTGCTTACTCCGTTTCTTTGTTCTTTGTTTTATAGATTTTGCTCGTTAGCTATCGGATTCGGGATCATCAAGTCGAAGTCATCCACACTATCAAAGCCCCTATTTTGGTACAATTTTGGTTGAACTTTGAAATGGCATGTATAGGACTACCCTTTTGTTGTAGGTCATGTACCTTTTGGTTTGTGTAAACTTGGATAGCCATGCGAAAATGGCTCATATCGTTTTAGCATAGTACTATAAACGTTTGTATGTTGATCATTATGAGGTATGATATTGTTTTGAAACGGTTAGCCATTGGAATGGTTAATCATGATCACTCTTTGTGCTATGTATGCAAAAAGGGCCAATTGAATCATGAAATCATGAAATAGGTAAAGCCTACCTTAAAGGCAGATGCTGACAGCAGCAGTGATGTGGATGTGAAAAATCACTAAAAATAGTAGGAATGGTATTAAATAGTGAATAAATTATGTAAATGAACTTGGATGAATCTAATTTCATATGGAAGAAACGAAACGGTCATATGAGTTATATGTTAAGAGATATTAAAGTTCTCGTGAAACAGGGCCAGAACGGTTTCTGGATCCCCTGTTCCGACTTTGTAAATTCATTTTAAATCAAACAGAGATAATTAGGAGTCATTCCATATATGTATAGATTCCTCTATGAGTCTAGTTTCTATAGAAACAAACGGCATTAGTATTGAAGCCCTGTACAGGGAGATATCCAATTCGTAACGCACGAAGGTCAGTGTAGTTGATCCCTGTAACAGGGGAGACTTTAACTAATAAACTGTACTAATTGGATCGACCAAAAATTCTAGAAAAAAAAATCTGTAGATGGACATATGAGTCTAGTTTCAGGAAAAAATTACGAAACTAATTTTCGAGCTTTAAAACTCAAGATATGATTTTTAAGGCGACAGTGACGCAGTAACCAGCTTGTCTGGAAATTTCTAAATGGATTTGTGAAAATAGTTAAGTCTGTGCACCTTGTGTTCGATTCCTGAATGCACTCAGTGCGGGTGTTACAATTTTATTGGTAGCAGAGCTACGGTTTAGTCGATTCTAGGACTACCGTAATACGTTTGGGTCTAGCTATACATGCCATTATGTGATTATTTGATAGTGTGGTGACTTCGATAATTGAAAATGTGTTTATTTATTGTAATGAATTCGATCCCGATCGAAATGTAGCAGATGGTATTGAGAGGATGAGACATGCTTATGGTGTGTCAATATTGAGAAGGGTATAACATAAGTAAGTTTTGAGTAATTGAAGTTGGTATTTAATTTAAAATGCCATGAAATACATGTATGATAGATGAATGATGTCCCATTGTCCTTATCATAATAAGGTTATTAAAGAAATGAACAAAGGAAGAGATTGGGGATATATGCTTTTGTGTGATTGCTTATTGAGCTGAAAGTTTAGTAAAAGAAGCATACATGTATTTGATTTGAATGATCTTTACGACTTAAAGTCAAGAATCATGTTATATGTTTACATGTGAATGAATTGATTAAATTATAAATGTGATTTGTGCCATGTGAAACATGATAACATGTGAATAAATATGTATGAGACTCAGTGATGTGAATCCGAGTTTAAAAACCCGCTGACTATATGAAGAAATTATGTCCGGGTAAAGACTCGATGGCTATGTACAGAGATTATGTCCGGATTAAAATTCGCTGGCTTTGTGTGGAGATCTCATCCGAGCTAAAAGTCTCGACGATGATCCGGGCTAAGTCCCGAAGAGCATTCATGCTAGTGATGTATCTGGGCTAAGTCCCGAAGAGCATTCATGCTAGTGATGTATCCGGGCTAAGTCCCGAAGAGCATTCGTGCTAGTGATGTATCGGGGCTAAGTCCCGAAGAGCATTCGTGCTAGTGATGTATCGGGGCTAAGTCCTGAAGAGCATTCATGCTAGTGATGTATCGGGGCTAAGTCCCGAAGAGCATTCGTGCTAGTGATGTATCGGGGCTAAGTCCCGAAGAGCATTCGTGCTAGTGATGTATCCGGGCTAAGTCCCGAAGAGCATTCATGCTAGTGATGTATCCGAGCTAAGTCCCGAAGAGCATTCATGCTAGTGATGTATCCGGGCTAGGTCCCGAAGAGCAATCATGTTGGTGACGTGTATTCGGCCTTCGTGCCTAGTAGGCTTCGTGCGGTAATTTGAGCAAAGTTTAAGTGTTCATTACTATACTGAATTCAAATTTAAATCGATGATATGTTTAAAAGTGTACATACATGATGTTTATCGACTTGGTTAAGTCATTTCAATGTGTAATAACGAATGAATAAGAGCACTATGTGTGTGAATGATTGGAGGCACGTGTGTGTGTAAATCCTTTAACCGAGCACTATGAGTGCGAGATCGGTCGATGGCCACTAAGTGTGTGAAATGGAATTCAAGTAAGACCTCGTCTGGGACGAAGGCATTGATTTGAGATAGTGAGTAAGACCATGTCTGGGACATGGCATCGGCTCGATATGTGAGAATATGTAAGACCATATCTAGGATATGGCATTGTAAGAGCTATATGTGCTTGAATTAGTTGAGCCCTTACAAGTAAGTATTCGCCGTTAATAAACGAGCTACCGCCTTTGGCTAAGTTGATCTTTTGTGTATGAACATAAGGGTTGGTAATGTGAAGTAAGTTCTTGAGTAAATAAAGCTTAAATTATGATTTGATTAGATCATGTTTTAAGCAAATCGAAATCATGCTCTTGGTGTGTGGCTATTGAGCCGAAATTGCAAATATGATAAGTGTCTTGTGTTTGAGCTTTGGTAATGAGAATGTAATAAGAATGTGTATTGATTTGTTGATATATGTGCCTGGTTATTCGAATGGTATCCGGGCTAATTCCCGAAGGCTTTTGTGCTAAGTGACTAAATCCGGGCTAATTCCGAAGGCAATTGTGTGAATCACTATAACCAGACTATGTCCGAAGACAATCGAGCGAGTCGCTATATCCGGTTAAATCAAGGCACGTGATTCGGAGATGAGCAATCTTGCTGCGAAGTTTCATTAATACGCTTGCAAAAATTCCAGCAATGAGGTATGTTCGTATGTCTGAATGAATTAAATGTTCAGGTGTGTGGAAGTTGAATATTGAGATACGATGGAGTTATAAAGGATATTTATGGGGATGTTTGAGTATATGTGTATTTTCGCCAAAGTTCTGACTTATACATGGATGAAAATGTGGGTTACAAATATGTGGGTTGATGATGTGAATTATACATGTTAGTATGTGCTTGATATGTGTTTGAAATGCAATTGTGAATTAAATTAAGTGATTATTGCTTATGAAATCAAGGAAATGAGATATATGTGCATACTTGTAGAAATGTTTATGTATTTGTTTTGAGATAAGAAAATGATTTTATAGATCGATGTGAAATCAATAATGAATTACAATTGCTATCGATGAGCTAATGTTTATATGAATATAATTCAATAAGAGGACGCTATTCTAAACTATGCATCGGTAGAAATTTTCGGGATGAAAATTTCTTAAGTGGGGAGAGTTGTGACACCCTAATGTGACCCTAGTCGGAAAGTGGTTTCGGGACCACAAAACCGAGTCACAAAAATAATTAGATGTTATATTCGTGCTTATTATATGTGGGATTTGTATGTGTGAATATTTTGTGCCTTGATTTTATCAATTAGGTGCTAATTTATAAGAAAGGACCCATGTGATAGGACTTGAAAATGTGATAGGTGAAATTTAAAGTGGCCAAATAATGCATGAATTATTGACATGAGGGACTTGCATGTCAAATTAGCCAAAATCTAAATGGTGGCCGGCCATGCTATGGGGTAAGGCATATTATAGACATATTATGTTAAAATGTGTGGGAAGAATAATAAATAAAGAAGGGAGTGGGAGGAGAAACCAAAGTTGTCTCCCCCAATTGCCGTGAATGGAAGAAAGAAAGACTTCAACTTTCATTTTCTATCTTGCTTCCTTGTCTCTTGCAAAGGAAGCTAGAGAAGATAGGCCGGCTGCATGTAGTGGAAAACCATGGAATTTGTTTGCTTCTAAGTTGAAATTTTCAAGTAGAAGGCTAAAAAGGGGGATTAAGGTATGTTAATGCTCTTTCATTGAAAATCTTTGTATATTTGGAGTGGTCATCAAGTATAGAAGCTAGCTCATGGCAAATGTTTTTTTTTAAATGTGTGAAGATGACAATCGGCTATGTTGAAGTGCTAAATGAGTGCTAAATTGAGCTTAAGATAGTAATTAGAATTTGGGAAATTCATGCATTTTGTGGTCCAAGGGTGATAAGAACCATACGGTTATGGCATGTAAGCATGAAGATTGTGGAAGTCTTAGAATTGACTTAAGTGTTTTCGTCATTAACATATATATATATTGCCGAATGTATGCTTGAAGGGTTGGTTAAGTACATTGTTGTTAAATGCTTGTTGATTTGTATAATTGTTGCTTAGCTACTAAATGAACTTAGGATATTATGGATAAGTTCAAGAATGGCAAAATTGAAATGAAGTTGCTTGTGCGAATGTACATATAAGTAAGGGAGTTATGTTATAATAGAACTAAGTGTGGCTAGTAAAGCCTATTTAATTTTCTTGCTATGTTGGACCATAAATATGATACATATTTAAATCTATTGTTCTAGATATAGATTAAATGATATGTGATTGCCAAATGTGATTGTTAAGTGAATAATATTAGTTAAGTACCTAAGCAAATCTATTGTTGTACTTAAGCTTAAACGCAAAGAGGACCAAAGTTGGATAAGGAAAGGGAAAAAGTGATCAAATAGCCGCCGAGATCGTTCGACCACATCCGAGGTAAGTTTTAAGTGATCAAACGTTGAGTAAATTCAATCAAAATAGGACATAATGAGTTGATTTAATAAGATATGATGTGGTCATGATATGTTTAAAGCTCAAATGGTAAGTTCATAAGTGTTTGGACTTGGAAATTTAAGAGCAAATTGTAATAGTTTGCTTAGGACAGCTGCAGTAACGTGATTTTAGAAAATCACCATAAATTGTTGGTGTGGAATTATAGGCTGAATAAAATATGTAATCAAAGCTTAATTAGTCTAGTTCCTTATAAAAGAGGCCGTGTGAGCAAAGAAATTTCCTATAAAGAGATATTTAAAGTTGTGCGGGACAGTGTCGGAATGACTCGAAATCCCTATTCTGTTTTTGGAAAATCACTATAATTTGTAAAAAAATGGTTATGAGATAAGATTTATATGCTTAGACTCCTTAATGAGTCTAGTTTCAAATGGAATCAAATAGAACACATTATGAATTCTGTACAATGAAAAATTTGATTCGTAGTGAAGAGTGGTCAGATTAGTCAAACAGTGCAACAGGGGAAATTTTAAGAAAAATCTGGTATTGATTGGGCACACCTAAAATTCTGAAAATTTTATGGATGAAAGATACATGAGTCTACATTCAGCGAAATTTAACGGTAATTGATTTTGAATTTCGTATCTCCAGTTATAAACAATTTAGTGACTGTTGCTCAGGAAAACTGCTTGTAGTGAATATGTGATGTTGTTGTAAACTTTGATGAAACTATTTGAGTTGCTTATAAGCTATTGCTGAAATTGATGTACAAGAAAAATATGAAATTTGTATGAGGTATATATATGTGATAAGGCCTAATGGCCGATGTGATGAATGTGAAAGTGTGTATATATGTGATAAGGCCTAATGGCCGATGTGATAAATGTGAAAGTGTGTATATATGTGATAAGGCCTAATGGCCGATGTGATGAATGTGAAAGTGTATATATATGTGATAAGGCCTAATGGCCGATGTGATGAATGTGAAGGTGTATATATGTGATAGGGCCGAATGGCCAATGTGATGAATGTGAAAGTGTATAAATGTGATAAGTCCCGAAGGGCATTTGTGTCGAGATTATATCGGGTTAAAACCCCGCAGCTTTATGCGAGAATATTATCCGATTAATGTCCGTAGGCTTCGTGCTCGTACTATATCCGAGTTTTAAAGACCCGACGGCTAAATGCTAGGATTCAAGTAAGACTTTGATATTGAGTATCGCATTAAGTTACCATCAAATAAGTATTATGTACTTAAGATGTTCAGGTACGTATCACTTACTCATCGGTGGAGTGATTTCAAGGTGAATTATCAGTATCAAAGAGGTAAGGATTATGATTTGTAAGCTTAAGTATGGACGTGATTATAAACAAGTGGAAAGGATTATTGAAAGCTGATAATCGATGAAGCATGTGCTTTGGAAATATTTGACCATCTAGGTCATTATTATTCGAAAGTATATATGTGGCGCCAAGTGTTGCGTTTAATGACATTATAGACCGAGATGAAGCTCTAGATTAACTTCATCGAACAGTTGAAATGAATGACCAATGATAGTGATTGAGAACACTTTGTTTTGCTTAAAACTTACTAAGCATAAATTGCTTACTCCGTTTCTTTGTTCTTTGTTTTATAGATTTTGCTCGTTAGCTATCGGATTCGGGATCATCGAAGTCGAAGTCATCCACACTATCAAAGCCCCCTATTTTGGTACAATTTTGGTTGAACTTTGAAATGGCATGTATAGGACTACCCTTTTGTTGTAGGTCATGTACCTTTTGGTTTGTGTAAACTTGGATAGCCATGCGAAAATGGCTCATATCGTTTTAGCATAGTACTATAAACGTTTGTATGTTGATCATTATGAGGTATGATATTGTTTTGAAACGGTTAGCCATTGGAATGGTTAATCATGATCACTCTTTGTGCTATGTATGCAAAAAGGGCCAATTGAATCATGAAATCATGAAATAGGTAAAGCCTACCTTAAAGGCAGATGCTGACAGCAGCAGTGATGTGGATGTGAAAAATCACTAAAAATAGTAGGAATGGTATTAAATAGTGAATAAATTATGTAAATGAACTTGGATGAATCTAATTTCATATGAAAGAAACGAAACGGTCATATGAGTTATATGTTAAGAGATATTATAGTTCTCGTGAAATAGGGCCAGAACGGTTTCTGGATCCACTATTCCGATTTTGTAAATTCATTTTAAATCCACCAGAGATTATTAGGAGTCATGCCATATATGTATAGATTCCTCTATGAGTCTAGTTTCTATAGAAACAAACGGCATTAGTATTGAAGCCCTGTACAGGGAGATATCCAATTCGTAACGCACGAAGGTCAGTGTAGTCGATCCCTGTAACAGGGGAGACTTTAACTAATAAACTGTACTAATTGGATCGACCAAAAATTCTAGAAAAAAAAATCTGTAGATGGAAATATGAGTCTAGTTTCAGGAAAAAATTACGAAACTAATTTTCAAGCTTTGAAACTCAAGATATGATTTTTAAGGCGACAGTGATGCAGTAACCAGCTTGTCTGGAAATTTCTAAATGGACTGTGAAAATAGTTAAGTCTGTGTGCACCTTGTGTTCGATTCCGGTAACGGACTCGGGTACGGGATGTTACAACCAAGTTGCATTTTAGCACCGCTTTTCATCCACAAACTGATGGTCAATCTGAGCGGATAATTCAGATACTTGAGGATATGTTGAGATGTTGCATCCTTGAGTTTAGTGGTTCATGGGAGCGGTATTTACCTTTGATTGAATTCGCTTACAACAATAGTTTTCAATCAAGTACTAAGATGGCGCCTTACGAGGCTTTGTACTGTCGTAAATGCCGTACACCATTGTTTTGGACCGAGCTCGGTGAAAGTAAAATTTTCGGAGTTGAGTTGATTAAAGATGCTGAGCAGAAAGTAAAAATAATTCGTGAAAGTCTGAAGGCAGCATCAGATCGTCAGAAGTCGTATGTGGATTTAAAACGAAGAGATATTGAGTATCAGGTGGGAGACAAAGTGTTTCTTAAAGTTTCACCTTGGAAAAAGATACTCAGATTTGGCTGTAAGGGCAAACTGAGTCCGAGGTTCATAGGGCCGTATGAAATATCCAAACGAGTTGGCCCAGTGGCATATAGATTGATTTTACCCCCTGACCTCGAGAAGATTCACAACGTTTTTCATGTCTCAATGCTTCGACGTTACAGATATGATCCTTCGCACATAATAAATCCCTCCGAGGTTGAAATTCAAGCCGATATGAGTTATGAAGAAGAACCGATTCGCATCCTAGCTCGTGAAGTGAAAGAGTTACGAAACAAGAGGGTTCCGTTAGTAAAGGTGTTATGGCTCAAACACGGGATCGAAGAAGCTACTTGGGAAATTGGGAAATCGAGAACTCTATGAAAGAACGATACCCAAACCTATTTACCGGTAAGATTTTCGGGGACAAAAATTTCTTAAGTGGGGGAGAGTTGTGACAGCCCTAATGTGACCCTAGTCGAAAAGTGGTTTCGGGACCACAAAACCAAGTCATAAAAATAATTAACCGTCATATTTGATGCTTATTATATGTATATATGCATGTGTGAAAATTTCATGTTTGAATTTTGTTAATTGTAAGTGAATTTTATTAAATAGGACTTGTGTGAGAAAATTTAGAAATGTGCTAGGCAAATGTTAAAGTGGCCTATTGATGCATGTTAGAAAATGCTTGTCCTTGCATGTCAAATTACCCAAAACTTTAGGTAGTGGCCGGCCATGCAATGGGTTAAAATATTATAAAATTTTGTGTTAATGTGTTATGTTAAAAATAATAAAATAAAAGGTTGGTAATAAAGTAATGAAAAGGGAGGGGTGATGAAAACAAAGTTGTTTCATCCATGCTCCTCCATTGCCGTGAATTGAAGGAAGAAAGAAGAGGAGGTTCGGTCACTTGGAACTTAAGGGAGGTTAGTCATTTGTGTTAGATTTTCTTTAAACTTTAAGCTTGTTTCTAGTTAATTAGCTAGTTTCTTACATAACCCATGTCAAAATTATGAAAATCTTGGTGATGGTTTGAGCATTCGATTTTAGTTATTAAAGGATGAGATTGGGTTATGGTTTTTATGTTTTATGAAGAATTGTTGAAGAGAAGGGTTTTAGTTAGTCAAATGATAAATTCTAATGTTCATGAGTACAATGGCCAAACATAGATTTGTCTAATGAATTGAACAAATGATGTGTGAGTGATTGAAATGAATGAGTTGGAGGTTGGATCATATTAAGATTCGGCTTTGCACATAAATATTAAGAGTTTGATATTTTTATGATTTTTGGAAGGTAAATAAGGTTATGCTCAAGTTAAATACAAGATTATGGCTGATTTGTGTTTAGTGAGTTTCGGCCAAGGACTTTATGTGCACTCGGTTCAAGTAGAGTAAACATAACGGGTAGAAAATGGTTGTTAATTGAGATAGTTTAAGGTATTTGTAAGTAGTTTGAATAAATGAACAATAATAATAATAAATCATCTAGTGAATTGGTGTAATTGCCGAATTTGAACTAGAAAGTTATTGAGTAATGTTTGTATGTTAAGTGATAGAATAGAGCGAATGCTTGGAATGTGATATGTATGAATTATAAGTTGGATTAAAGGCTGTTATATTGCCTTATCATTTTCGGAATGTGCTATGTCAAAGAAATTGAGGGTTGATGTTTAAGTAAGGTAAGTATAGGTATATTCGCTTGTAGTTTTATAAATGTGATATGAGTATTTTGTGTTGTAAATGAGTAGTAAGTATGTTAAGAATGGTTCTAAAATGTATATGGATGCCGATGATTGTGTTTGATTGAGAAGTAAATTGTTTGATTTAGCTCAAGAGCTTAGAGGATCAAAGTTGGATAAGGGAAAGGAAAAAGTGGTCGAATAGCCATTGAAATCGTTCGACAACATCCGAGGTAAGTTTTCGAGTAATGAAACTTAGTTTATGATTTGATTAAGTCATGACATATAAGCATAACAAATAAACGATGATATAATGATTCTACTTGAATTGTATATTGAGGTGATTAGTTTATACCTATGACGGGTAGCCGAATGTGTATAGAGATTATGTTATAAAGTAAATCAAATCATGCTCTTTGTATGTGGCTATTGAGCCGAAAATGGTAATGGTTGATAAGTGTCTTGTGTTTGAATTCTAGTTATGAAAATGAAATATAGATGTGTCATGATTCATTGATATATGTGCTTGATTATTCGGATGATATCCTGCTAAGTCCCGAAGGCATTTATGCGAGTTCCTATATCCGGCTAAGTCCCAAGGCATTTGTGCTAGTGACTATATCCGGCGAAGTCCGAAGGCATTTGTGCGAGTAGTTGCTATACCGGGTTAAGTCCCAAGGCATTTGTGCTAGTGACTATATCCTGCTAAGACCAAGGCATTTGTGCGAAGTTGTTATATTCAGCTAAATCAAGGTACTTGGGTTTGGAAGTGAGCGATCTTGCTGTAATAATTTCAATTAATACGCTCATAAAATACAAACGATAAGGTATGTTTCAGATATGCATCGGAAAGGTTGATTCCTTTCAAATAGTACTCGCTCAATTGATTAACGAGCTTAGGCCTCTAGTTAGGTTTGATACCTGTATGAATATATTGGTTGAAGCGTGAAGAAATTATGATTTTGAGAATGTGCATTTATGAAATTATTCATTTAGTCATATGAACGCTATACTTTAGTCGTAAATAATTTCGTTACTCAAAACTTACTAAGCATTAAATGCTTATTCCGTTTCTTTAATTCTCTGTTTATAGATTTTTGTTCATCAGCTATCGGACTCGGGATTGTCGAAGTCGAAGTCGAAGTCGTCCACACTATCTAAGCCCTTTTGGTACTCTTTTAGTTAAACGTTGATAATGGCATGTATAGGACTAACCTTTGTTGTTAATCAAGTACCTTTGGTAATGTGTATATATTCGGATAGCCATGCGAAAATGGCTTAAATATTTTGAGCATAGTATTAAAATCATTTTGTATATATATGGTTATTGAGAGGTGTGGAAATGCTTGGCAATGATTAGCCATTGGAATGGTTAATCACGATCATATTTGGTGCTATGTATGTCCAATGGCTAGTTGAATCATGGAAACTATGAAATAGGTGAAATTTACCTTAAAATAGATGCTGACAGCAGCAGTGATGTGAGTTTGAAAATTCACTAAAAATATTACGAATGTAATTAAATAATGAATAAATTATGTAATCGAACCTTGATGAGTCTATTTTCATATGGAAGAAGCGAAACTACCATATGAGCCGTATTTTTTGAGATGTTTAAGTTTTCGTGAAACAGGGCCAGGACAGTTACTGGATCCCCTATCCTGACTTTGGAAATTTACCATAAATTAACCAGAAATAATTAGAAGTCATTCTTTATATGTACAGATTCCTTTTTGAGTCTAGTTTCATTAAAAATAAACGGCATATGTATTGATGCCCTGTACAGGGAGATATCTAAGTCGTAATGGATGAATGTCAGAGTAGTCAAACCCTGAAACAGGGGAGACTTTAACTAATAAACTGTACTAATTGGCCCGACCAAAACTTCTAGAAAGAAATATTTAGATGGATATATGAGTCTAGTTTCAGGGAAAATTTATGGAATCAGTTTTTGAGTTCTGGAACTCGAGATATGATTTTTAAGGTGACAGTGTGCAGTTAGCCAGCTTGTATGGAAATTTTAAAATGAACTGTGTAAATAAATGAATTAAGTTCGTTAACACCTCGTGTTCGACTCTGGCAACGGTCTCGGGTGCGGGGCGTTACATGATGGGCCAACGGGCCCAATTCGGTAAGAACCCTCGGTACGTGATTCTGTAGTACGTGAAAGGTATGAATATGCATGAAAACCCTAAAATAGATAAATTATGAAATACCTTTAAAAGTGGAAAATTTACGCTTTTACCCTAGGAGTTAAATTACCGAAATACCCCTAGGGTTAAATTGACTTAAATGCATGTTTGATTGTTGTTATTTATCGTGCATACCATGTTGTTATTATCGATGCATGGGATTGGGATATTGACGGAGGAAGTCTTGAAAGTGGCTTGTCCACGTACTGGAGGCTTTGCCTCAATTTACTGTTAAACGAGCCAGCAATGCTGCAACTGTGGAGTGTTGGACTGGGTGGGTTGAGCTATCCCCACATGGAGTGTATGGCTGGTACGGGTGGAGTGTAGTGGTTGGTGGGTTGAGTAGTCTCCCCAAATGGGCTTGCATATGTTATTGATGTTGCATGTATTTTGAAATGGGCCTATGGGCCATATTGTTATCTGAATAAGGGGCTAAGGCCCAGTTTATTGTAATCTGAAAAGGGCTCTGGCCCAGTACCACTGTTACCTGAATGGGCTTAGGACCAATGGGCTGGAGCTGATTTTGGCTTTGAATGAGTTTTCCTTACACATTGAGTTTCCCCAAACTCACCCCTTTTATTTTCATCCACGCAGGAAATCTCCAACCATAGTGGGCTTGGAGCTGTGAGGGAATTCGGAGTGGCCACCCGTTCTGAAAGTTTGATTTTCTTCTGGTGAACTTGACATCCTTTTATTTACGTTTGAAGTTTTGGGTTTTTAAATGTAATAAGGCCGCTTAATTATTTTTGATGGTTTTAATATGTATTACTAAGATAGATATTACTTATTTTAACTGTTGAAATTGGATAGCTTTAGGGCGCGTTTTCAAAAAAAAAAAACAACAATTGATTTCAAAATAACACGACAACAAGCAAAGCTTCCGCAATGAAAGTATTTTCCAAAATCAATCACTTTTCCTAAAAATGACTCAATCAAATCGGTTTCCTAGAAATATACATGACGTTAAGGTGTGGCAATGGCGGTGTGCATGTCTAGGATTGGATCTGAAGGGAGCTTGGTACTTAAGTAGTCCGATAGACTCACTTCCTTTTTTCCGGTTTCCTACCTGGTGCACAGCTTCCATTCACTTTAACCTATAATGAAATTATCTTTTAAAACACTAAGTAGGTTTTTCTGGATCAACAATATAAAATGTTTTGAACGCTTCGATGTGGCATGTCGGATTCGGCCATAACGTCTGGGCCGGGTTTGAGATGCTACAATCTTAACTTTAACAATAGATAATATCTCGACTATTAATAAAGCATTAGAACCCAGAAGAAAATCAAATGTGATTTGAGTAGCAACCAATACAGAAACACAACTTTATATCTCTAATAACAGTACTGCAGTACTCCCAAATTTCAAACAGAAATTATGATTATAATAGATATAGCCATTTCTGTCAAATAGAAATCTCTTGCAGATAATCACATGGGATCATAAAAAAACCGAAATAGTGAAATTTTAATATCTAATGCTACACAGAATTTCTAAGAATTTCAACCCATATAGAATGATATCTATTCCAATGATATCCCAAAAAAGGTTCAGAAAGAATAATGTCACTCATAAATATTGGAATCTACAATAACAGAAGCAATATAATCTTTACGTATTTTCAACATAACAATATCTAGCAGAAACAGATTATTAGCATTATGCAGATTTTACTGTCGATTTTAATATCCACACAATGAAATAAGTATCAAAGAAAGATAGAGCAATGTCGAACATAACGCAAACAGATCCACAATGTTTCCTTCTATAAACATATTTAACTAATGTTCTCATACAATAAGAATTCGTTCTGAAATTAAACAGTTAGATATATGTCTGAAGATAAATGTACACGTAGAGTACTCAGAAGAAGTCATAGTAACTGCCCGACTATAACCACCCCACTCAGCCATCAATACAATTCAAATATTATTCAATTGTCTATTTCTGTCATTATTAAGTTCATATTATCCCATCAATAACAGAAATCAATCTAGTGATGCTTCTAATTAATACTTTCTTTAAATAACATACCTGAATAGGTCATTTAATCAGAGATAACTTCCTTTTTAATAGTGACGTCACATAATCTGAATAATCTTCAGGACTATCCAATGTCTTTTCTAATACTATCTCTATTTGCTAATTCATTCACTTTTCGGACCTCATTATTAATCTTCCGAACACGAAATTCTATAACTCCACACTCGTGAACTTATTCAACCCAACTTTTACAGGTTTTCACAATAATATTTCACTAATAATGGGGGTGAGGGTGATAAAGCCTCAAATTTAACTTACACATAAATACACATAACACATACTTTCACAAATAGTTAATTCATTAATAATTTCACATTGTCCAAACATGTAACAAACATTTGCTTTTAATCACTTTTGTTCTTAGTACTTAATTCATATACCAATTCAAATCACCAATTCATAATCTAACATTTCAGGTAGCAATCACAACTTAAATATCATTATCTACATGCTCATATAATTATAACATTTGGCAACATCAATATATCATACTCTTCGATCCATACCTTTATGAGTCTCAACTCATCATCAACACATTTCCATTCAAACATTCAAGTACACATTCTGTACTTATCAAAATTAGCTCGGTTGAAAACTTATCTGTCTCATCAAAATAATTTTTGTCTGAGTCAAGAGATATCATACTATCGCAGGTTAAAAATGGCATGTATAGCTTGACCCACATACACTATGGTAGTCCTAGAACTGACTAAACTATAGCTCTGATACCAATAAAATGTAACACCTCCTAACCCGTATCCGTCGCCAAATTAGAGTTACGAAGCATTACCGATCAAAACACAACTTAAACAGACAATTAAACAATTTATACTACGTAAATCAATCACATGAATACTCTCATCTTATTTAAGATTTAAGATTTCTAATTAGAAGTACATATCATATACCAAGAATCTATCAACCAACTTACTTATTATCAAAGTATCAAAACAATTTTATAGCTATTGCTCATGCACATACTAACAACAATTTATGCACACTCCATGATTATTAACAATCGACTCATATGGTTATTTAATAACTATGGTATTCGAAATTGTAACTATGGATCAAACAAGTACCTTATTTAATTAATCAGTATCATTACACTCAAATAATTCATATCATATCTGTACAAATTAAAAACTCAAATTTCATAAGCAAAACCAATATTTCCAAAGCTTATATATAAAATTCATTTTATTTCCTTATCTATTCGACTAACATAATTCGTTTGTACATATTCGTATATTTTCAAATATATCCCTTAACTCATTTCGACATTTATTCAAATGTACCTTTAACTAAATTTTAAACCATTACTAACACATATAAAACATAATCAAATCACTTTAACTAAAGGTAGCATAACAAACATAATTCATACTAATATATACATATCATAGTTGAATCACTCATACCATATTCAAAATCATCAATCAACCTCAATGCACAAGACACATATCACAAATACCATTCATCCACTAAACTTATTACCACTTGGATATAATCAAGCATTTAGTCCACTTAATAACTAATCACATAACCATTACGACATGTTTATAATATAACTATGAAATCAAATCAATTCATCCTAATTTAAAAATACAAATGCCAAATCCCATAATGTTAATTACACCTATTATGCATTATACCAAAATTTAACACAAAACCACTTATTTCTTATCAACTCAGATAGTAAAGTGAACCACAAGAAAATCATACAAATTTTTTATAGTTTGTAATAAGGCAATACATTACTTAAAAAGCCAATATATATGTATATATACATCATATTAGACATTCCTCATTGTTGGATCATATAATCAAACATTGCCACATACGTGCTATGTATTTAGTATATCAACATGACTAATTTATAAATTATACATATCAATACTCGACTAAATCATATAACCAAAACACCATCCAAACATGTCATAGATTATACTTACCATAATATATATTTATCTTTAGTCATAATAATAAATCAACAACTAACCTAATAACCAAGCCGAACCATATGGCTAAATACCACACATTCAAAATTACCAACCAAACATATCCATAACATAATCAAACTTAAACCAAACTTAACATGAATAAGCAAGCCATTTTTACATGGCTTTTATATATACAAACCAAAATCCAATTCTAAAATAATATCTAGCCTATACATGCCATAGATCCAAAATTTAGCTTATAAAATACCGAAATTAGTCAATAGTGTGATAGACCTTGCTGACGATCCCCGAGCTTGTAACCAACTTCCAAAATCTATAAACAGCGAACAAATACACAAAATAAGCTATCATAGCTTAGTAAGTCATAAGCAAATAAATAACTTAATATTAATAACAACTCAACTTAACCAAAGTAAATTATGCCAACTTAATCACATTTATTTTCAAGATCACAATTTTATATATAACATATAATTCCATATACAAATTTACCTTAGCCGAACATATATATATATATTGTCTAGTTAAAATTCAATTTCAAAACTTAGTACCATTAGATAGCCGAATATACATAAACCCACATACATATATATCCATAAACAATTTCGTAAATATTCACATGATATAAACTAAAAGGCCGAATACATTTTCAATATGCACATACAATTTCCATTTACATTATACGTGATTTATAACACATATCAAGTAACTTACTTACCTTATTTCAAATAAGTAATAAACTATCACATACCTGATTACTTTAGCTCGTTTTATTCATTCAATCATAATTATCATTGCCTGTTGAACCATTCAGAATTGGATAGGATACTCAGATAGTCACAAATATCGTACAATGCCAACGTCCCAGACGTGGTCTTACATGCAATCACATATCAATGCCACTGTTCCAAACAGGGTCTTACTCATAAAAACATATCGGAATCACATATCTATGCCAATGTATAAAACGTGGTCTTACTTTCACACATATATCAGAGTCACATATCGATGCCAATGCATAAAACGTGGTCTTACTCGCACACATATATCAGAATCACAAATACTTCCAGGTACCAACTTTAAATTGACAAAAATATACATATGTTCATTAACAAAGTTATTATTCACTACCAATGTCACAACATCATCATATATTCGAATACATATATGTATATCTTTATCATGATTTACACTTTAATATCACATGCATATACCTCTTTTAGTCGAATATTAACTTGCACTTATTATACAAATAATCAACATTTTCACATATATAGCTCATGTCCTCACTTTAATTACTAAACTTATTCATTACTTAATCATCAGACATAAATCATTTTCATTACTCAAAGCTTCATAATTTACTTTTAATCATTATAACTATATATTGACCACATATATTGAAATTTAACCACATCTATCTGCTTATAAATTTACCTTGAACGATGAAAAACGGAACGGGACGACTAGTCGACAACTTTTGTTTTTCCCCAACCCAAATCTGATTTCTTTGGTTCTTAATCTAAACATTTTAAACTCATTCAAACATATTTTCATTTAATTTAGTCCAAAAACACATAAATGGGCAAATTACCATTCTACCCCTAACATTTACACTTTTTACAATTTTAGTCATAATTTCACAAAACACAAAATATGCAAAATTTCAATATACCCATGTTGGCCGAATTTTACCCATACTCATACAAGTCCAAATATTTCATTTATTTTACATTTTAGTCCCTCAAATTATTATATTTTTAGTTTAGTCCTAATTACTCAAAATAATCAAAAACTGCAATACAAAACAAGTTAACCCAAAACATATCTTTCATACTTCATCATCAAACAACAAAACTTACAAGCTTTCAATAATGGCATAACTCAAAATATTCACCAAAATAAAAAATTTAAGCATGGGTTTACTAGTACTCGAAGCAACAATCTCAAAAACATAAAAATTATCAAAAATCGAGTAAAAACGAACCTTGAATCAAGCTTGGAAGGATGGCCGAACCTAGCTTCTTTTCTTTTTCTTTCTTATTTTCATATTCGGTGATGAAGAATAATATGAATGTATGCGACTTATTTTATGTTTTATTATTGTATACATATTATTACATAATTTACAAATTTAACCTTATAAAATTAATATGCAAACCATATATTATAAACCTAAAACTGTCCATGCAACTTTTTAATGGTTAAATTGCTTCATAACTGCTTCATATTAATACGACAAGTTCAATTAAGTACTTTCACATTTAACCACCAAATTTTTATTTTACACGATTAAGTCCTTTTATTTAATCGGACACTCAAACGATAAAATTAAATCACGAAAATTTCACAGATATAAATTCACATAAAATAAACACAAAAAATAATTTCTAAATAATTTTTTGACTCTGATTCGTAGTCCTGAAACCACTTTCTGACTAGGATCTGAATCAAGCTGTTACATTACTGACCGATTTCACTCTTCTCCCTCTACTCCTTTAGCAACCGTTTTCCTTGTTGCTATTAAGCCGAATTCAATCTTTGGTTTTGCTACTTCTCCACCTTTCGTTTTTCTCTCTTTTTGGGATTGATATTTGCTTAAGGACCATTCGAGTATTTCTTGTTTTGTTGTTTCAACTTTATATTTCCATACAGCCTTACTCTGCTTCAATTTTCTTTCTTCCTCTACTCCTCTAACTAACATTCTTTCCTTTTTCTCTTTGGCTGAATGTTCTATTCTCATTCTCTCTCAATTCTTTTAGTTTAACATATCCCACTCTTTTCATCTGATTATGATAGCTGAATACTTATTTCTCCCTCTCTCTGTTTTTACTTTCAGTTTGGCAATTGTTCTCTGATAATCGATAAGTGCTCTTGAATATCCCTTTTTGTTTCTCTTTACCATTATGATCTTTCTTTTAATATCTTCTCTTCTCTACCAGTTTCTGCTAGGGTTACGATTATACCACTTTGTCCCTATCACTCTGTGTACCTTTGGCTTTGGTGTAGGTGTAGGTCGATTATTCTTCCCTCTTAATCTGGGTTTGGCGGTTTTGGTAAGTGATTATTCATCAAATTCAGACTATTCATTTGTTTGATGGTTGATAAGGGTTAGTTGGAGTGCAAGAAACCCTTAAGGCCTATTGTTTAGGGCTCTTGCAAACAAATTTAGTGAGCAAGCCATAATCAATTGATCTAATCAAGTAAGAGGTAAATTTTTGGACAAGTAGTTTGGTAGAAGTTTTGATAAGTTGAGTGGGATGCGATTAACTGAAACTTGTGATTGAATGTAGGTTGGAGTGCTTCTGGTCTAGTATCGCATTTTCGCAATCAAGTGTGTAACGACACTGCTATAAACGTAGATCGGCAAAAGCCAGAAAAGTATGACTATTGACACTACACGAGCGTGCGCTAGCTCGTGTGGTAATTTGGACGCGTTATATGTGGGCATTTGACCGTAGAGGCCACCATGAGCATTTTTATGGGCTTAGGCCGTTTTGGGCCATGTTGGGCCGAAATGGGTCGTATGTGCCCCACAGGCTCTTGGGTCAACATAGGTAAATCACACGAACGTGTGGAGATTTTTGGGCCAGACTGTGTAGTTCGCACAACCAAGGCCATTTTTGGGCTTATTGGGCCACACAGGCGTGTGGGCCCACAGGGGCCGTGTTATGGGCTTTAGGCCCATTTTCACTGTTTGACCGTTAAGGTTACACAGGTCGCTCGAGATGATTATGGACCTTCTGTTGGGTCAGTAAGTATACCTAGACCTTAATTTGATGAAATGACCGTTATACCCTTATGAGGTAAATGACTAATCTACCCCTATGTGATGTATGACTATTTGAGCATGCCATTTTTACTGTATATACATTTATATTATGTTGCATTGCATGGGGTGGGATATATGATATTGGAGGAAGTGTACTGAAAGGCTATAAGCCTATTACTGGCAGCTCTACTGCAAATACTATTTCGCAACCAGTGCTACTTGGTGTATAGGGATGGGCGAGTCGATTTTATCCCCACATGGTGTGTAGGGTTGGTACGAAGATGGTTTGTAGAGGCTGGATAGGGTAGAATGTTCTGATTACATACTGCACTGATTCTGTAATGGGCTTAGGCCTACTGATACTGTTACTGGAATGGGCTCAAGCCTAAACTATTTTTGATTCTGAAATGGGCTAAGGCCATAATTGAAATTGAAAGGGCTTAGGCCCAAATTGTGTTTACTCTAATTGTTCACTTATATGGGATTACACAGTGAGTTTTCGTAAACTCACCCATCTATTTTAACTGTACAGGTAACCCCCAGGCTTAGGCGGATCGGTGCTACAAGGGACTCAAAGGTGGCTACACAACCGCTCTTACTTCCTTATTGGATTTTTAATTTATAAGTAATTTAATTAGGGTATTTGCTATGTAACAAGGCCTCTCTAAGGTTTTAAATTTTAATTTGGGATTTTTACTTGCTTTGATATAAACTACTAGTTGTAAGAAGAAGACGTGTTTTCAAAAGATAGCTGTTTTTTCAAAAACACCACGTCTTCTTAATATAATTTTAAAGCTTCCGCAACAAACATAGTTTTAAAGTGTAATAGCAATCTAATACGATTTAAAATTTTTTATTAATGATATAATAAGGTTTTAAGATATAACGGGCTTTCTAATGAAATTATGGTTTCGAAAAACACTTTAATGTGACACCGCCAGATTTGGCCATAAAGTCTAGGCCGAGTTTGGGGTGTTATAGGGGGTTTGTCGCACTCCATCGTTACTTATCAGGAACAAGGGTATAGTAATGCAATGATATCCCTTATTCATAAAGAAAAAGAGTAATATATTGTACAATAAATGTTATACTGGTAGATAGAATTTAGGATTTAAAGCATAATGCTAGTTTTGATGAAGTTGCAATCTTATTCATTCATACTTACGTATTGTCGTTACAATATTCTGTCATTTGAATGTGACTCATTCATTGGGACTTTAGGTGATTCAAGTTGCTAGAATAATCATTTGCCTTAGTGAATTCTTATTTAGCCTTCCCAATTTCTGTTTTACTTGAGGTCAAGTAAAAACTCAAGTTTGGGGGTGTGATAGTACTAGAAAGAACATATGTTTTCTTCCTACTTATTGGTTAATTTGTTCCCATTTAGTTATCTTTAGCACATATTTTAGTATTTTCAATTCAGTAATTTAAATTTTATGACTCAATGGTTCTTAGCTTATTTACCCTTAATTTTTTCATATTTTGGTACTGATGTCGCTACATGAGTAATTTTAGATTGCGCCTAGAATTTTTACCACACCTGACAGCTGTCCGAATAGGAACATAAATGCGAGAGCTATCTAGTCTGGTACAACTAACTTGTACATTCAAAGGCAACATGATTCTGATGAAAGGAAACCTAGGCTATTTGGGGAAAATATAAATATTCACATAAAAAGAAAAGAGAGAGAGAGAGAGAGAGCTTTATGGATTAGATTCTTCAACATATTTTTTGAAGCTTTGGCTATGGCAGCTTAAGTCTCCTATGGGTGAACTAACATGAAAGGGATGTAGACCAACTCTTGACGAGGAGCCCTAGGTGTGACACAAGAAGGAATAGAGAGATTCAAGTCGAGTTTTCTAGGAATAGTATTCTCCACTTCTTTCTTTTATTATTCTTTTCTAAATGCTGGTGATTACTTTCTATTTTATGTTAGTATGGATGAACACATGATTTTTAAGGTAAATGTTATTTTATTCAATCTTGCTTCTACTATTTAATCTTTAGGGTTGAATGTTTTTAGCACAGAAGTGTTATTGTAGTCACTGACACTGCAGCGACAGTTCAAGTTAACAAGCATGACAACGGAAGTTGCTTAAGGATTAGAGGAATTTGATCCACTTGTTCTTAATAGTGTTCCACTGCCATCATCGGAAGGTGTGGCTAATGTGCATGCTAAAGTCTTTGATTAAATTTAGAAGTTAAGCTTGGTAAGATATTCATTGCAATTTAATGCATTCACAATCACCTATCCTTTTCTACCTTGTGAGCACTTAGTATTTTGTTGAATATTCACGTTGCGGATCCCAATTTATCTTTATCATATTTTATCTTGTTTTGTTCAAGTTATCACTTCGACAACTACTCTAACAATTTATCTCCTCTCTAACTATTTATTGCATTGACATTGATAGACAAAAGACAACCATCCTCATGGGATCAATATCCGACAGACTTATATCTGTCTACTACACTTGCAACGACAGTGTATGCTTGCATATTATTGCTATGACATTAAACAGCCAATCACCAAATAATCAACTAACTTGCATGCATATTTGCATCAATACATACCATATAATTTACTTACCAAAACACAACCATTTGGTACCAAAATGCCAATCTATAATTAGCATCAATAGTCATATAAGCTATACAAACAAAGTACCAATTCTCAACAAGTCACAAGCCATATGTAACAGCCGGTGGTTTCGAGACCATGAATCTGAGTCAGAAAAATATTTAAAAATTATTTTCTATGTTTATTTTGTGTAAATTTATATCTGAAATTTTCGTGATTTAACTTTGTCGTTTAGGTGTCCGATTAAATAAAAAGACTTAATCTCATAAATTGAAAAGTGGGTAGTTTATTTTGTAAAGGGCTTATTTGTTAATGGCTTTCTAAGTAGGGGAATTTATGGTGAAATTAGCCCATTATATATATAATGTTGGACTGTAACACCCCAAACCTGGCCCAGACGTTATGGCTAGATCCGACATGTCACATTGAAGTTATTAAGAAAAACCCAAGCCTCTTTCAACGTCCTTCCTAGTGTTTTAAAAGATAGTCTTTGCTATATGATCAAAGTGAATGGAAGCTGTGCACCAGGTAAGTATCCGATACAGAGGAGGTGAGCTATGAAGGCTACTTAAGTACCAAGCTCTTGAATGGATCCAATCCTAGACATGCCCACAACCATTGCCACACTTTAATAAACGAGTTAAAATTCATTTAAGTAGATATTTTTGATAAGCCGATTAATTGTATCGCTTCGTATTTTTGAAAACGAGTATCATTTGAAAACGCGCCCTAAGTCTAGCCCATTTTGAATTATTATCAAAAAAATTTAGAGTTATTAAGAAGAATAAAATAATTCCAGAAAATAGTTAAAATGGCCTTATTACAACCCAAAACAAATAATACTAACAGTTAAGATAAACTAAAATAAAAATTGGTTACTGATTTACAAAGTTCAAAAGCGATCACCATGGTCACTCTAAATCCCCTCCAGCTCCAAGTCTCCTCATCAAGGCTCACCTGCAAGGTTAAGGAAAAAAGGGGTGAGTTTGGGAACTCAGAGTGCAACAAGCCCCTTTCAGAGCCCATCCAATATCAGCATACTGGGTCGAAGCCTTTCATTTAACGGTTACTGGGCCGAAGCCTTATCATAAATCATATCACTGGGCCGAAGCCTTTACTGTAAGCGGTATGGCCCATAGGCCCATTTCAATATCACATGTAATATCAATGAATGTATGCAAGCCCATTTGGGGAGACTACTCAACCCACCATCCGTTACTCTCCACCCGTACCAACCAAGCTCTCCATGTGGGGAATAACTCAACCCACCCAACCAAACTTTCCACTGGCAGCATAGCTACTTTATCATATAATTGGAGGGATAGCCCCTTTTTAATAACTGGGGCAAAGCCCTTTTCGATTAATTGGGGAAAAGCCCTTTTTCCGTAAACTGGGGCAAAGCCCTTTTTGCACTTCCTCCAATTATATCAAACCCAACCCATGCATATAATGAATATATCATGTGCATCTCATAACATATCATGTGCATATCATGTCATATCATGTCATATCATGTATATCAAAATCTCATGCGTCATATTCATAATTAAACCCTAGGGTATAATGGTCATTTTTCCCTAAGGCCAAAACAACCATTTTTCATATTTTAAGGGCACTTTTGTAAATTTACCAAATATTATGGGTTTTCCACATTCATTAACAATTATCAATATTTGCAAATGCTTAAACAATGATTTTAACGCACTTTATCAAATTTGGGCTTTTGGCCCAAAACCCCTAATGGGCCCTACGAATGCCGATTTAACCCGTTAAGCCCACATAATCCAAATTTCACAACAGTACTAACCGTGTTGACATGCAACTTCTCCAAATTCCATTTTCTATCAATTTTACCCAAATGGGCCCGAAAGCCCATTGAGCCCAATTCTAGCCCACGAAGGCCCAACTTACCAACGTGCACAAAATTGCGCTTTTACCTGTTCCATTGATCCAACCATCGACCATATCATATCTATTGCGTCTAAAACCACATGCAAAATCTCAAGTTCCCGAAATGCCAGAATTTTAGCATTTCGGCTTTTCAGCGAATATTAGCCTAAGCTATTACGAGGGTTGTTACACACCTATTTTGTGACGTTTGCTAACAAAGTCTTCCACGACAACCTACAATTAATCACCATCATTCTTAGTTTACAGTTCAAGCAATCAAACCCAAAGTCCACCTTACCATATTCTGCTAAAGAATCCCTAATAGCCATAGATCCCTTACCTTCATAGGGTCCAACGATTCAATTCAAGCTTATCCAAAACTAATACTCCAAGCCTTGCTGCTCCTCCAAAGTTATCTATTTCACTACACAAACCATACAAATCAAAAGAAAAGGCCCCATAAGGCCTATGCCTCAAAACGATAACCTCCCTAAACTATAGGGGGTTTTGGCTTTTCTCAATATTTATACCACTGAATCGATTTGAAAACAAGTACTTACCACAATATTTCCTTCTACACTGCTTAGATCCAAAGTAAACTTAACCTTCAACCACCTAGCAGCCTTCGAATCCTAAAGGTCCATAGGTTCGACTATGCCCCCAAAACTAAGGTATTTCGGCTTTTAGGACCAAGGAAAAGAAATGGTGTGGTGGCTTGTATTGGTGTTGCCGTCAGGGACTTTTAGAGTTTGAAAGAACCGGTCACCACAATGAAGAGGAAAGAAGGTTGCTGGTCTAAAAGTGTAACACCCCTAACTTGTGACCGACGCCGGTGTCGGACACGAGGGGTTAACGAGACAAATCCTCTTAAAGTACCGACCAATTTGGCATTTCTGGACAGGCTGGAAAACTGCGTCACCGTCGCCTTAAAAATCATATCTCGAGTTCCAAAACTCGGAAACTGGTTTTGTAAATTTTCCCTGAATTTAGACTCATATACCCATCCATGGATTTATTTTTAGAATTTTTGGTTGGGCCAATTGGTACAGTTTATTAGTTAAAGTCACCCATGTTACAGGGATCGACTGCTCTGACCTCCGCGCATTACAACTTGAATATCTTTCTGTACATGGCTTTAATACTGGTGCCGTTTGTTTCTAATGAAACTAGACTCAAAATGGAATCTGTACATATAAGGCATGACTCCTAATTCTTTCTGGATAATTTATGGTAAATTTTCAAAGTCGCGACAGGGGACCCAGAAACCGTTCTGGCCCTGTCTCACGAGAACTTTAATATTTCCCAGTATACTACTCATATGGTCGTTTCGTTTCATCCATATAAAAATAGATTCATCAAGGTTCAGTTCCATAATTTACTCACTATTTAATTCTACTTCTACTATTTTTAGTGATTTTTCAATCTCATCTCACTGCTGCTGTCCGCAACAGTTATTGCAGTAGACTATGCCAATTTCATGAATTTTTCCTTGGCCTTAATCATCCATCATACATGACACAAATTATGGCCACCTTAACAAAATTTGAGTTTCTAAGACTTGTGGCTATAGGTTCTAGCATCCCACTCGACGACCACATAGGCCATTTTCACATGGCTTAAAGTTTACAACCCACAATTCGACAAAATATAATAGCCTATACATGCCAAATGTTCTTCAACAACAAAAAAACAATACCACAAGATTTCAGCCGGTGTGATGACTTCAACGACGGTTCCGAGCACGCAACAATACGAGTCCAAGAGACCTAAAATGGGTGACAAGAAAACACCGAGTGAGTTTACAACTCAGTAAGTCATAAGCATTCGTCAATCCAATCGATAAAGTTACTACTACATGTACAACAAATGAGGCTAGGTACTCGTCCATATCGAATCTATACCATAATACCTCGGACCTTTCGGTCCAATCTCGCACCAATTCATACATCCACATTTCATATTCTACACAACAAGATAATCAAGCATTTTTACACATTAACTCATTTTCCAGCACAACCATACAATTTCAATCATCACATAGATTTAAGGCTTACCAAATTCAACCCCGAGCATGAACATATTTTCTATTCGTCATGAGCTCGAGGTACTTACCCGATCCGCTGTCCGGATTAGCTCGATAAATGTCGCACACTCAGTGCCAATTGTAATGCAAGAGCATATGGTGAATCCGCACACTTAGTGCTATATGTATTCAACTCGCACACTTAGTGCTATATAATCAAACTCGCACACTTAGTGCTGTACAATTTAAACCCGCACACTTAGTGCCAATCTTGTCACCGTGTCCATTTATACCCGCACACTTAGTGCCGAGACCAATACCTTATGTATTTTGCTGCCTTTATACATTCAACAATGGCATCATTCCATACACATACATTTCCATTTACACACCAACTCATTTAAACACATTTGCATATATATATTGATCATTTAAATCAACACCAAATATACGCTTAATGACTTACCTTGTGTTGGGTAAAACAGTCCAAGTCGGCTACTCGATGACCTTCGTCTTTCCCTTGCTTGATTCTCCTTCTTTAACTCCTTGAGCTTAATAATAAATCAACTAGTTTAACCCTCTTGCTAAACATTCATAATTCAATTACACATGCATATGTATGTTTGTATATTCGCAACCATCCTCACTTATTACCCATTTGGTCAACAATCTAAGCCAAGATAAGGCTTCAATATGGTTGCCTCTAACCGAATACATGCACACCAATCTATTTCCTTTGGCGAATATGCATGTCTATGTGGAGGCCAATTTTACACTTAATACTACACAAAAAAACAGCATACATTTTCCTAATTAACGCATTACATATTGTAGTTCTATACACATCTCTCATTTATTTCATAACCAAACAACATCACAAGCAAATAGACACCTTAAAATAGTATACATGTCATACCAATTCATCATGTGCAAACATATATTCATGTAGGTGCAATGGCGAATTCTCAAGTGGCTTATATCCAAATATACACACATATCCAAAGCTTAAATCTTACTTACCATGCAACATGCATGAATCATACTTATGGATATAACATGGCCGAATACCACAACACCATACCGTTTCAATTTGGTCATGGTTAAACAAAGAGCTTAGTATCTCATTCAAAAATGCTAAAAGAAAATCTAAGAATCCTCAATCCACCATCACATGAATCATTATCAAGCTTGATATTTAGCATGCAATGGCATTAACACCATATTCACTTTGGCCGAATTTCATTCCCATGACATAACAAAGATTTGAACCATGGGCTAACAAGAACATCAAGCTAGCAACTAAAATATACATGAATCTCATGGCAAAACATCAAACTTACCTTAATCTAGGTACAAGTATGGCCAAACCTCCTCCTAAACCTCTTCCAAACCAACATGAAACAAGAATTCCTTCCTTCTTCCTTAGAATTTTCAGCCCAAAGGAAATGAAAATGATGAACAAAATTCTTCTTTCTTTCTCCACACTCACGGAAATGGGCATGCATGAGACCATTTTTTTTTTTTTTTGGTCCCTTTCATTATTAAATTCCCATGCTTACTATTTTATTTTTTCTTACATACACCATTGTCCCAACATGTTTTATGACATGTTTTTACCCATAATCTCTTGTCATGGCCGGCCACTAACTATTAGGGGGAAATTTGACATGCAAGTCCTCCCCTTTGACTACATGCACTATTAGGTCCTTATAGATTAGCCTATCACTTTTCAAAAGTGTCACACAAGTCCTACTAACTGAATTCACATGCTATCGGCTAAATCGAAGCTTGAAATTTTCACACATTCATAATTACATATTCTAGACAATAAATATTACGTTCAAACATTTCGGTGACTCGGTTTAGCGGTCCCGAAACCACTTCCCGACTAGGGTCAATTTTGGGCTGTCACAAAAAGAAATCGGCACAATCAATCTTCACAGGTTTTGGCTCTTGTGGCTATTCGGCAAGGGTGAAGAGAAGAAAAGGGAATAGTAGATTGGTCTTGGAAAAGAAAAGAAAGAAAGATCGATGGAAAGAGTGGTAATTTCGACTAGAGAAGAAAAAGGGGAGAAAAAGAATCACTCTCTGATGTTTAAACAAAGGAAACGGCACAACCTAAGCCCCTAATGCCGAAATACCCACCCTAGAACCCGTAAGCTGATTTCTCCTCCCTAACTCCCACTATTCGGCTAACTCTAAGCCTCCCTTCAAATTCCTAAAATCTCTCCCCTTATCACTCCTTAATCCATGCATTTGACTGATTCAAACTCTCTCCAACAGAGTTCCATTCGACTTCCAACTCCTGCATGCCCAAGACATAAAAATAACAACACAATTGCCAGCCTAGTGAATCGAACCTTGGTTTTCCCCAACCACTTACACGCTACCTTTTTAACTCCTTAGTGGCGTCACTTAGCCACTTTGCCAGGGGCTCTCTTATGTTTCATTTTACCCACATCTTTTAATAAGGCCACCTAACTAATGATCCTAACTCCTTAAATCCAAAATTCAAAAACTCCACCGGGTTTTGGCCAACACACGGGCCCTCTATAGGCCCATTTACATACTCCAATTATGAATCTCACAACCAAATACCAAATTTTAAAAATTTTACCAAATTCGCGAAAATTACGAAAATCCTAAAAATCAGGGTGTTACATAGACGGTAGTTGATGATTTTATAATATATTAACTAAGGTTAAAAAGAAAAAAAAAGGTAAAATAATAATAAGTTAATGTATGTTATTATATTATAAAATAAAAAGCCATATCCATGTTATTTTCTTCATCCTTGCACCGAAACTAAAACAAAGAAAATGAAAGGAAAACAAAGTAGGGTTCGGCCTTGTTCAAGCTAGATTAAGGTAAGTGTTCAGCTCAGTTTTTCATAATTTTTACGTTTTTGAGATCGTTGCTTCGAGTACTACAAAACCCATGCTTAAATTTTTTATTTTGATGAATATTTTGAGTTGTGCCATTGTTGATAGCTTGTGATTTTTGTGGTTTGATGATGAAAAATGAAAGATATGCTTTAGCTTAACATATTTTGTATTGGAATTTTTGATAATTCTGAGTAATTAGGACTTAATTGCAAAAATAATAATTTGAGGGACTAAAATGTGAAATTAATGAAATATATGGACTCGTATGGTAATGCGTAAGATTCGGCTAAACATGGGTAATTGGAAATTTTGTGTATTTTGTGTTTTGTGCAATAGAGACTAAATTGTAAAAATTATAAATGTTAGGGGTAAAATGGTAATTTGCCTATTTATTTGTTTTTGGACTAAATTGAATGAAAATATGTTTGAATGAGCTTAATTTGAATATTTTTAGATCAAGAACTAAAGAAATCAGATTTGGATCGGGGAAAAACGAAAGTTGTCGACTAGCCGCCCGATTCTGTTTTGTATCGTCTGAGGTAAGTTTATAAGCAAATAGACGTGTTTATTTGGAAATTTAATGTTATATTTATATGCTTTTATGAAATATTAGAATTTAAATATGCTATGACCGAACATGATGAAATTTGGCTACTACACTTCTGAGTTCGATTCGACCGAGTTACGACGTGTGAAAGCCTCGTATGAACCTTAGGAATAGTTAGGATACATATGTCATGACATAGGATTCTGATATATGTGTGCGAGTAAGACCATGGCATCAATGTGTGGTTCCGATATGTGTTTACAAGTAAGACCCTGTCTGGGACAGTGGTATCGATTTGTGGCTACATGTAAGACCACGTCTGGGACATTGGCATTGTACGATTTATGTGATTATCCAAGTGTCCTATCCAATTCCGAATGGTTCATCAGGCAAAGGTAAATCGTGATTGAATAGGTAAATCATGATTGAATGTGTAAAATGGGCTAAAAGGCAAGGTATGATTTAGCTTGTTAGCTATCAATAATAAGGTATGTATGTGACTTGATAGTTGATAAATTATATGTGATGTAAGGTTAAATATATACATGAATTAAATAAGTGTATTCGACTTTGTACAAATGGTAAGTATATTATGGAATTAATTTTTGGTTATGCATATATAAGTGATCATAAATAATTGGTCTTATAAGAGTTATATGTAAATAATATTGAATTAAGGTTCTTGGACTTATATAATTGTGCAGTGGTTGATTAATTATGACATTTTGGCTTTTGAAATTGAGCAGTGGCTTTATTACTTAACTTGTGAATATCCGGCTAAGGTAATAAATATATGTGGTTGGTATATTATTATTGAAGATATAAGTTGAAAGTAAGCTTGCTAATAATATTAAAATTTGGTTAAATTAAATTAATTATATTATCAGCTAGTTTAATTGCTTATGACTTACTAAGCTTTAGTAGCTTACTGTGTGTATATTTGTCTTTATTTTATAGATTTGGAGTCAAGCTACAAGCTCAGGGGCCGTCAGCCAAGTTCTTCACACTATTAGCAATTTTGGTACCTTTATAAGTCAAACTTGAATTATGGCATGTATAAGTTGGTTTATGTTTTTGAAAGGTTGGATTTATTTTGGTTGTGTATATAAGGCATGCGAAAATGGCTAAATTAATATATTAGTGTTCGGTTATGATAGGTAAAACTTATATTAATCTCGATTACTTAGTTGTGTGCCTTAAATGCATAATATATGTGATGAGCACCATATGTTTTGATAATGGCTTGCGTATTATTTTAAACTAGGTTGTGTAAATTCTTAGTCAAATGCTTAATGACATTGTCTATTAGTAATTGATGTTGGAAATTTGGATGTGTAAGTGACTATTTAAACAGCAAGATTCGGCCATGGAAGTGTATTAGCTCAACGTGCGTCTAGAATGTTTATTAATGTGTGATGGTGAACATTAAATACGACATTGTTTCAATGATGGGTGGTTATTTTCTAGCTTGGTTAGTTTGATTAATAGGCGGCAAATAATGTATGTAATTCATGATTAACCCAGTTGATTAATTGTTATACAAATTTGATGTTTAAATGTTTGGTACAGCCTTGGCTTTTGGGTAAATGCGCAACTTGCATGCATTTATGACGAATAAGTTAAATATAAATGTTTTGTTTTATATTAAGTCTACATCAAGGGAGTAATCATAATATACATTTGACTTGCTTTAATAGTATACACATTCGGTCATATATCCATTATTAAAGACATTGAATTATTACAAATTTTGAAGTTTAGTTATGAATTAGGTTGAGACATGCGTACATGATAATTAGACTTGTTATGTTATTTTTGGTTTTCGTATACTGTGTATGTATGTAACGTTTTTTTTTTTGATGATTATGAGTGCTTATTACCTGTATACATATGGTTATAAGAACTTGGTAAATAAGTGGAAGTAGTGAATGGGTATAATGCAATATAGAGATTATATTTAATATTGTTGTTTCATGTGGGTAATATGATTATTCACATATACATGAGGTGAAATGTTCTAATTTAAAAGTAGTATTAATTTATGAGATAAGTTTTAATTAACCTTTGAGACTTATGTTTGTGATTAATTATGCATATATATGCATGTGTTCATTTGAGATTGTGTTTTAATTCAGTAATGCCTTACGACCCTATTCCGGCGACAGATACCAGTTAGGGGTGTTACATTTTATTGGCATCAGAGCTACGGTTTAGTCGGTTCCAGGACTAACGTAGCGTGTTTGAGTTTAGCTACACATGCCATAATTATATACTGTGATAGTGTGATGACTTCTGACATTTGAAATGTATTTTTATATAGTAAATGGATCCCGACAGAGCTATAGCTGATGATGTCGAAAGTGTTGCGCCTGCTCCCACGCAAGGGACAGCGCAGGCTGATTCTCGACCAACTTCGAGTAATCAAGAAAAGAAGGCTAAACAAGCCTTCTTTCAAATGATGAATGACTGATTCACTCAATATATCCAGACTAACCCGGCTGCACAACAACATTCACCCTCGATTAATCCATCTTCCATGCCTGTTGTACCTCAAGTAAGTGATCCGTTGCGATTGAATAGACCACCTGTCGATAAAATCAGAAAACATGGAGCTGAAGACTTTAAAGCCACTGATGATGATGATGCTGAGTGGGCTGAGTTCTAGCTTGATAATACCATCCGTGTGTTTGATGAGTTGTCCTGCACTCCAGATGAATGTTTAAAATGTGCTATATCCCTACTTCGAGACATAGCATACCACGGGTGGAATACCCTAGTATCAGTAGTTCCTAGAAAGCAGGTGACTTGGGAATTCTTTCAGACTGAGTTCTGTAAGAAATATATCAGTTAGAGATTTATCGACTAGAAGCGTAAAGAATTTTTAGAGCTGAAACAAGGTAGGATGACAGTGACGGAATACGAACGGAAGTTCGTGAGACTCAGTCGATATGCCCGAAAGTGTGTTTCTACTGAAGCCATAATGTGTAAAAGATTTGAAGATGGGCTGAATGAAGATATCAAACTGTTAGTTGGCATACTTGAGATAAAAGAGTTTGTGGTACTAGTTGAGCGAGCTTGCAAAGCTGAAGAGCTCGGGAAAGAGAAAAGGAAAGTTGACTTTGAAGCAAGAGATGCACGCAAAAGAACATCTGGTAAGTCATTCCAGTCAGCATCAAAGAAGTTTTGAGACGATCTTAGGCGTTCTAAAGCCACTTCAGGTTACTCCAGATGAGATCAAAATAGACCACCAATGAGCTCGAGAGCTACCTCAGTAGCGAGTGTGGGTAATGTCAGATCAAATCAACCTCGGTGTAAGCACTGTGGTAAATGACATCCCGACAATTGCAGGTTGCATGATCGGGCTTGTTTTAAATGCGGATCGATAGATCATTATATTCGAGATTGCCCAATGTTAGCCAAGGAAAATCCAGTGCAGAATACAAGATCGGGTAACACTGCAGCCCGAGGTAGACCACCCAAAAATGTTGGTAATACGAGTGGCAGTCAGAGAGGGACTAAAGATGCGGTAATCAGATCTGAGGCTCGTGCACCTGCCAGAGCTTATGCTATACTTGCACGAGAGGAGGCTTCATCCCAAGATGTTATTACTGGTACATTTACTCTTTATGATACTAATGTAACTGCATTGATTGATCCTGGTTCTACTCATTCATATGTATGTGAGACATTAGTATTCAAAGAAGATCGTGCTGTTGAGTCTCATCGAGTTTGTGATTAGAGTGTCAAACCCCTTGGGCCGGTGTGTTATGGTTGATAAAGTGTGTAAGAATTGTCCCTTGATGGTTCGAAATCTTTGCTTTCCGGCTGATTTGATGTTGCTGCCATTTGATGAGTTAGATATAATTTTGGGTATGAATTGGATGACTTTACATGATGTTGTTGTGAACTACAAAAGAAAGACCATTGATCTACGGAGCTAGAATGATGAAATTATTCAGATTGAATCTAGTGATTTGTATGGGTTACCAGTAGTGATTTCTTCGATGTTAGCTCAGAAATATGTGAGAAAAGGGTGTAAAGCTTATTTTGCTATGTGCTCGACAGTAAAGCGGCTGAGAGAAACATTGAATCAGTACTTGTTGTATGTGAGTATCCAGATGTGTTTCCAGAAGAATTACCAGGTTTGCCGCCTATTCGGGAAGTAGAGTTTGGTATTGATTAATGCCTAGGACGACCCCGATATCCATAGATCCGTATAGAAAGGCACCTACAGAATTAAAAGAATTGAAAGTTCAGTTACAGGAATTGACAAATAGAGGTTTCGTGCGACCGAGTTTCTCTCCGTGGGGTACACCTGTGTAGTTTATGAAAAAGAAAGATGGAACTATGAGAATGTGCATTGATTACAGACAGCTTAATAAGGTGACTATAAAGAATAAGTATATGTTGCCACGGATTGATGAACTATTTGACCAACTAAAAGGGGCCATAGTATTTTCGAAGATAGATTTGAGATCTGGCTACTGTCAGTTGCGAGTTAAAGATTCAGATGTGCCAAAGAATGCTTTCAGAATGAGGTACGAACACTATGAGTTTTTGGTTATGCCTTTCAGACTCACTAATGCACCTGCTGTTTTCATGGATTTTATG
Source organism: Gossypium arboreum (assembly GCF_025698485.1). Taxonomy (NCBI): domain Eukaryota; kingdom Viridiplantae; phylum Streptophyta; class Magnoliopsida; order Malvales; family Malvaceae; genus Gossypium; species Gossypium arboreum. The sequence continues at coordinate 88,708,750 of NC_069075.1, read as the reverse complement.
AATCAGATATTCAGACCATATCTGGACCAATTTTTGGTTGTGTTTATAGATGACATTTTAATCTACTCTCGTGATGAAGCTGAACATGCCGAACATTTGAGACTTGTGTTACAGACCTTGCGAGATAAGTAGTTGTATGCAAAATTCAGTAAATGCGAGTTCTAGTTAAGTGAAGTCAGTTTTCTGGGTCATGTAGTATCAGTATCAGGTATTCGCGTTGATCCGAGCAAAATTTTAGCTATACTGGATTGGAAACCTCCGAAGAATGTTTCTGAAGTCTGAAGCTTTCTGGGACTTGCTAGTTATTATAGGTGGTTCATGAAAGGTTTCTCTATGATTGCAGCCCCGATGGCAAAGCTATTGCAAAAAGATATTAAGTTCGAGTGGTCAGAGAAGTGCTAGAAAAGCTTCGATCAGTTGAAAGCCCTTTTGACAGAAGCTCCAGTGCTAGTTCAGCCAGAATCGGGTAAATAATTTGTTATTTATAGTGATGCATCATTAAATGGTTTGGGCTGTGTTTTGATGTAGGAAGGCAGAGTGATAGCTTCTGCCTCGAGACAGTTGAAGCCACATGAAAAGAATTATCCGACACACGACCTGGAACTGGCAGCCATTGTGTTTGCATTGAAAATTTTGCGTCACTATCTGTTTGGTGAGAAATGTCATGTTTATTCTGATCATAGAAGCCTAAAATACTTGATGACTCAGAAAGATCTGAATTTGAGACAACGCCGATGGTTAGAACTGCTAAAATACTACGAGCTTGTGATTGACTATCACCCTGGAAAGGCTAATGTTGTTGCTGATGCTTTAAGCCGAAAATCACTGTTTGTTTTGCGTGCAATGAATATGCATTTGGCTATGTTTGATGATGGTTCGATAGTGGCTAAATTGAAAGCTAGACCGTTGTTTGTTCAACAAATATGTGATGCCCATAAAGTTGTTAATGAATTGGTTGCAAAACAAGCTCAGTGTGTGACAAATGATGATTCAGAGTTCGGACTTAATGCTGATGACTGTTGAGATTTAGAGACCGAATATGTGTCCCTAGGAATTCAAAATTAATTCAGGTGATTTTGAATGAAGCTCATAGCAGTCAGTTATCTATTCACCCAGGTAGTACAAAGATGTATAATGATCTGAAACAGCTCTATTGGTGGCCTGGCATGGAACGAGACATCTCTGACTTTGTTGCAAGATGTTTAGTCTATCAACAAGTAAAAGCCGAGCATCAGGTACCTTCAGGGTTACTTCAGCCGATCATGATACCTGAGTAGAAATGGGATAGAGTTACGATGGATTTTGTATCTGGTTTACCATTGACACCGAGTAAGAAAGATGCAATCTGGGTTCTTGTTGATAGATTGACCAAATCGGCTCATTTTATCCCAATACGTACAGACTACTCACTTGATAAGCTGACTGAATTGTATGTTTCTCAGATTGTGAGACTACATGGTGTGCCTATATCTATTGTTTTGGATAGAGATCCGAGATTTACATCGCGGTTTTGGAAGAAATTGCAAGATGCACTAGGTACGAAATTACATTTCAGTACTGCTTTCGATCCGTAAACAGATGGCTAGTCTGAGTGAGTCATACAGATACTTGAGGATGTGTTGAGATGTTGCATTCTTGAGTTTGAAAGTACGTGGGAACGATACTTGCCTCTGATTGAATTTACATACAATAATAGCTATCAATTGAGTATCAAAATGGCACCTTATGAAGCTATGTATGGTCGAAAATGCCATACGCCATTGTACTGGACTGAGCTCAATGAAAATAAGATATACGGGGTTCACTTGATTAGAGAAACTGAACAGAAAGTGAAAGTGATCCGTGAAAGTTTGAAAGCAGCGTCAGATCGTCAGAAATCTTACGCGGACTTGAGACGTAAAGATATAGAGTTTCAAATTAGAGATAAAGTTTTCTTGAAAGTCTCACCATAGAAGAAAATACTTCGGTCGTAAAGGAAAATTGAGTCCGAGATTTATTGGGCCGTATGAGGTAATAGAGCGTATTGGACCAGTTGCTTACAGATTCTCGTTGCCACCTGAGTTAGAAAAGATCCACAATGTATTCCACGTTTCGATGCTTCGAAGGTATCGATCTGATCATTCTCATGTAATCAGTCCGTCTGAGATTGAAATTCATGCTGATATGACTTACGAAGAAGAACCGATTCACATTGTGACTCGTGAGACTCAAGAGTTACAGAATAAAAAGATATCATTAGTTAAAGTATTATGGCATAAGCATGGAGTTGAGGAAGCAACATGGGAGCCAGAAGATACAATGAAAGAACGTTATCCAAACCTATTCACTGGTAAGATTTTCAGGGACGAAAATCCCTGGGGGGAGAGTTGTAATAGCCCGATTTAGACCCAAATCGGAACGGTGGTTTTGGGACCACGAATCCGAGTCAGAAAAATATTTAAAAATTATTTTCTATGTTTATTTTGTGTAAATTTATATCTGTGAAATTTTCGTGATTTAATTTTGTCGTTTATGATTCCGATTAAATAAAAAGACTTAATCACGTAAATTGAAAAATGAGTAGTTTATTTTGTAAAGGGCTTATTTGTTAATGGCTTTCTAAGTGGGGCTATTTTTGGTGAAATTATCCCATTATATATATAATGTTGGACAGTAGTGGATGATTTTATAATATATTAACTAAGGTTAAAAAGAAAAAAAAAAGGTAAAATAATAATAAGTTAATGTATGTTATTATATTATAAAATAAAAAGCCATATCCATGTTATTTTCTTAATCCTTGCACCGAAACTAAAACAAAGAAAAAGAAAGGAAAAAAAAGTAGGGTTCGGCCTTGTTCAAGCTAGATTAAGGTAAGTGTTCAGCTCGGTTTTTCATAATTTTTACGTTTTTGAGATCGTTGCTTTGAGTACTACAAAACCCATGCTTAAATTTTTTATTTTGATGAATATTTTGAGTTGTGCCATTGTTGATAGCTTGTGATTTATGTGGTTTGATGATGAAAAATGAAAGATATGTTTTAGCTTAACATATTTTGTATTAGAATTTTTGATAATTTTGAGTAATTAGGACTTAATTGCAAAAATAATAATTTAAGGGACTAAAATGTGAAATTAATGAAATATATGGACTCATATGGTAATGTGTAAGATTCGGCTAAACATGGGTAATTGGAAATTTTGTGTATTTTGTGTTTTGTGCAATAGGGACTAAATTGTAAAAATTATAAATATTAGGGGTAAAATGGTAATTTGCCTATTTATGTGTTTTTGGACTAAATTGAATGAAAATATGTTTGAATGAGCTTAATTTGAATATTTTTAGATCAAGAACTAAAGAAATCAGATTTGGATCAGCGAAAAACGAAAGTTGTCGACTAGCCGCCTGATTTCGTTTTGTACCGTCCGAGGTAAGTTTATAAGCAAATAGACGTGTTTATTTGGAAATTTAATATTATATTTATATGCTGTTATGAAATATTAGAATTTAAATATGCTATGACCGACTATGATTAAATTTGGCTACTACACTTCTAAGTTTGATTCGACCGAGTTACGACGTCTGAAAGCCTCGTATGAACCTTAGGAATAGTTAGGATACATATGTCATGACATAAGATTCCGATATATGTGTGTGAGTAAGACCATGGCATCGATGTGTGGTTCTGATATGTGTTTAGGAGTAAGACCCTGTCTGGGACAGTGGCATCGATTTGTGGCTACATGTAAGACCAGGTCTGGGACATTAGCATTGTACAGTTTATGTGATTATCCAAGTGTCCTATCCAATTTCGAATGGTTCATCGGGCAAAGGTAAATCGTGATCGAATGTGTAAAATGGGCTAAAAGGCAAGGTATGATTTAGCTTGTTAGCTATCAATAATAAGGTATGTATGTAACTTGATAGTTGATATATTATATGTGATGTAAGGTTAAATATATACATGAATTAAATAAGTGTATTCGACTTTGTACAAATGGTAAGTATATTATGGAATTAATTTTTGGTTATGCATATATAAGTGATCATAAATAATTGGTCTTATAAGAGTTATATGTACATAATATTGAATTAAGGTTCTTAGACTTATATAATTGTGCAGTGGTTGATTAATTATGACATTTTGGCTTTTGAAATTGAGCAGTGGTTTTATTACTTAACTTGTGAATATCCGGCTAAGGTAATAAATATATGTGGTTGGTATATTATTATTGAAGATATAAGTTGAGAGTAAGCTTGTTAATGATATTGAAATTTGGTTAAATTAAATTAATTATATTATTGGCTAGTTTAATTGCTTATAACTTATTAAGCTTTAGTAGCTTACTGTGTGTATATTTGTCTTTATTTTATAGATTTGGAGTCAAGCTACAAGCTCAGGGGCCGTCAGCCAAGTTCATCACACTATTAGCTATTTTGATACCTTTATAAGTCAATCTTGAATTATGGCATGTATAAGTTGGTTTATGTTTTTGAAAGGTTGGATTTATTTTGGTTGTGTATATAAGGCATGCGAGAATGGCTAAATTAATATATTATTGTTCGGTTATGATAGGTAAAACTTATATTAATCTCGATTACTTAGTTGTGTGCCTTAAATGCATAATATATGTGATGAGCACCATATGTTTTGATAATGGCTTGCGTATTATTTTAAACTAGGTTGTGTAAATTCTTAGTCAAATGCTTAATGACCTTGTCTATTAGTAATTGATGTTGGAAATTTGGATGTGTAAGTGACTATTTAAACAGCAAGATTCAGCCATGGAAGTGCATTAGCTCCACGTGCGTCTAGAATGTTTATTAATGTGTGATGGTGAACATTAAATATGACATTGTTTCAATGATGGGTGGTTATGTTAAATATGACTATTATGTTCTAGCTTGGTTAGTTTGATTAATAGGCGGCAAATAATGTATGCAATTCATGATTAACCTAGTTGATTAATTGTTATACAAATTTGATGTTTAAATGTTTGGTACAGCCTTGGATTTTGGGTAAATGCGCAACTTGCATGCATTTATGATGAATAAGTTAAATATAAATGTTTTGTTTTATATTAAGTCTACATCAAGGGAGTAATCATAATATACATTTAACTTGCTTTAATAGTATACACATTCGGTCATATATTCCATTATTAAAGACATTGAATTATTACAAATTTTGAAGTTTATTTATGAATTAGGTTGAGACATGCGTACGTGATAATTAGACTTGTTATGTTATTTTTGGTTTTCGCATACTGTGTATCTATGTAAAGTTTTTTTTTTTATGATTATGAGTGCTTATTACCTGTATACATATGGTTATAGGAATTTGGTAAATAAGTGTAAGTAGTGAATGGGTATAATGCAATATATAGATTATATTTAATATTGTTGTTTCATATGGGTAATATGATTATTCACATATACATGAGGTGAAATGTTCTAATTTAAAAGTAGTATTAATTTATGAGATAAGTTTTAATTAACCTTTGAGACTCATGTTTGTGATTAATTATGCATATATATGCATGTGTTCATTTGAGATTGTGTTTTAATTCAGTAATGCCTTACGACCTTATTCCGGCGACGGATACGGGTTAGGGGTGTTACACCATATATATTTTGTATATTCATTTATCATTTCATCTTTCGTCATTCAACCATATTAAGTCATTCATCCCATTTTAAGGCTAGTTATATACATACCAAAATATACCATTTCACTAACAAAAATGCCAAAACACAAGCCAAGCAAAATAGCCATTTCAACAATTAAAACACATGGCCAAAATTAGCCAAAATACCTATACATGCCATTATAACCGATATTAAACATCCAAAAGTACCAAAAAAGCTGATGGATAGTGTGATATAGCTCTGACAAGCTTCTAACCCTAACGAGCTTCAGATTCACTAGGAACACAAAAAATAACACAAAGTTAGCATTTAAGCTTAGTAAGTTCATATAACATAGAATATAACATACTATTTAGTCATATAATAGGTAAGTAAACCAAACATATCCCAACAGAATTTGGCCAAATGCCTAAGCACATATCCACCAACCATGTTAGCCATGTTAACACATATAAGCCAATAAACATGGATGAATACAACAATTGATCAAGTTCCAAATACATGTATCAACCAATTCAATTTTCCATATACCATGTAACAATTTTCCATATAATTCATGTATATAACTGTAATAGTTCGTATCAAACTCTTATCATTTTGTATCAAAACATTTCCCATTGAACCATTTAGAATATTGTTGGATACCTTGGATAGCTCACACATAGTGTACTAGCTCATATGACTATAATACGTCAAATCATGTACATGTATGCTTATACGAGCTGTGAATTGGTATGCTCTCATGAGCTATAAATCAGTATGCTCACACGAGCTGTGGGTTGGAACGCATCTACATGATGCTGCTCACACGAGCTATGGAGTATCGGCAACATATGCAGGACCTCAACCATTGGTAGGATGTTCAGGACCAGTACCCGAATCATGTAAACCCTAATGACATGTCATTTGTATACTACAGATTCCTATGGTTCAAACGGGGCTCCATAGCAGTACATCATTGGATATGCAACTATGTATACATATAGCAATTTTACAATTCATGCATATTTCAAAATAAAATATATAATCACAATTTAATCACACGAACTTACCTTGATGAGTATACGTAGATACTGAGGCGATCAACTCGAGACTTTCTCTTTGCCTCAATCTAACTCTGTACGAGGTCTGACTTGATCTATACAAATAAATTTAACTCAATTTAATTTATAACTCAATCAATTTAGCCCAAAATCATATTATGGCAATATTACCATTTTGCCCCTATACATTTAATTCTTTACAATTTAGTCCCTAGCTTATAAAAATGGAAAATTATGCAATTTCACCACAACCCACTATAGCAAAATATCAATTAGGTCCTTAGCAAGCCCTATATTTCATTTATTTCACAATTTCACCATGTAAAATTTTCTATTTTTCAATTTAATCCTTATATGACATTTTCATCAAAAATCACTTCACAAAAGTTGTTTCTCTAACAACAACTATCCATTTTTTCCATAACTCATCAAAACTCATGCATGTTCAACAATGGCAAAACCCTAATAGTTTAACAGTTTCACAAATTAGTCCCCGGGCTACCTAGATTAAGTTAGAACGATCTCGAAAATATAAAAATAATTAAAAACAAGAAAAAAATTCATACCAATTTAGCAACAATGGAGATGGTCGAATCCCTAGCTTAAAAGAACAAGAAATTTCAGTTTTGGTTTGATGAATGAAGAAGATGAATGCCTTTTTCTCATTTTAATTATCATTTAATACCAAATTACAAGTATAACTTTTAAAAACTTTAAATTTTACACAAATGCCAAGCCATCACATTCCACTATCTTTATTAGTGGTCTAATTACCATATAAGGACTCTTAATTTAATGTTATATAGCTATTTAATACCTTTATCTACTAGAACTCAACTTTTTCACTTTATGTGATTTAGTCCTTTTATCAAATTGAGCATGTAAATGGTAATATTTCTTAACAAAATTTTTATATGGTACTACTATCATGCTGTAGGCAATAAAATAATAATAATAATAATTTTTTTACTTCAAATTTGTGGTTCCAAAACCACTATTCCGATTTCACTGAAAATAAGCTATTACAACTCTCCCCCTAAAGGGATTTTCGTCCCCGAAAATCTTACCAGAAAAGAGGTTCAAATATTACTTTCTCATAGCTTCCTCAGGTTCCTAGGTGGCTTCTTCTATTCCGTGTTGCTGCCAGAGAACTTTTACTAAAGCTATGTTCTTGTTTCTCAATTCTTTTACCTCACATGCCAAAATTCTAATCGGTTCCTCACTGTATGACATATCAGGTTGAATCTCAACATTCGTCTGGGAGATAACATGTGAAGGGTTAGATCAGTGTAGTCGTAACACAGACATGTGAAAGATGTTATGAATCTATTCTAGTTCTGACAGTAAAGCTAATCGATATGCAACAGGTTTGATTCTTTTAGTAATCTCATATGGCCTGATAAATTGCAGACTTACCTTCCCTTTGTGACCAAACCTAAGAACTTTCTTCCAAGGTAATACTTTCAAAAATACTTTTTCACTGACTTCAAATTTTATGTCTTTACGCTTAAGATCCGCATATGATTTCTGATGATCTGGAGCTGATTTCAAATTGCCTTGGATCACTTTTACTTTTTCTTCAATCTTACGAATCAAATCAACCTCGTGTATCTTTTTCTCACTGAGTTCGGTCCAGTATAATGGAGTTTGGCATTTACGACCATACAAAACCTCATACGGTGCCATTTTTATGCTCAACAGAAAACTGTTGTTATACGCAAATTCAACCAACGGTAAATATTTCTCCCAGTTGCCTTCAAACTCTAATCGCAACAATGAAGCATATCTTTGAGAATCAGCATTACTCGTTTGAACATAACATCGGTTTGAGGGTGAAATGTAATGCTAAAATACAACCGTGTACGAAGAGTTTCGTGTAACTTCCTCCAAAATCGCAATGTAAACTACAGATCTCCATATAAAATAATAGAAACTAGCACCCTATGTAAACTGACAATCTCATAAATATATAACTCAGCTAATCTGTCAAGGGAGTAAACTCAAATGGCATCTTTCTTTCTCAGAGATAGGGATAAACCCAATACGAAATCCACAGTAACTCAATCTCATTTCCACTCTGGTATCATCACTGGCTGTAATAATACAGAAGGTACCTAATGTTCAGCTTTAACTCGCTAACATACTAAATATTTAGATACAAAGTCAGAAATCTTGCATTTCATTCCCAGTCACTAGTACATCTGTTTCAAATCACTATACATCTTATTACTTCCCGGATGAACAGACAAGCTACCAATATGATCTTCGTGCGATAATCTTTAAATGAGCTTATTGTTCTTCAATACACAAATTCTACCTCTGAATAATAAACAACCATCAGATCCTATCTGATATTCTGAATCAGAAGTCGACTTACACTGTACCAGTTTAACTAGCAACTCATCATCATATTTTTGAGCTTTACAAATCTGCTATAAAAACATCGATCTAGCTTTCAACTTGAACAAGATCGAGCCATCATCAGATAATATCAGTCGTGTATTCATCGCTTGCAAAGTGAACAAGGACTTTCTACTCAAAGCATCAGCAACTACATTTGTTTTTCCCGGATGATAATCAATGATCAACTCATAATTTTTTAACAATTTGAGCCATGTACGCTGTCTCAGATTCAAATCTTTCTACTACATTAGATACTTCAAACTCTTATGATCGGTAAATATATGATAGTTTTTGTCGAACAAATGGTGTTGCCAAATTTTCAACACAAACACAATAGCTGTTAACTGTAGGTCATGTGTCAGATAATTCTTTTTGTGTGTTTTAACTCTCTGGAAGCATAAGCTATCACTTAGCCTTCTTGCAGCAAAACGCAACCTAAACCATTTAAAGATGCATCGCTGTAAATCACAAATTCTTTTCCCGATTCAGGTTGAACCAAAACTGGTGCCTTGGTCAGCAGTGCTTTCAACTGATTGAAACTTTGTTGACATTTCTCAAACCATTCAAATTTCACATCTATCTATAATAGTCGCGTCATCGGTGTAGCTATCATGGAGAACCCTTTTACAAATCTTCGATAATAACAAGTTAATCCCAAAAATCTTTTAACTTTAGATACATTTCTCGGTGGTTTCCAATCAACAACTACTGAAATTTTACATGGATCAACTCTGATACCTTCAACTAATATATATGTCCCAGAAAACCAACTTCTCTAAGCCAAAACTCACATTTGCTAAATTTAGCATAAAGTTATTTATCACACAGGGTTTCCAACACAATTTGCAAATGTTCAGCATGTTCGTACTCGTCTCGTGAATATATCAGAATGTCATCAATAAATACCACAACAAATCTGTTTAAATACTGTCTAAATATTTTGTTCATCAAATCCATAAATACTATTGGTGCATTAGTTAAACTGAACAACATAACAAGAAATTCATAGTGTTCGTACCTGGTTCTAAATGTAGTTTTTGGCACATCCGAATCTTTCAGTAATAACTGATAATAACCAGAACAAAGATCAATTTTTGAGAATACTGTGGCACCTTTCAACTAATTGAACAAATCGTCAATTCGAGGCAATGGATACTTGTTCAATATTGTAACTTTGTTAAGCTAACAGTAATCAATACATAATCCCATCGATCCATCCTTTTTCTTAACAAACAGAACCGACGCACCCCAAGGTGAAAAACTAGGTCGAGCAAAACCCCTATCTGTCAACTCTTCTAGTTGTGTTTTCAACTCTTTTAACTCTATAAGGGCCATTCTATAAGGTGCTATCGATATCGGTGATGTCCCCTGTACCAGTTCAATCACAAACTCAACCTTTCTGATCGGCGATAATCCAGATAACTCCTTTGGAAATACATCAGGATACTTGCAAACCACTGGCACTAACTCAAGCTTCGATTCAAACACTTTAGAGTCTAGTACATAAGCTAGGTAAACATTACAACCTTTTCTCACATATTTCTACACTGACATAGCTGAAATAACAATAGCCAGCCCATTCACACTATTTGATTCAATACAAAGTGTCTCACCGTTCTAACATTTCAATACAATAAGCATTATCTACAGTTTACAATAGCGTCATGTAGAGTTAGTCAATCCAAGCCAAAATCATATCAAATTCATCAAACAGTAATAGCATCAAATCAGTCTAAAAACTATAACCTCGAGTCATCAAAGTAAAATTCTTGTGAACTTTTTCAACTAGCATATACTGACCTAAGAGGTTCAACACTTTAACCATGAATTCAGTGGACTCAACAGGTAAATTCTTATTAGTTACTAAACTCATTAATCAAACCAGTAACATCAATATCAAAAATAGAGAAAGTACTGATAATAACATCTAGCGCAGAAGCATCCTCTTGTGTGCAAATAGCATAAGCCCTAGCTGGTGCTCATGCCTTGGATCTCATGACAAAATCTTTTGTTACACCATGGCTACCACTCATATTTTTGTGATTACGAGGTGGTCTACCTCTCGCAATAGTATTGCTCGGCCTCGTAGTCTGAACTTTTTCTTTCTCAGATTTCTCTGGGAAATCTCTAAGATAGTGGTCTAAGGAACCACACCTGAAACACGCTCCGTTCTTTAATTGGCACTCACCATAATATAGTCTTTTACAGTGCTTTCACTCGAGCCAAACATCTCTGACACTACCACACTTTTACAGATATAGCCTGAGGTTTAAGACTCGAACGCCGATTGCCTCTGTAACTGTTGTGATGTACCCCACTGAAGCTGTACAACGGTTGTGATGTTCTTTTGATCTCTTTGATGTCGACTGATATGGCTTCCTAGTCAATCTCTTTCTCGAGCCTGTAGCTTCAAAATCAGCATGTCTTTTCTCTTTACTCAGCTCTTCAGCTTTATGTGTTCGGTCAACCAATACAACGAATTCTTTCAACTCAAGAATTCCAACTAATAGCTTTATATCTTCATCTAACCCTTCTTCAAATCTTTTACACATAACAGTCTCAGTCGGAATACATCTCCGGACTTATTTACTCAATCTGTCAAATTCTCACTCGTGCTCTATTACAGACATACGACCCTGTTCGATCTCGAGAAATTTTTTATGTTTCTCATCCAGAAACCTATGACTAATATATTTCTTTCGGAATTTGGTTTGAAAGAATTCTCAAGTGATCTGCTCTTTTGCTACTACTGAAATCAATGTGTTCCACCGTTGGTAAGCCGAATCTTTCATTAATAATATCGCACACTTGACACGCTCGGCTGGCGAACAAGACAATTCGTCAAAACTCTAATTGTATTCTCTAACCAGAATTCAACTCTCTCAAGATCATCTTCAGTAGTATCTTAGAATTCTTTAACCCCGTATTTATGGATATTATCAACAGGTGGCTTACTAACTCATATAGGTTCCATAACTTGAGGAATAACGAGAATCAGTTGGGGAGTAGGAGAGGGTGGAGGTTGTTGAGCAACTGGGTTTATCCATATCATTCATCATCTAAAAGAAGGCTTCCTTAGCCTCTCCTCTTTGGCCGTCTGACATGGGCCTTGTACCACTCGATCTACTCCTTGAACGGAGGCTTGAGCGTTACTCTCTACTTCATCAAAGTTAACACAGTTGGATGTTATTGCTAGATCAAACATATTCTAAAACAGTCAGGATATATCACACTATCACAGGTTATATAATGGCATGTATAGCTAGGCTTGCATATGCTACATTCAGTCCAAGAATTGACTAAACCGTAGCTTTGATACTAATAAATGTAACACCCCTAACCCATATTCATAAATGGAATAGGGTTATGAAGCATTACCAGAGTTTACAATTCAAACAGACAGAAATTTCAAAAATTTCATATCATAGCAACAAACATATTAAAATGAAGTCAAAACATACATATTGTCCCTTATACGAGCCCTCGAGGCCCTAAATATGTGTTAGAAACAGTAGGGACTAAATAGTAAACTCAAAGAATTTTTCAAAAAACAAGAAAAATTTTCAACACTGCAAGGGTCACACAGCCATGTGGCCAGGCCGTGTGACTCATACGGTCAGGAGACACGCCCGTGTCTTAGGTCGTGTGGACATTTGAAATAGGGACACACGGTCATGTCCCAGCCCGTGTCCGAACCCGTGTAACTCATTGACTTGGGTCACATGGCCAAGCCACACGCCCGTGTGCTAGGCCGTGTGCTGGGCTATGTAACAGCCTGACTTGCAACCTTTTGAAAACTTATAGGGGACACATGGCCGTGTCAGCTGATCGTGTGTCACGCACGGATGAGTCACGCGCCCATGTCTCTGCCCGTGTGGACAAAAATAGGCCATTTTACAAGCCATTTTTATCACTCAATTAAGCATGTACCTACAATCAACATTGCATATATATGCAAGCCATAACAAGGTATCCAAATCAAGGATAAACAAGACATAAACAAATGGTATAACATCAAACAACTAATATGCCCTTAGACACCTCAAATGATAATATATAAACATGTCTCACCATGTATTCAATTTGACCAAATAATCAACTAACTTGCATGCATATTTGCATCAATACATAACATATAACTTACTTACCGAAACACAACCATTTGGTACCAAAATGCCATTCTATAATTAGCATCAATAATCATATAAGCTATTCAAACAAAGTACTAATTCTCAACAAGTCACAAGCCATATATATTATGCATATTCATCTATCATTTCATCTTCCATCATTCAACCATATTAAGTCATTCATCAACCATTTTAAGGTTACTTATATACATACAAAAATATACCATTTTACCAAAAAAAAAATGCCAAAACACAGGCCAAGCAAAATAGCCATTTCAATAATCAAAATACATGGCCAACATTAGCCAAAATACCCATACATGCCATTATAACAGAAATTAAACATCCAAAAGTACCAACAGAGTCGATGGATAGTGTGATATAGCTTCGACAAGCTTCCAACCCAAATGAGCTTCCTATCACTAGAAACACATAAAATAATGTAGAGTAAGCATTAAAGCTTAGTAAGTTCGTAAAACATAGAATATAACTTACCATTTAGTCATCAATAGGTAAGTAAACTAAACATATCCCAACACAATTTGGCCAAATGCCTGAGCACATATTCACGAACCATGTTAGCCATGTAAATACATATATAAGCCAATAAACATGGATGAATACAACAATTGATCAAGTTCAAAATACATGTATCAACCAATTCAATTTTCCATATACCATGTAACAACATTTCCATGTAACTCATGTATATACCTAAAATAGTTCATATCAAACTCTTATCATTTTGTATTAGAATATTGTCTATTGAACCATTTAGAATACCGTTGGATACCTAGGATAGCTCACACATAGTGAGCTAGCTCATATAACTGTAATCCGTTAATTCATGTACATGTATGCTCATACGAGCTGTGAATCGGTATGCTTACATGAGTTGTAGATCGTATGCTATCATGAGCTAAAAATCGATATGCTCACACAAGCAGTGGGTCGAAACACAGTTACACGATGCTACTCACACAAGCTGTGGAGTATCAGCAACACATGTAGGACCTCAGCCATCGGTAAGATGTTCAGGACTAGTACCCAAATCATGTAAACCCTAATGACATGTCATTTGTATCCTATAGATTCCTATAGAAGTACATTTTTGGATATGCAACCATGTATACATATAGCAAATTTAAAATTCATGCATATTTCAAAATAAAATATATAATCACAATTTAATCACACGAACTTACCTCAACGAGTATACATAGATACTCAGGCGATTAATCCGAGAGTTTCTCTTTACCTTGATCTAACTTGTACGAGGTATACAGATAAATTTAACTCAATTTAATTTATAACTCATTCAATTTAACCCAAAATCATATTTGGGTGAAATTACCATTTTGCCCCTTTACTTTTAATTCTTTGCAATTTAGTCCTTAGCTCATAAAAATGGAAATTTATGCAATTTCACCACAACCCACTATAGCCAAATATCAATTAGGTCCTTAGCAAGCCCTATATTTCATTTATTTTACAATTTCACCATGTAAAATTTTATATTTTTCAAGTTAATCCTTATTTGACATTTTCATCAAAAATCACTTAATAAAAGTTGTTTATCTAACAACTACTATAAATTTTCTTTGATAACTCATCAAAACTAATGCCTGTTCGGCAATGTAAAAACCCTAATAGTTTAACAGTTTCACAAATTAGTCCCTGAGCTAACTAGATTAAGCTACAACGATCTTAAAAATATAAAAATAATTAAAAATGAGACAAAAATTCATACCAATTTAGCAACAATGAAGATGGGCGAATCCCTAGCTTAAAAGAATAAGAAATTTCAGTGATGGCTTGATGAATAAAGAAGATGAATGCCTTTTTCTTATTTTAATTATCATTTAATTACCAAATTACAGTTATAACCTTTAAAAACTTTAAATTTTACACAAATGCCAAGCCATCACATTCCACTATCTTCATTACTGGTGTAATTACCATATAAAGACTCTTACTTTATGGTAACATAGCTATTTAATACCTTCAACTACTAGAACTCAACTTTTGCACTTTACGTGATTTAGTCCTTTTTATCAAATTGAGCATGTAAATGGTAAAATTTTTTAACGAAATTTTTATACGGTACTACCATTATGCTGTAGGCAATAAAATAATAATAAAATAATTTTTTTGACTTTGAATTTGTGGTCTCAAAACCACTATTCCGATTACATTGAAAACGGGTTGTTACAGCATTGACCCCGGGTCAATCGATGCATTAACATTAGTATCAAAGATGAAAATGTATCGGTTATCACATCAGGTACCGAAGCTTCCTCTTGAGCACAAATTCTGTAAGCCCTAGCAGGTTCTCGTGCCTCAGATCTAACAGTAGAATCTTTCATTCCACTTCGACTGCTACTTAGATTTCCAGTATTTCGACATGGTCTTCCTCTCGTAGTTGTGTTACTCGAAAGAGTAGTCTGAGCCTTTTCTTTATCAGACCTTTTAGTGTAGTCTCTGAGATAATGATCGTAATAATTTCTTTTAAAACATGATCCGTCATTCAATCTGCATTCACCAAATTGTCATCTATTACATTGTTGACATTCAGGCTTATTGTTCCTGACACTGCCCACACTCGCTATAGATGTTGCCTGAGGTTTCAAGCTCAGATGATGCTTTTCTTTATCTCTTCCAGAATAACCTACTGAAGCTAATGAACAACTATGAAATTCTTTTGACTTCTTCGATGGAGATGAGAATGATTTTCCCATAGGTTATTTTCCTAAATCACGAGCCTCTGAATTCGCCTTTTCTTCTTACCTTGCTAAGTTCCTCAGCCTTTTGAGCTCTATCAACTAGAATTACGAATTCTTTCAGCTCAAGAATCCTGACTAGCAACTTAATATCTTCATTTAATCCGTATTCAAATCGTTTACACATGACAGCCTCAGATGGTATACACTCTTGAGCATATTTACTGAGTCGTACAATTTCTTTCTCATACTCGGCCAATGTCGTTCGACCCTATTTCAATTCAAGAAATTTTTTGTGTTTCTTGTCGAGGAACCTCTGACTTACATATTTCTTTCTAAACTCTGTTTGGAAAAATTCCCAAATTAAACGATCCTTCAGTACTACTGCAGTCAACATGTTCCACCACTGATAAACTGAGCATTTCAACAGAGAAACAACAAACTTTAAACATCCGATCGATGTACAAGACAATTCATCACAAACCCTCACCGTGTTTTCTAACAAGAACTGGGCTTTCTCTAGATCATCTTCGGTTGTACCATGAAACTCTTCAGCCCCATGCTTTCAAATTTTATCAACTGGAGGCTTGCTTACTTGCACTGGTTCCAAACCCTGAGGAACAATGGGTTCTTGTTGGGGTACAGGTGGGGGTGGAGGCGTTGAGCCATAGGATTTGTTTTCACAAACTCAAAAAACCATTCAAACATCATCTGGAAGAAGGTTTCTTTAGCCTCTCCTCTCCGGCCCTTAGACACGGGCCAACTACCACTAGACACTACTCCGTAAACGGAGGCTTGCACGTTACCATCGACATCATCGGAATCAGCTCGATTGGATGACATACTATCTATATGAAAACGTAGTTCAATTTGAGTCAGGAGTTTTTACACTATCATAGGTTATATAATGGCATGTATTTCTAGACTCCATAATTGCTATGTTCAGTCTAAGAATTGACTAAACCGTAGCTCTGAACCTCTAAATGTAACACCCCTAACCCATATTTATCATCAGATGAGAGTTACGAAACATTACTGTACATACAGAACAGTTAAACATAAACGTCTTACATTATCATAAACATATCATAAATTTATCATTCACATACATATCATCCCTAAATCGAGCCCTCGAGGTCCTAAAAATACCTTAGAAACAATTCAGGACTAAATTGAAAACATTTGGAAAGTTTATGAAAAAGTTACAAAAATTTGGAAACAAGGCCATATCCCAGCCCGTGTCCTTACCCATGTAACTCTCTTAGTAGGGTCACACGGTCGTGTCACACGCCCATGTGCCAGACTGTGTGACTCTTAAAATTGCTTCACACACTCGTGTGCCAGGCCGTGTGGTAGGTCGTGTAACTCACTGACTTGTATGCAAAAAGACCTTCAGAGGACACATGGTCGTGTCGCTAGAAACACAGTTGTGTCTTAAGCCATGTGGACCTAAAATTCACCCAAAATAAGCCATTCTCAACACCAATTCATGCGTAAACCTTTGAACCATATGGGCACACCTACAAAGCTTCAAACCATCCCTAAACATACATATATATGTCATTACAAGACCCTAATTTCACTAACCAATATGCCATTTATAGGCACCTCAAATACACATAACAACACTTACCTAAACATGCATATTTTACCACATTTCAATCATCAATTACTAGTTCCAAAACTTACTAAATAGCCATAACATGACCATTACTATTCCATGACAAACATGTCATTTGAGCCATTCCAAAACATACATCATAAGATTGCTATAACAACATAATCTAGCAAACATCAAACGGTATCAACCAAAATAACTTATACATAGCAATACAAGTCCACTTATACATGACATTATAACCTTGGCCAAAACATCAAAAACTAACGATATTTATGCTAGATACCATGATATGTGACATCCTGAATTAGGGCCTAGTCAGAATAGTGGTTTTGAGGCCACAAATCTGAGATAGAAATAATTATTATATGATTCTTATGAGGTCTATGATATGAATGCATGATCATGTGAAAGTTCGTGAAGAAATTCTATGCATAAAATGTCTATAAAATTTTAGGGACCAAATTGAATAAAATGAAAAACTTGCATTCTAGAAGCGTTAAGCATGAAATTGCTTTAGATTATGAATTAGAGGGTCCTAATTAGCAATTTGACCAATTTCTATAATTTTGGACAAAAATGGACATGCATAGAAAAAATTTGAAATAAAAACCCTAAGGGCATTTTGGTCATTTGGTAATTAAAAGAAAAAAAGGGAAAATCAAAGCAAAAATGTGTCCATCTTCTCCATGTGCTAGCCGAATTTCTCAATAGCCATAGCTAGAGTTTTTTTTCAGCATTTCCAAGCTTGATTATCAAGAAAAATGTGAACCGGGTCTTGATCAAGGAAAGAATAAAGTATACGACGATTAGGCTTGATTACCATCATTTTTTACAGAGGTAAGTGCATATGCAAATAATGTGGTGTTGTAGCATGTTCTTCATGTTTTGATATTATGTGATCAATGTTTTCTTGTTATTATGAGTTATTTACTTATTGGTTGTTATGAAAGCATAAATGATAATTGGTCGTTACATACGACATCACGAGCAAATATGACAAAGTATGCCTTGTGCAAGTGAGGAAAATCCCGTTTGAACCTTAAGAATAGTCTAGGATACAAGTGACATGTCACTAGGAATTTAGAAATCCAAACTCGTTGAGTTGGTCTGGGTTCGTGATATGTATGAGGCATCCAAGCTCGTTGAGTTGGTCTGAGCTCATTATGGATGTAAGCATCCGAGCCCGTTGAGTTGGTCCGAGTTCATTATGGATGCAATACATGTAATTGGGTCCCGGGCAATGGTCTTGTGCGTCCTGTCGGTGGCTAGGTAATCCTTGAGTTGGTCGGATACCTGACAGCTTGTATGAGTAGCCCGTGTAGCTACACCTTAACCAATAGCTTTTATGAGCCAGCCCATGAGTAGCTCCATTGTAAGAGTTACATGTTATGAGGTAGCTTTGGCTACGTATGTATATGTGGCACTTATGTGCAAGTTTTTGAGTATCCAATAGTATTCTAAGTGTTCAACTGGTAATGCAATGGATGTGATGAAAGTCCCAAGGAGGGCATGTTAAAGAGGTATGGTTATATGATATACTACGATGTGTACAGGTATGTACGCTAAACCTATGAATAATGCCTTGGTAAAGAATGGTTTCTGATGACAAAGTATATGTGTACATATGATAAGTAAGTCAAAAGGTTTAAGTGATGAATAATCTTTATGTATATGTTACTATGTCTTTGCATGTTAATTGCTCACTACCATTGCATATTATTTGCATGCGGACTTACTAAGCTTTAATGATTACCCCCTTTCCTTTCCATCCTTTGTAGTTCCGCCAAGCTAGCTTAGGGATTGGAAGCCGTCGGAGTATTCGATCACACAATCAAAAAATTATTGGGTATAGTGAAATTTTTATTTTGAGTATGGCATGTATTGGGGACTTGGTTATTTTGTGATATGTGTCATGTTATTTGGCTAAATTGTGAAGGCCTATGATGATGATTCATTTTGTATTGGCCATGTGATATGGCTTATATTTGATCATTGGTTTGTAATCTAATTACCCATGCATGTATGTGTTAGTGCCTTGATGATGTGATATGTTATTGCTTGGTGAATGTATGATAAAGTATGGATTAGATGCTAAAAGATAAGGGATGACTTAATGGCTTAAAATGACTATAGTCATGAATGCATAATTTGAAGTTATGATAACAAGTTTAATAATGCATGAAGTTGGTGTGGAATGCTTCTAGATGGTGTAACAAAATGAATGTGCAATAGGATGACATTATGAAGATGTCAGAGTGCCATGGTGTTGAATATTTGAGTGTCTAAATTGTCATGTTGCAAGCCATGAAATATGTTAGAATGTATGACTGATTAAGGGTGACAATTGTCTTGGAAAATAGCCTTTAAATGGTCCACACGGGTAGACACAAGAGTATGTGTCTAGGCCATGTGTGACACACGGTCTGCCCCACGGCCATGTGTCTTGGCCGTGTGAGAGACACGGCCTACCCACATGGGCGTGTACTCTGGCCGTGTGAAGTCTGCACCTTTTTATGAAAATTTCATTTAATTTTAATTGACCACACGGTCTGGCTACACTGCTGGAGGACATGGGCGTGTCGAGAGCACAAGGATGTGTCCCCTATCTCCCAAGGGAGTGTGGCTCTGTATTAGGGAAAATTTCCCAAACTTTTCTAAAGTCTTTGATTTAGTCCCGAATCCCTTCTGATGGTTGTTTTGGGTCTCGTAGGCATATATCATGGACAAATTGTATATGTATGAATGAAGTTTTTTTAAAGAAAAATTTTATAGCCCAATTTTTGCATGAATGATTGTGTATGTGTTCGGTAATGCCTCGTATCCTCTTTCGGCCTCGGGTACTGGTAAAGAGTGTTACATGATAAATCTCTGACAAGCTTCTAAATTGATCGAGCTTCCAATAATCTATAAAAAAAAAGGAAAGAAACTACATAAGCACACAATGCTTAGTAAGTTCGTAGAAAATGAAACATATCTTACCATTTCATTTGCATAATGTAAATAGCATAATTATAACACCAACTAATACCATAAGCTTGGCACAATGCTGATAAAACATCACTAAATACACAAGTTAGTGCATTTATACATGGTTCAAATGAACTCATCCATAACAAGTAACTTACACATTTGTTCATCTCATTTGGGTCATCATTTCCTTTTCATAGGTACATGATACATTTCAATTGAACACTTACCATTTCCTTTCCTTTTCATACTCTTTGAACCATCTAGAATATCATTGGATACAAGGGAAAGCTCACACAAAGTGTGCTTAAATATATAACTGTAACCTTTAATTTACATCATTGCTCACACGAGCTGTGGGTTGAAATGTAAGCTACACATGCTACTCATACGAGTTATGGAGTATCCGCAAAAAAATGCAAGACCTCAGCCATTGGTAGGACATTCAAGACCAGCACCTGAAACATGAAATCCCTAATGGCATGTCATTTGTATCCTACGAATTCCTAAGGTTCAACTGAAACTTGATAACTGTCATTGCATTGATTTAATTATACATTGATCATTTGACATTATAAATAACATAATAACATACGATCTGAAATAGCATTAAAATGATAACCATATACGAACTTACCTTGACAACTAAGGCATGAAGGTTAAATCGAGCTAATCCGAAGCTTTTTCTTTGCCTCGTTCTAGGTCCGTACATGGTCTATCTTGATCTAAATAGACAAATTTCAATCCATTTAATACCTCTAGTATTCAATTTAGTCAACATTTCATATTTATGCAAAATTACTATGTTGCCCCTAACATTTTAAATTTTTCATATTTAGTCCTTAAGCTTATAACTTAAAATCTAGCTATTTAAAACAAAATCCATGTTAATCAAACATGCAAGGTACCTGAAAACAACCCATTTTTATCATCATTTCACATTAAAACCCTAAAATTTATACCTTTAATAATTTAGTCCCTAATTTCCAACATTCATAAAAAATCACTTTACAAAACTTGTTTATTTCTCAACAAAGATTTATACTCTACCATTAAACACCAAAACTCATTCAAGACATTCATGGCAAACCCCTCAAATTTTAACAATTTTACAAATTGACCCTTGGGCTAACTAGATTAAGCTAAAACGATCCTAAAAACATAAATAATCATTTAAAAATGAGGCTTGAATGCATACCATGCAAGAAGAACTAGAAACTGAAGCTCTCTCCCCCTTCAAATGGCGATTTCAGCAAGAACAATATGAAAAGAAAAAGATGATAGCTTGTTTTCATCTTTTATTAACTTAATTTTCCTTTTAATTACCAAATTACTATTTTAACCTTTAAAAACTTCCATAATTACATTAATACATTGTCATGCACATCCACTAACTCATATAAATGGTCTAATTACCATTTAAGTTCATTCACTTTAAAGTTTCAAAGCCATTTGACCCTCTTAGCTAATAGAACTCCACTTTTATACTTTTTACAAATTAGTCTTTTTCACTTAATTAATCATGCAAACAAAAAAATTTCTTAACGAAATTTTAATACGACCTTACTAGTATTCCATAGATATTAAAATAATAATAAAATGATAATTTACTCATCGAATTTGTGGTTCCGAAACCACTATTCCGATATAACTGAAAATGGACTGTTACATTAAGGGTGAGCTAATGAACTTTGGAAGTGTGCAGTAAACCATTATAAGGTGTACTAAACTGATATTGGTCACTATGTCACAACACAAAATGATCAATGTCGAAACATAATGTAACAACTCGTTTTTAGGTGGTGTTAGAAGTAGTGGTTTTGGGGCCACAAATCCACTGAGTAAGTTCGTAAATATCATTATTTAATATTTACAAGTCAAATATGGTTTTAAAAATGTTTTTGATATGGTAATTTATGTTATATGAATGATTAATTAGGTTCAAGTGGTATGACCCTAAAGTTAAGTGGTTTAAGAAAATGAGGTATCAGGACCTCTTTTCTATAAACTGAGTTGTAAATATTTTGATAAATATTTACGGAGTGTTATTAAGGTTGTATTAAAGTTTCGCTAAGAAATTTTGACGTTTAAATAATTAATTAGGTGAAAAAGATTAAATTGTAAAGGATGCAAAAATTAATCGCTATAAATTTATTTGTAAATAGTTATAAAAGTATGAAGTGAAAGTTTTACAATGAAAATATACCTTAATTATTATGATGTACGGTTAGTGAGTGGAAAAATAAGAAATATTATGTATTTAAAATGTTTTAACTAAAAGATTTTATATGTTAAAATAATAATAAAGTAAAAACAAAAGAAAGCCAATGTCATCTTTTTCCCTTTTCATGCTTATCAACCGAAACCTCCACGGTTGAAGATTAAGAACTTTCGATTGAGCTTTATTTTAAGTCATTTTTCATCCGTTTCAAATAATTTTTCTGTTTTTGTAATCGTTGCAATTAGGTCCAGCTAGCTTGTACCTTTATTTTTGAAACTGTTAAAGATTTTGAATGTTTCCATTAATGAATATTTGTGATTTTAGATGTTAAATGATGAATTTGAAGTATTATTTATTACTTATAAGTATTTTGTTAAGTGATTTTTGATAAATTTAATGATTAGGGATTAAATTATTGAAATAGTTGAAATTTTTACAAATATAGGTTGTAATGGAAGCTATGAATATTTGGTTGACATGGGTTTTGAATAAAAATGGTTAATTTGCATGTTTTAGGCTCAGTGACTAAATTGAATAAAAGTAAAATGTTGAGGGCAATTCTGTAAATATGTCAAAAAGCACTAAATTGCATTAAATAAATTGGTTTTGTTGTCTGAATTAATGAATTTAATAAAATTATTAATTTTGATTAAGAACGAGTGGAAAATCGAAGTAAGTTCATAGTGTTTCAATACATAAATTAATATTTACTTGCATTTTTATAATATAGTTCTTTATTTAAATTTTCATAGTTAATTATTGAACGATTACACTTACGTGCCCCTATTTCCACTTCGGTACCCCTGATTGCACTTACGTACCTCTGTTTGTACTTCGGTACCCCTTATTGTAGTTACGTTCCCCTGTTTGTACTTTGGTATCGCTGATTGCACTTACGTGCCCCTGCTTGTACTTCGGTACACCTGATTGCACTTACGTGCCACTATTTGTACTTTGGTACCCCTGGTTGCACTTCCATGCCACTGGTTATACTCTGGTAACTCTAAATCAAATATTATATGAACTATATCATGCATTAATGAAAAAGAAAGGAATGATAAGTGTTCAAATGAACTATATCATGTATTAAAGAAAAGGATTGAAATGGTAGGTTTCAATGGAAATATGCTTATGTTCATGAAAAGGTTGTATGAATCAAATGATGTATTTTCTCATGAATTGGCTTGTCATGTGGTTGAACCCAATAGAGTTCTGTATAAATGCACTAATTTGTGTAATGATGATGATGTTTAAGCTTGTTCCAAGCTTGTGGTTATGGTTAATGTTTCCGTTTATGCTTTGTACTATACAAATGAAATGGGTAAGATAAGGGAATGAAATGGTAAGCTCATAATTGGGATATAATATGATGATAAGGTAATGTTAATGAATAAAAGGTTATGTTCATAGATGGTAAATTTCATATATTATAGATGATCTTATATGTAACATGATGTTATATGAAAAAAAAAGATTGATAAATTAAATGAAGTACTTATATGTGAGAAATCTACTTATGTTATAGATGAATTTACCTATATCGTGGATCAGTACACTGACTCGTGAATTGATAATGTTGTTTAGACTTATGCTATGCACTTAGAGTAAAATGGTAAGCAAGTAAATGAAATGGTTCATAGTTTTATGAAAAGGTTGATGGTTATGTAATACAACTTATAAAATCCTATTATGTTATGAATGAAAAGTATATGTGATGTTGAGAGACTTACCCATTTGTGAGTTGATGGTTATGTAGTTTTATAAATCTTATGGCGTTGGTATAGGTTTACATTTATCTTATAAAGTTCAGTATTAAAATGGAATATTATGTTTAAAATTTATACAAGCTTACTAAGCATTCATTGCTTACGTGTTATTTTTCTCTTACTTTACAAATTATCGAAAGCTTGATAGGTTTGGAAGCTCGTCGGAGATCTATCACACTATCCAGCGATTATATCAATAGTATTGATGTGCTTGTAACTCTCTTTACCCATACCTAAAACTGGGACAAGGTACGAGGAATTACTAAACTTAAATGCAATAATTATGCAAACCGGGCCATAAAATTTCGTTCCAACTTAAAACCAATCAAACATATTCATAGTGTCCCTATTATGGGCTTACGAGGCCCAAAACATGCATTAAAAATGGTCTGAGACTAAACTGAGAACTTTGGCAAGTTTTAGGACAACTTAGGAAATTTCCCCATGAAACAAGGTCACACGCCTGTATGGACATAGGGGCACTCCCGTGTGCCATCAACACGCCCGTGTCCTCAGGCCGTGTAACTCTCTATTTATGATGTCATCAAACAAATTGAACCACACGGCCGGGCCATACGGCTGGGCCACAAGCCCTGTCACCAAGCCGTGTCCCTCACACAATTGAGACACACGGCCGTGTCTCAATCTATGTAGTCAAGACTTAGGCATCAAGCACTCATGTTCAACCATTACCACATTGTTTTTATAACATACAATTACTTTATGACTATGACCACTTCAATTGGTTATAGAGCATACATCCAACACAAATATCATATTACCAAACATGCATGTCAACAACATGTTCAAATCATCCCATCATATGCATTAAAACATGCCATGATTAGCTAGACTTACAAACCATAACTGATGTGGGCCACGTCTCATGGCCATATACAGTAACTCGATATAGACAAATATATTTAGCCAAATTATAATAACTCATGTGATAAAACTAAGTCTCTATACATGCCACTCACTTGAAATTTCTAACATATGTATCAATACTCCAAAGGTATTGGCGTGATAGTGTGATGTGTGACGATCTCCAACCCCGAGCTGACCTGAGAACACTGTGCTATCTCTTAGCACAACCACTCGTCCAAATGTGACAATCATATTCATCATAATAGTATCTTATAACATGAATAAGTTTGTCATGGCAAAAACCCTTTTTATTCATCTCTCATATTAATCCCATTGAATTTTCTCAAAAATTTCGACGGATATCCCATGTACAGTCAAATCGTACAAGTGATCATTTCAAGTACGCACTCCCATGAACCTCGCATCTTACGGCAGGATTACCAGTCCAGGCTAAATCCCCGTGATATAGACTTATAGAGTATCGTCGGGATTACCAGTCCAGGCTAAATCCCCTACAACGACATATACTCTACTAAGCTCGGATCTAAATTACCAGTCCAGGCTAAATTCAGATCCTAATCAGATTACCTTTCTGGGCTAAATCTGTTTCAGCACACATATTTTTCGAGAGGCTAGATCATTATAGGATCACCCGTCCGGTCTAGATCCTTTTACCGTCAATTCCTTTTTACGGATCCATCGAATATTCCATTCATCCAATCGGGTTTTAAGTTTTCATCAAGTATATTAATATGCATAGATGACCTTGTAATGTACATTCAAACCAACTCATTTTCATGTTTATTAAACATTAAACCATACAATAAAAATAACATAGCACCTTGTTTCCATACGACTTACCCATTTCATTTAAAATGTAATGTTCCATCAAACTTCCATTAACATCAATTTTTAACACAATCATAGCAAGATATATTTCATGTATAATGATAATAACATAAATAACATCTTATTAAATCACACGAACTTACCTCGAATACGAAAATGACAAATTTATCAATTTAGTCCATAACCTTGTATTTCCTGATTTGAGCTCGAATCTCAATTTCCTTGATCTATCATTTCAAATATAGCCCATTCAGGACTCACATTATTAAAATTGACCCAAAAATCATATTTTGGCAAAATAACATTTTTGCCCCTAAAATTTGTCAAAATTACACTTTTTTCCCCTAGGCTCATAAAATGATTTTTATTCAATTTTCTCACTATATAGACCTAGACGAACCATTTTCATAACTATAGTGAACTACAATTCTCATCAAAGCACCCTCTTATACCATTTTTACAACTTTTACAAAATGGTCCTTTCGGACGTTTTCATCGAAAACCGCTTAGTAAAAGTCATTTATTTAAGACCCATCACTCATTTTCTAACATTACATCAAAATGCATGCATGTCACACATGGGTCAATTTTTAAACATGAACCTTAGCTCAAATTAATGGTAGAAATACGTAAATCGAGTTACCGGGACTTTAAAAATATAAAGAACATTAAAAACGAGGCTGGGGATCACTTACAAATGAGCTTGGAAGCTTGAACCAAACCCTAGCCATGGTGTCCATGCAAGTTTCGACTGAATGGAGAAGATGATGGCCAGTTTTGGTTTATTTTCCCTTTTTAATTCTTTTAATTATTAGATTACCAAAATGCCCCTAACTTAAAAATATTTTATTACACCCATTTCATGTTTATTTTTGTCCATCACTAACTAATGGTCTAATTGCCATTTAAGGACCTTTAATTTAAAAACTCATAACAATTTGACACTTCTAACATGTGGAACTCAACTTTTTCACTTTTTACAATTTACACCTTTTGACTAGATTGAGTGCCCAAACATCAAAATTTTCAAATGAAATTATCACGAAATCATTCCATGAAATTGTAGACCATAAAAATATAACTAAAATAAAATTTTCTCACATCGAAATTGTGGTCTCGAAACCACTATTCTGACTAGGCCCAAAATCGGGATGTTATAGTGCTAGTCAAGGCTATAATGGCATGTATAGGTAAACTTATGTGTAAAGTTTGGGTTGAATGCGAAGTATTAATATTGGCATATATAACTTGTTTTGGTACTATTTGATGTTGGTTGGTTGGCTTGTGTTATTTTGGTACATATAAATGATATACTAGTATATATTATTTTAGTACTGTGTTAATGCATGTTTGAATAGCCAATTTGGTAAGTGAAGGTATGTTTGTAATTGGAAACACGGAAATTTATGCATTTTTACATACCCTTTTAACTTAAAATCATACAGTTTTGATAAAATTCTTGTCGAAAAATAATTAATTTTTATAAAATAATTAAAGTGCACTTAAAATATGAACATGTTGAATTTTAGTTAATTTTATAATTATTTTTGATAAATTTTGGTTATTTTCGATAGTTTTGCACAAAGGGTGAAAAATGGCTCAATAGACACTGCTAGAAGCACAAAACTGAGAAGCAATTTGAAGTATAGAGGTGAACTAAATTTCAGCCTAAGACGATCCAAAATTAATGTATTAATTCATAATATAATTAATTTTAATTTATATCCAATTTAATTTGGGTTAATAAATTATTATTAATTAATTATGAAAAGTGGTCCAGTTGAACTGAACCGAGTGAACCGAACCACCCAAGAAAAGAACAGCCCAAAACTGTCCCAAGAGCTGACCCAAATCAGCTTATTAGCTGATTATTTAAGCTTGCAAAGAGGCCCTCGAAGACTTGTTCAAGTTGCATTCAAACCCCTCCACAATTGGTGGCTTTGTAGATATGCCCCAAGCCAAATTTAGCAAAGTTGAAACCATCAACCTTGCCACATGTATGGCTGGCCAAGGGATGGCTATTTGGCTGCTATTTTTAGCTAATTTTAGTAGTCATCTTCGGCTATAAAAACCCCCCTTTGGCTGATCATTCAACACACTTCAAACCATTTACATCTTTTCTCTCTTCTTTGCAATTCTAAATTCTCTTGCTCTCTTACTGATTTCCTCCCTTGGAAAAGGGGTGTTCATAAGCCATTTTGGAGCAACATTGAAGTGTTTGTAGCAGCTTTGATCAACCAAGACAATAAAGAATGAAGAACGAAGCAAGCTAGTCAAGCCATGGAAAAACACCGAATTTGATTCTTATTCCCTATCTCTTTAATTTTTGTTGTTGTTATGATGAACATATCTATGAATAATTATGTTGTTGGAATAGTTAATTTAATCAATTTAGCTTGAATTTAATTCATGTTAGGTTGACTCATTTCGTCCTCTTAAATTGTTAAAATTGTGTTTATAGGCTTCGGTAAGATGCTTGATTAAGTAAAATCATGACTAAGTTATTCTTGCATTACAATTGTTAGGTAGCTAATGAATTAATTATTAAAATGGATTGAAATTGTAATTAATAGACACAATACTTAATCAGTGCATGTTTAATCATCTAAGGTAGCTGAGGGTTAAATTAGCAACGGTATCTGACAATACATTTGCCTTGCATAACTTGCAAGATGATTGTGATTAAATTGTTTCAATGTAAGGATACTTTGTTACCTCACATAGTCTTTTATGTGCTTATTAAATCGAGTTAATTGCTTGAATTGACATAGAGATATGTTTAAGATTTGTTTAATCGATTGAATTGACATAGAGATATGTCTAAGAGATGAATGGATTTTGGTAGGTAAGTTTGTTCATAAGTTAGCAAATTACCGAGTTGCCATGAATTTATTTGTAACAATATAAACATGAGTTTAATAATTCTAAGATAAGAAATGTAATTAATCTAACACAATTATGTCATCTTGATTAAGCTCGTATTTGAAATCGTGCATTTGATATTTATTTATTTAGTTTACTTAGTTTAAAATCTTAATTTTTAATCACCCTCTTCAAACAAAATATTTTTCTTCACCAAAGTGTTTTAAATAGCATTCATAGATAATTCTTTTCACAGTCTCTGTGGGTATGATAACTAGACATTTACTTGTCACTTTATTACTTGCTACGATTATGTACACTTGCACATTTCCGTCGTTCCAAGTTTTTGGCGCCGTTACCGGGGACTATGTTTTAAAAAGTCATTATTTGTGAATTTGTTAGTTTTGCATTTTTGTTTAATTTTCTGTTTAAATTCTAACATTAATTTTTCTATGATTATTTCAAGTGTTTATGAGTATTGACCGAATCATTTATTTACTCCCTGTTGACCCTGAGATTGAACGAACTTTTTGACAGCGAAGAAGACAAGCAAGTCAGAGAAGGACCGAAAAGATGAACTTTGAAAATCCAAACCAAGGAAACGAAGCAAACCCTGGTCAAAATCCTATCCTTATTGCTGATGATAGGGATAGAGCTTTAAGACATTATGTCGTGCCAATGTTTAATAATCTTAATCCGGGTATTATGAGACCCAAAATCGAGGCACAACAGTTTGATCTGAAGCTAGACATGTTCCAAATGCTTTAGACAGTTGGCCAATTCAATGGAATGCCTACTGAAGATCCTCACCTACACTTAAGACTGTTTATAGAGGTGAGCGATTCTTTCAAGTTAGCCGGAATACCCAAAGATGCATTACGATTGAAGCTGTTCCCATATTCACTAAGGGATAGAGCTCGATTCTAGTTGAACTCATTGCCACCAAATTTAATTTCCACATGGTAAGAGTTAGCAGAAAGATTCATTATGAAGTATTTCCCACCTAGCAAGAATGTTAAGTTGAGGAACGAGATCACTACTTTCCAACAAATGGATGATGAGTCCTTGTATGAGGCATGGGAAAGGTACAAATAATTATTACGAAAGTGCCTCCATCATGGAATCCCACATTGCATCCAACTTGATACGTTTTATAATGGTCTCAATGCTCACACAAGGATGGTAGTGGACGCTTCTGCTAATGGTTTTCTCCTTTCTAATTCTTATAATGAGGCTTATGAAATCATTAAAAGGATTGCCAGCAAGAATTACCAATGGCCAACCAATCGGGTAGCGTCAGGAAGACGAGTTGCTGGAATACATGAAGTAGACGCTCTTACTTCACTCGCATCTCAGGTATCATCAATATCCTGAATGTTCAAAAATCTTACTACTAATGGGTCTATATCATAGCCACCAAATCAAGTTTAAAATGTAGCCTATGTCTATTGTAGGGAAGGACATTTGTTTGAAGAATTTCCATCGAACCCAGAATCCGTATATTACATGGGTAACCAGAACCAAAATCGAGGAAGGCAATGACTACAATCCAATTTCTATAACCCATCATGACGAAACCACCCGAATTTTTCCTGGAGTAACCAAGGGACTGGAACCAGTAACACTTACGCCCAACCTAGAGCAACCCAGCCACCTAGTTTTTTAAAGGCTTAGAAAATTTTTTAAAGGCATACATGGCGAAGAATGATGCCTTAATTTAAAGCCAAGCAGCTACATTGAAAAACCTGAAAAATCAAATGGGCCAGCTTGCTACTGAACTCAGAAACCAACCACAAGGTGCTTTACCTAGTGATACGGAGAATCCAAGGAATCCAGGGAAGGAGCATTGTAAAGCATTGACACCTAGGAGCGGAAAAAGATTAGAGCCCAACACCATCGAAGTTCAAAAAGAGCCAGCTGATGCTCAAGACTCAGAGGAAGTTCAACCGAGTGTTGAAATTCCAGTTTCACAAGAATCAAAATTTGCAAAATCCGACGAGGTGACTTCAGAACCAGCTAATTCTAATCAACTAACAACTTCGTTAGATGCAGAATTGCCACAGAAGATGAATCAACCAGTTTTAGCAAAGAAGCCTCCACCACCCTACCCTCAAAGACTTTAGAAGCTGAAGCAGGAAATTCAATTCAAGAAGTTCCTAGACGTACTCAAGCAACTTTATATCAACATCCCGTTGGTTGAAGCACTTGAACAATGCCGAACTACGTAAAATTCATGAAGAATATCCTGTATAAAAAATGAAGACTTGGATAATTTGAGACGGTAGCCCTAACAAATGAACGCAGCACATATCTTCAAGACAAATTGCCTCAAAAGTTGAAGGATCCTGGATGTTTTACCATACCTTGCAATATTGGAGCAACATATTATGGTAAGGCACTATGTGACTTAGGTGGGAGTATCAACTTGATGCCCATGACAAGATTTAAGAAGTTAGGGATAGGTGAACATAGACCTACTACGGTTACACTTCAATTAGAAAATCAATCCTTAGCACATCCAGAAGGAAAAATCGAGGACGTATTGGTACATGTACACAAATTTATCTTTCCTGCTAACTTTGTGATTCTAGACTTTGATGCAAACAAATAGGTGCCAATCATCTTAGGAAGGCCTTTCTTAGAAACCAGAAGGACCCTTATTGATGTGCAAAAAGGCAAGCTTACTATGCGTGTTCAAGATGATCAGGTAACATTAAACATTTTTAAGTCAATGCAATTTCCTGACACAATTGATGATTGTTCTGCAGTGTCCAATTTAGAAGAGTTAATCATGGAAAAGGAACTCAACTATGTTGAGGATCCATTGGAACGAATGTTGACATCAGATCCTCCAAATGATGAAGAGGAGGATGAACACTTAGCTTTGTTAGAAGCTAACCAAAGGGGATTTAATCCGCAATCCCGTTTTGAATCTTTGGAATTAGAAAAAAGAGATTATGCCCAACCAAAAGCGTCAATCGAGGAGCCACCTAAATTAGAACTGAAGGTACTTCCTCATATTTGAAATATGTTTATTTAGGTAACTCTTCTACTGTACCTGTGATTGTTTCAGCAGAATTAACTACAGCAAGAAGAGAAACTCATCCTGGTGTTGAAACATTTCAAGAAGGTTATCGAATGGACCATAACTGATATTCGCAGAATTATTCCATCTGTATGTATGCACAAGATTATCCTTGAAGATGACGAAAAAGGGACGATTGATGGACAACGAAGACTAAACCCCATCATAAAGGCTGTAGTCAAGAAAGAAATCATCAAGTGGTTAGATACGGGTATAATTTACCCAATCTCAGATAGTTCATGGGTAAGTCTGGTTCAGTGCATGCCAAAGAAAGGAGGTATCATTGTCATTGAAAACGAGAATAATGACTTGATACAGACTAGAATAGTTACGAGATGGAGAATTTGCATTGATTACTGGAAGATGAACAAAGCATCTAGGAAAGATCACTTTCCTTTGCTATTTTTAGACCAGATGCTGGATAGAATTGCAGCGCGAGACTATTACTATTTTCTCGATTGATACTCGAGGTACAATCAGATTACAGTAGCACCGGAAGATTAGCATAAGACAACATTCACTTGCCCGTACGATCCATTTGCATTTAGGCGCATGCCATTTGGTTTATGTAATGCACCTGCTACATTTCAAAGATGTATGATGTCTATTTTTACTGACATGGTTGAGAAATATTTGGAAGTCTTTATGGATGATTTTTCAGTGTTTGAAGATACATATGATGATTGCCTAGCCAATCAAGCCAAGGTACTAAGGCAATGCGAAGAAACAAACCTCGTACTCAACTGGGAAAAGTGCCATTTCATGGTACGAGAAGGTATTGTTCTAGGGCATCAGGTAACGAGACATGGAATGGAGGTAGATAAAGCAAAGGTAGATGTTATTGAAAAACTCCCACCTCCGACATCTGTAAAGGGTGTTAGGAGAGTTTTGGGCCACGCCAGTTTCTATCAAAGATTTATTAAAGACTTCTCAAAAATTGCTAAACCCTTATGCAAATTATTGGAGAAGGAAACGTCATTTAAATTTGATAAGGAATGCTTAAGAGCTTTCAATGATTTGAAGAGTCGATTAGTTTTAGCACCCATAATCTTTACACCAGACTGGGATTTTCCATTTGAATTGATGTGTGACGCAAGTGATTTCACGATTGGAGCTGTCATGGGCCAGCGAAGGAACAAAGTTTTTCATCACATCTACTATGCAAGTTGAACTCTGACAGGAGCTTAACTAAATTATACAGTAACAAAGAAAGAGTTACTTGCTCTTGTGTTTGCTTTCGACAAGTTTTGATCTTATGTTATAGGTACCAAGGTGACTGTCTGTATGGACCACTCGGTAATTAAGTATTTGCTGCCAAGAAAAATGCTAAGCCAAGACTGATCCGATGGGTACTTCTACTTCAAATGTTTGATTTAGAAATTCAAGATCGAAAGGGAGTAGAAAACCAAGTAGCAGATCACTTGTCCAGATTGGAGCCGCAAGAAGGTAATTCTCTACTATACCCATTCAGGAAACATTTCCAGATGAACACAAACTGAAGGTATATAATGTCCATTATACCCTTTGGTTTGCTGATATTGCTAACTATTTAGCATGTGGTTTGATTTCGATTGATAAGACTTATCATCAAAAGAAAAAGTTTCTTCACGATGTGAAGTACTATTTCTTGGAATATCCGTATTTGTTTAAAAAATGTATAGATCAAATGATCAGGAGATGCGTGGTAGAAGATGAAGTACATAAGATTTTATACCATTGTCACTCAGCTCTGAGTGGGGGACACTTCAGAGGTACACGTACTACAGCCAAGGTATTGCAAGCCGGATTCTTTTGGCCAACATTATTCAAAGATGTATATGCTTACGTAAAGAGTTGTGATTGATGTCAAAGGGTTGGGAATGTTACCAACAGAAATGATATGCCTCGAACAAATATCATTGAGGTAGAATTATTTTATGTTTGGGGTATTGATTTTCTCAGTCCTTTCCCTCCTTCTTTTGGTTCCAAGTACATATTAGTAGCAGTAGACTATGTGTCTAAGTAGATTGAGGCAAAGGCTTATCCGAAAAACGATGCTAAGGTGGTAATGAAGTTTTTGTAGAAACATGTTTTCACAAGGTTTGGAACCCCAAGAGCCATCATCAGTGATGAAGGGTCCCATTTTGTGAACAAGTGGTTGAAATGGTTATTAGATAAACATGAAGTAAAACACAAGGTCGCTACAACTTACCATCTGCAAACTAATGGGCAAGCTGAACTAGCAAACAAGGAGATCAAAGGCATACTTGAGAAAGTAGTTTGCCCGAACCGACGAGATTGGTCCAAAAGACTGAATGATGCTTTATGGGCTTACAGGACAGTATACAAAACACCTTTAGGGATGTCACCCTATAGGTTAGTCTTTGGGAACTCTTGCCATCTACCCTTGGAGTTAGAACACAAAGCTTATTGGGCTCTCCGACAACTCAACTTGGATCTTAAGCTTGCTAAAGAGAAACGAATGCTCCAGCTCAACAAGTTAGAAGAATTTCGAATGTTCTCATACAAAAATGAGAGACTTAAAAAATGGCATGACAAGCACATTCGAGTTCGTGAATTTGAAACAGGTCAGCAAGTCTTGTTATTTAATTCCAGATTAAAGTTCTTTCCAGGTAAGTTAAAATCACGTTGGTCCGGTCCATTTATGATTCATCGAGTCTATCCATACGGAGTCGTTGAACTTCAAGTTAAGGGAGGTAATTTTCGAGTTAATGCTCAACGCTTGAAACATTACTGGGGAGATAAAATTGAACGGAATCAAATCTCATTCATTTTATCAGATATTTAATTTTTCTTGTTCTTCTTTTTGAATAAATGATTTAGGGTATACTTTTGGGATTAGTATGTTTAAATAAATTCTGTCTAGGAGATTCGAACTTAAGCTGGACCTCTTGTGACCCCTCCAATCTTTCCTAGGAATTGATTTTGACATAATTTTTCGAGAAATTATCGTCTAAATGGAAAAATAATTTTTTAGCTTCAAATAAAAGGGTCAATTTTTATCCAAGTTTTAAGTTGCAACTCGATTTCAAATTTTCATTAAGTTTAGGGACTTAATTGAACTATTTTTAAAATTTGGTTGCTCTTTTATAAATATTGAAAATTAGATGCCTCTTTTGTAAATATTTTCAAAAAGCTTCTAGAATAAATGTTTTAGTTTAATAAAAAGATGATAATTATTAATATATAATTATATCCATTATAATATATATTAATTATTATCAACTTTATATAGAGTTAGAATTAGTTTTAATTTAATCATATTTTATTTGATAAGTTTTTTCTTAATAAATTAATAGCAAATAATAATTTAATATGCATTATATTAATTATTAATTGTTATTTACTTTGAGTAGAATTAGAACTTAGAATTTTTAATTATTAAATTATACTAAGAATTCTACTCTAGTTCCTACTCCCTTCACTATAAATTCCACCCATCTCTTCTTATATTTATCAATCATACACCATTCCCTTTAAACACCAAATTCCCTATGTGTCGTAGCTACCTAGCAGCCATTCGGCCAGTAGCCCTAGCTCCATAGCACGCCGCACGCCCACCTCACGCACGCTTGCTCCTCTGTCACTGCATTGTCTTGTTGCTCCTTGGCCTTTCTTGCTCGACCCAGACTTTCGTCTTGCTACCACACCAGGCCTACTCAACAATCTGCACGCTGCTCACATCCCCTATTGCGTGCTATTGCTTTGCACACCCGAGCGGCACACCACCCTTTCATCCATCCTTAGCCAAAAACCCCCCAACCTTTTTTAATTTGCCATCTTTTGATTCAAAATTATTTTTCTTAAGAGCTCTTAATTTATATAAAAAAAAAGGTGGCAAGACCAATTTTTCTCCTAAATTTTAATTTTATTCAATTATCTAATTTTTCAATTTATTGAATTATTAATATTTTATATTAATTAAATTTTTGAGAAAATAATTGTTACCATCTTATGATCAGGTTAATCATGCCTCGCAAGAGAACTCGTGCATCCGCTCAGATTGATGAATCACGAAACAAGTTTCACTGTGAAGAATCCAAAGCAAGATACGAGAGTATCTTCAAGAATAAATAGATGCATCCAGAGAAAGGCTTCACCTTGAAAGAAAGCAACTATATTGATTTTATGGCGCGTATTCGTCAGGTTGCTGAAACTCTCAATTGGGAGTTGTTTTGTGAGAAGAGACCTAGTGTGGATGAGGAGTTGGTGCATGAGTTCTATGTGAATTTAACCTCAAGCGAGTTGACGGAAGGTCCAGTTCATTGAATCAAGGTACCAATAACTTCAAACACCATTAATGAGTTCTTTGAATTGTCTGATTTCAAAAATGATGAATATTCTTCCTTGATAAGCAATATAGAGCCTAAAAATTTGCAAGAAATTCTCGAGGAACTTACAATTCCAGGTTCTAAGTGGACTGTATCCTCAGTTGTCGAAGAGATTATTTGACACCACTTCCAAAGGTATGGTTCTATTTCATCTATTTTAGCCTTATGCCTAGCTCACATGGGACTACAATCTCATTAGAGCGAATGGTCTTATTATACTCGATTTTAACTGGAAAGACCATTGATGTGGGAAAAATCATCCTGAGAGAAATGCGGAATTATGCCGTTAAACATTCTGGCCCAGCCTACTTTTCCTTTACAATAACAATTCTGTGCTTGAAAGCTAAAATTCTTGCAAACATAACGAAGACAGGCTATAGCCAGGGCACAATCACAGATTGGGACCTCTATCGAATAGCAGGAGAATCTGTTCTACAGCAACGAGTTGAAGAAAGTGAGGACCCCGAAGAAGAAGAAGATCCCACAACGCAATCAGCTGAAGTCCCAGATAAGGCGTAAACAATGGAACCAAAAGCTGAACCTGATGTCGAAACTTCAATGTTCAAAGCTCAATCACCTCGCCCAAATCTTCAAGATGAACTGTCAAATTTGATAGACATAATGCAACATATGCAGTGGTAGCAACAAGCTTACTGGAGATACTCAAAAATAAGGGATGATTCAATGAGAAGCGTTTTATGAAAATATACAATACCAATTTATTTTTGTGCCTAATTTTTGAGATTTCATATTTGAATCATGGAGTCCACTATTGAAGAAGGAGTAAAGCGATTCATGCAAAGGCAATAATGATGGAGCAAAAGATGAGACAATTTCGGAAGGATCTGCAAATAAATAAAATGAGGGATCTTGACTTTATTTTATTTCTGTTCTTAGGTCATTTTAGAATTAAGCTTAATTAGGAATTTTAATTTTTGCATAATAAAGCAAGAGATGGAAATCATGAATAAAAATGAACAAGTGGCAAAGTATAAAGTGTGGCAATAGGTATATACATGTCTAGGATTGGATCTTGAGAGAGCTTGGTACTTAAGTAGTAAATTTGACTCACCTCCTCTTTTCTAGGATCCTACCTCGTGTATAGTATCTATTCACTTTTAACAATGGGGACATTGTTCATCTTAAGTAGGGGGACCGAAAAATTGAAATTATTTCCACTCAGAATAAATTTTCCTTTTAATTATGATTAGGATATATTTTGTTCAATAAATTTGAAATTTTGTTAAGTATGCTAAACTTCAGTATAAATAAAGTTCGAATATTTCAATAATTATTATGTTAGCTTAATAATGACATAAATGTATTTTTAATAAAGCATGCAAATCATACCATAAATTTTTTTAGTTCCTTAGGAAAGTCAGACGTGCATGAAAGTTTAAGTCTTTAGAATTGACTTAGTAGTTTCTTGAGGTGAAATCCTAGGAAGCATGGAATGTTGAAAATGATTTAGGCAATTGTTGTTTGGACCGTTTGAGCCTTTCAAGCCAACCATAATGAAATTTTTATCCTTTGAAACCAAACTTTGAGACTATATGGTCTAATTTTATTTGAACCCTTGCAAATTTAGCCATCACTTCTCTCTTAACTATTTTAAAATTGTCTCAAACACTAGACTCAGTACTATTCAACGTATTCTTTGAAATTAAGTTTGGGGGAGTTGAAAAGAAGTATCAAATGCTCTAAAATTTTAGAACATTTAGTAAAATGACTCGGTTGAAAAAAAAAGCATGAGTTCTTAAAATAAGATGTACAAAAGAGCATGTGAAAGCAAAAAAAAAAGTTGATGTATTGAAGGTAATTATTCCGAAGGTCCGATCCAAGCTGAGTCTAGGGTTTTTAGCCTAAAATTATCTATCTTCTACCTACCCCTAAGCCCATCCACGTTACAACCTTGTTAAAGACCTATTGATTCAAGTTCCAATACTACCTACATTAGTGCAGAGAAATTGCTACGTGCAACATATGAAGGCATAAGTTAAACTTAATGATTGCAGCTTAATCTTGAATAAGAGAATAAAATTAAATTGATAAGGGTTAACATGACTTTATTAGGAAACATTTAGTCTAATTTTTGGCTATCATAATAATGATTGAGATTAATTTGAACGATATGTATACTTAAGTAAGTATAACTATTAAATTTCTTGTTTTTCAGCATAAGTATATTAAATTCATAATTCTGGGAAGAATGTTGTTCTGAAGGAATTTTTCAAAGGTGTTTTTGAGAAATTATTTTTAAATTTGTGCATTACTCGGGATAAGGAATGAATTAAGTTTGGGGGTGTGGAAACACAGAAATTTACACATTTTTACATACCTTTTTAACTTAAAATCATACAGTTTCGATAAAATTCTTGTCGAAAAATAATTAATTTTTATAAAATAATTAAAGTGCACTTAAATATGAACATGTTGAATTTTAGTTAATTTATAATTATTTTTGATGAATTTTGGTTATTTTTGACAGATTTGCACAAATGGCGAAAATGGCTCGACAGACAATGCTAGAAGCACAAAACTGAGAAGCAATTTGAAGTATCGATGCGAACTAAATTTAAGCCTAAGATAGTCCAAAATTATATTTATTAGTTCATAATATAATTAATTTTAATTTATATCCAATTTAATTTGGGTTACTAAATTATTACTAATTAATTATGAAAAATTCGTCCAGTTGAACCGAACCGAGTGAACCGAACTGCCCAAGAAAAGTACAGCCCAAAACCGTCCCAAGAGCTGACCCAGATCAGCTTATTAGCTGATTATTTAAGCTTGTAAAGAGGCCTTCGAAGACTTGTTCAAGTTGCATTCAAACCCCACCACAATTGGTGTTTTTGTAGATATGCCCCAAGCCAAATTTAGCAAAGTTGAAACCATCAAACTTGCCACATGTGTGGCCGGCCAAGGGATGACTCTTTAGCTGCCATTTTTATCTAATTTTAGCAACCATCTTCAGCTATAAAAACTCCCCTTTCGTTGATCATTCAACAGGCCTCAAATCATTCACATCTTTTCTCTCTTCTCTCCACTTTCTCTCATTTTTGCCATTCTAAATTCTCTTGCTCTCTTGCTGATTTCCTCCCTTGGAAAATGGGTGCTCATCAGCCATTTTGGAGAAACATTGAAGTGTTCATAGCAGCATTGATCAACGAGGACAATAGAGAACAAAGAACGAAGCAAGCTAGCCAAGCCACGGAAAAACACCGAATTTGATTCTTATTCCCTATCTTTTTAATTTTTGTTGTTGTTATGATGAACATATATATGAATATTTATGTTGTTGGAATGGTTCATTTAATCAATTTATCTTGAATTTAATTCGTGTTAGGTTGATTGCATTTCGTCTTCTTAAATTGTTAAAATTGTGTTTATGTTCTTATAGGCCTCGGTAAGATGCTTGATTAAGTAAATCATAACTAAGTTATTCTTGCGTTACAATTGTTAGGTAACTAATGAATTAATTATTTAAATGGATTGAAATTGTAATTAATAGACACAGTACTTAATCAGTGCATGTTTAATCATCCAAGGTAGCTAAGGGTTAAATTACCAACGGTATTGACGATACATTTGCCTTACATAACTTGCAAGATTATTGTGATTAAACTGTTTCATGGTAAGGATACTTTGTTACCTCACATGGTTTTTTTTGTGCTTATTAAATTAAGTTAATTGTTTGAATTGACATAGGAATATGTTTAAGAGATTATTTCAATTTAATAAGTATGTATGTGCTATAACATATTTGCCTATTAAGATTTGTTTAATCGATTGAATTGACATAGAGATATGTCCAAGAGATGAATGGATTTTGGTAGGTGTGTATGTTCATAAGTTAGTAAATTACCGAGTTGCCGTGAATTTATTCGTAACAATATAAACATAAGTTTAATAATTCTAATATAAGAAACGTAATTAATCTAGCACAATTATGTCATCTTAATTGAACTCGTATTTTGAAATCATGCATTTGATATTTATTTATTTAGTTTACTTAGTTTAAAATCTTAGTTTTTAATCACCCTCTTCAAACAAAATATTTTTCCTCACCAAAGTTTTTTAAACAGCATTCATAAATAATTCTTTTCACAGTCCCTGTGGGTACGATAACTCGACATTTCCTTGTCACTTTATTACTTGTTGTGATTGTGTACACTTGCACATTTCCGTCGTTCTAGTAATATGGCCAAGTTAGCTACTGATTTGAGATAAATATGAGCTAGATGTGTTTGTATGAAATATGACTTATCATGCATAAGTTTGGGTATGTTAGTTTGATTGTGATTGAGGTGTCTTTTTGGCATATTGGTTGAATGGATTAATGGTATAGTGAATTGGACATTTTATGTATGTTTTGGTATATTTTGATGCCTTGGTTAAGGGTGCAAATGGATTGTAGGTTCATGCTTGAAATAGGTGAAGGAAATGGCTTGATTTTGGCCAATTTCTTGTCCACACGGGTGTATGTCTCAGCCGTGTGTGACACACAGCCATGCGACACGACCGTATGTGACATACAACCATGCGACACAGCTGTATGTCCCCTATATGTTTCAAAGGTTACAAGTCAGCCAGTTACATGACCTAGCACACGGCCTGGTATATGAGCATGTGAGGCCATTTCAAGTGTCACATAACCTAGCACACAGGCATGTTGTTTGGCCGTGTAACCCAACTCAGAGAGTTACATGTGCACAGACATAGGCTAGGACACGGCTGTTTGTCCCTATTTCGATTGTTACATGGCCTGAGACACAGGCGTGTGTCTCAGCCGTGCGAGTCACATGGCCGTGTGACCCTTGTAGTTTTGAAATTTCTAACTTTTACCTCAATGTTTTAAATGTTTTCGATTTAGTCCTGAATCATTTCTAAAGTGTTTCTAAGGCCTCGAGGGCTCAATTAAAGGAAGAAATGCATGAATATGAATTGATATTTATATGTTTGATGAAATGTTTGGAAATATATGTTTTTACGTTATAGTTTTACTATAATGCTCCATAACCCTATTTCAACGACGGATATAGGTTAAGGGTGTCACGACATACCCCTGAAGATATTCCAAGATGAGTATACTAACTCCTTTGATGCAACACAGGTCCAGGTGTGTCGTGATGTCGACTCTGGACAAAAACTAACAAGAGCCAGGGGGCGTTTTAGCCTGTACAATCAAACTTAAAGCTAGGAACGTCAACTAACCTAGGGTTAAGGATGATGGCCACTTGAAATCTATAACTAGGTTCCTTTGTCACATGTTATAGACATCAATTCCTTAGTATACTTTTCTACTTTTAATTCCAGTTCAGATTTTTTTTCTTTTAGGTTTTTAGGTTTATTTTCAAGTTGTTCTTACTTTATCTCAAGAGATTTGATTTGTAAAGACAATCAAACTTTGTGGATTCATATTCATCTTTAAGACAAATCAAACATTTTATTAAACTTTACACCTCAATTCATTTACTATGTTCTCTTTTTACATCAATTCCATATTGTTTATGAAAGCCATAAGGAAGTAATCCCTTTATGAGGGATTAGTGAGTGGAGGTATGATCTGTTAACTATTTTATAGAGTTATTCAATAGATCAACTATTTGGGAAGGGAAAAACCTAAACCCTAGGCCTGACAACCCTAGGAAGTCATCAAGGTGGGAATTAACTCAAAATTTGTATGCCCTATCCGTGAACACCGTCACCCCAAACTAGTTTGAACTATGAGGTCGGAAGATAAGTAGTCCTTGCTAAATCCTTGTTTGAGTGGAAGATAAGACGATCCTACTGGGATAGCAACTAGTTCATTGACGAGGAACCTAAAGCGACAATTGATGGGGATTATCGAAGTGAGCTAATCACCGATAATCAGATTTGATTTATTCTATTCTTTGATCTCTTGAATTTTATTTTTTTATGTTATTTTATTTTATTATTACAAAAATCTTAAAAACTCGTTTTATTTTACTTTTGCACTATGACTAAATTAAAGTACTAATTAGATTTTTCGGTATTTAGGTTAAAATTGATCTAGCCCCTGCCTCCATTGGGTAGAATCCTCGGAGTACTCACCTACTCTATTGTAACTATATTACAACTAGACCTGTATACTTACGGATACCGCCTCATATATCCATATCTTTTACTACAGTATTCACACCCTAAACGTTAGTACGTCCGGAGGCGGTCAAGTTTTTGGCGTCGTTGCCAGGGAGGCAATGTCACTAGTTCGATTTTAATTTTTGCACTTTAAAATAGACTAATTAGGAAATTTTTAGGTTATAGATATGATCTTTAGTTTATTCAACTAATTAATTTCACTATTACTTATCTATTTTTTTAGGAAGACCTTTTTTTTCCAAATTAGAATAATAATCGCCATAGATAAAGGAGATCAATCAACAGGAGAATGGATGATTTCGATTATATGTGGTCAGAGGAAGGCTTAGATTACGATGTCAATATTTATGAAGAATGAGTCTATAAAGACTGGGAGATACAAGAGAACCAACGATTATTAATGCTTGAATTAAGTCAACTTCGAGGAGAAACCCTAGTTCTTTCCCAAGACAAAAACGACCATATTGGTATACCTTCAAAAAGGCATCAAGAAATGTCAAGTCTAGACTGAGCAAAGGAAAGAATGCCATTATAAATGCTTGTGAAAAAAATGAACTCCTAGGCTATTATCCATCTCAGCAGATAGAAGAATATCCAGATAAATTGAACAAACCGCAACAAGAAAAAATATAGAGCTAGGGGAAATGGCCAGTGAACTGAAGAATTAGAAAAGCATGAACTCACCGTTCTAACAATTTCAAATTCTTCCAATAAGGCTAGAACACAAGAGCAGCACAACACAGACCAACTAATAGAGAAAATGATAGTCATAGCTGATCTAACGGAAGAATGTCTATCGATTCAAGAATTCACAGAGCAAAATAAAGAGAAATCAACAGTCCTAGCTGATAAGCATGGACTGATTATCTTTTTCATGTCCTTAGTCCTAAACCAGGCACAATTCAGTGATTTAGGAATTTTCCAAATGCTGAAAAGAGTTGGAAAAATATATATTGACACAACTTATGACCATATAGCAGGCCTCCACCCAGCTAGACAACTGACGAGCATAGGCTTTAAGCTGTAGGCACCACAAAATGTTTGGTTCTCATAAAATCCATTCAAGAGAATCAACTACAACCACATAGACAAATTCAAAA
This sequence comes from Gossypium arboreum, assembly GCF_025698485.1. Lineage (NCBI taxonomy): Eukaryota > Viridiplantae > Streptophyta > Magnoliopsida > Malvales > Malvaceae > Gossypium > Gossypium arboreum. The sequence goes on along the minus strand of NC_069075.1, from coordinate 88,665,031 downwards.
TCCCATAAACTCAGAATCCAAGTGACATAGTACAAAATTCTTTACCAATCCCTTTGTTAATCATCACAAATAGTACTCCTTAAAAAACCATTCTTTATTGATGAGATGGACAGAAACACAATGAGCGACAAGTATGAACCAGAATTTTCAACCTTTTTATGAAGCAAGAATACTAAGCAAAAACTAAAGTGGTTGTGTGGTTATGTGGTTCTTCAAATAATTAATAGTTATGATTTGAGAAAAGAATTGCCGATGATTAAGGCAGGTCAAAAAGGGAAGTTCAAAGGGAGAGACAATCGTAGACGAATAGAATGGCATGATGGATGTTGGACACATATAAACAGAGATAATTTATAGGGAACACCTAGGTGTATATTAACAGAGCTAACGGACGAGTCCGATAGCAATACCTAACATTTTTTATTTAAAAGTTCTTACTAACTATACAAAATTGAATATTTCGCTAACCAATTAATTAAAATATTATAGGTAGATCAAATACTGGGATACCAGACACTTGAAAGCACTCTAAAGATCGTAAATTTGGGGAAACAAGAATCAACATCGTGACACAGACATTTCATGTTGCAACACCATGGGCAAAAGCAAAGAATTACAAAAAATCATATCAATGTTGTGACACCACTATCCTATGTCGCGACATGGAAGATAATCGTCCAAGAATTTCAAAGCTGCAGGGTGTATCACAACATTGAACCCCGTGTCACAACATGAGCAATCTGCTAGGGATGTCGCGACACGGAACCCCAATGTCGCAACATTGCTATAATTTTCTACAGGGTCAACCTGACCCAATTGCGCAACCCGACTTTTTAACCCTTAAAATACCCAGCTTTTAAACCCAAAAACAATAGTTTTAAGCATAAAAATACCCTATTAAATTAACCTAACCTAACTTTAACACCGAAAACCTTCTAAAACCTCTATAATTTCCAAACCCCTTTCCACAAAAAAACCTAGGTTTTTAATCTTTCATCCCAAATTCTAAAGCCCACATTAGAGGAAGCCGTCATCAACAAATCGAGGAGAAAATGCATACATGTTCAAGGAGATTGAGGTTAAGTATGCTTGATTCTATTTTATTGTTCCATTTATTACTATTCATCTATATTGTTAGAAACTTTGATTGTAGAATGCCTCCACGTAAGAGTAAGAGAACTACAGTCCAACAAACACCAAATGTTTCTGTCCCAAAATGATTCCATAATCTAAGTATGGAAAAATATTTCCTGGAATTGTAAGGGAGACCATTAATTCAAGAACGAGGGTTCGAACCCTCCTTGGTCCATTGTAAAGAAATTTGGACTTTGGTGCGATACCATCAATGGGAGTAGTTTTATGTCGCTCCCACTGGTAACGCAATGATGCCTGTAGTACAGGAATTTTATGCATCCCTCAAGGATAAAATAATTAAAGGCAGATATAGTGAGGTCATAAGTGAGGTAACAGTGTGAGGGGAGGAAGTCCTAATATCTCCTAGTGATATTTGTGAATTTTATAACATACCGTATTATGAAAAAGACTTTATTGATGGTGTAGACTTATACAAATTGAAAAAGATTGATATTGAAGATGTTATAAAATATTTAAATTAGGGTAGGGGTAGTTGGAATTATAGGCCAAATACTAGGCTGCCAACAAATTTCAATCAGGCAATTATGTTTCCTGTCGCCAAGATTGAGGGCAATTCATCGACACCAGAATTGCACCCGCATTAAATGTTTCTAACATTAATGTCTTTTGAGTTGTTTTGCTATATTGTATTTTGCAACGTATACAGATCTATGTAGGGTGTTGGATCTTCTGGAAAATGAAACAATGCATACAGAGCCATAAAGTTGGACTTTTCTTTCCTCCTCTTGCTATAGCACTATGCTGAAAGGAAAAAGTGCCAATCAGCAAAAATGATCTATTCATTAAACAAACAAGAAGCATAATTGGAGCTACATTATATAAAAAATGCATTGACCTTCAACAAAAGTAAATTACTGAATGGAACCAAAGAAGGAAGGAAAAGATAGACGTTCCGAAATCGGTAAAATGGCAAGAATAGTCAAAGGCTAGAAAAGGAGCCCATGGAAGCATAGAAGTAAAACTCGATGGAATGATTAGATGGATGTAGAAGATAGGACCAGTGCTCCAAAGATTCGCAAGATTGAATGGGTTATGAGCTCCAAACCACCCTCCGAATATGTTCAGTTTGGTATTGACTTATCATGATGAGGGGGCTAATCCCGAGGAAAAAAGTGCTACTCAAGAGTACCCCAAGACGAAGGATAATTATGAGGCGACATTCCAGCCACAATACTCAACATCAAAAGGGCACGTTATCCAAATCCTGAAAAGAAAAACGTATTTGTGAGGTGGGAGCTCCCACCAAGATTATGGCTCAAGCAAGGGCAAGGAACCAATAGAGTAGAGGTGTGCTCCTCCTCTAAATAAGGATTGAATTTTTTGACATTTTTTATTAGATTGTAGAAACTTTTATGGATGATTTTTAAATTTATTTTTTGAGTAAGTATGAGTAGGAGTAGGACTAATAGTATACTTTTAGTTGCTTTGTTTTTTGTTTAAAATTTCTATATAGGAACCCAACACAAAGGGGACACAATAATTTGATCTATTAACGAACAAAGGAGGAAGCACCTACCATTAGCATTTGGAACGACCATAATCAATCAGGTAACTTCTTCCTTATCTTTTTATGGGCTACACATTGAAGACAATGTGTCAACTAAAGTGTAGGGAGTAACATAGACAATTTTCTTTAAATTTTTACATTTTTCTTTGATTATTCTTGTCTTTTTTGTGTGCTTGAGCTAATAGAGATACAAGTGATTAGTTAGGAACATGTACATAAGTTTCGTATGTTTACAAATAAATTTGGCATTATAGTAGGTGATTTTAATTTTTTTTAATATTAGACTACTAAGTTCTATATGTTACACTATAAATAGGTATTAAGCAATCAATTTTACCAAATGATATAGAAAATACAAAGAAATGAGCATGCTACTATGAATGATAAATGGTTGAATTTGAGTTTTTCTGGTTAATTAAATTTATACATAATGAGATATTTAAGGGATGACCTAAGGCATTGTTTGGAACATATCCAAAGCCAAAAAACTGACCCACAACTATTCACCTTTAGTACCAATTTTTGAGCCTGTTAACACTTGATGAACCTTATTACAAAACTTGAGCCTAAAACGTTAATTTGTATTTGCCCTTTTTCTTTGGTCCTGAATTGCACGACTATAGCTGTCTGGCAATACATATTGAGGGTTAAGTAGATACATCACGACCGATTTTATAAAAATAGAGTGAAATAGGAAAGATTGTTGTGATATAGGAACTATAGGTAAGCCTAAAAAGTGCAAAACAAAAGAAATATTTAAAAATAAAGTTAATATGAGTAGAAAATTTTATTGAAAAGAAAAAAATATTTATGAATAAGATGAATTGAAAGAAAAGTGACAAGGTCACCAGAATAAGAAAAATTTGTTCATTAGCGCACACAAACTCATAGGCTAGCCGTAGTTACTATGTCATGCTATGATTTCCTATGTGGAGAATTAAGAAATGTGAGAGAAGGAGAAATAAGGCGGTGAGCGGGTAAGGATCACTAAGAGTGAAGAATAGGGATTGATATGATGTGCCAAACTATTTTCGTGTTTGTAATCCTTTTGATGCTTACTATTTTTCAATTTCATACATGCCTTAAGCTTTAGAATGTTTCAAGCCTAAAAGTTCTATATGACCTAAATATCCTTATGCATGAAATGAACATTATATTAAAAAATTGCAAAAATAACTTATTCTACTCAGATAATCAAATTACTTGTATAATTTATTAATGGATCCCTACAGGTGAGATCCTTAATGTTTGTATACTTTGTAATATACTGAACTTAGATGTTTGTGGTCAAAAGTGGTAAGTCAATTATTCATCATGTTAAAGTTATTTATGAATATGAAATACCTATTCATGTGCTCCAAAGTCAATACTTGTATGATATTTGCTCAAAGGACATCTTTTCTAATTCTTGTCTTTTTTGTGTTACTTGAGGATAAGAAATGACTTAAGTGTGGGGGAGTTTGATCTGTCGTAATTTGGTATGTCACAGATTAAACTAATTTCTTCACTTTAGGAGCTTGAAAACAAGCATTTCCATTCAGATTTAATTATGCTTTTGTAAGTTTTCTTCAAGTTAATAAAATGTGTAAATTGAGTTTTTTATTGACCTTAGGGGTGGAATAAGGCCTAAAGGCGAGTTAATGAACTTTGTAAGTGTGAAAAATACCATTATAAGGAATACTAAATCGATACTGGTCACTATGTCGCAACATAGGGAGCAGAATTAAGAAATCATGAAATTGCCTTCGATGTGGGGACATAGCATAAGGTTGTCGCGACGTAACCTGAATGTAACACCCCAAACCCGGCGCAGACGTTATGGCCGAATCTGACGTGCGACATTGAAGTTAAAAATCCATGTTTTGTTTTAGTGCTTTAAAAACTGACTTTTGTTAAGCTAACAAAGTGAATGGAAGCTAGGCACCAGGTAGGAATCCGTAACAGAGGAGGTGAGCCATGAAGGCTGCTTAAGTACCAAGCTCTTCGAATGGATCCAATCCTAGACATGCCCACCACCATTGCCACACTTGGTTAAATCGAGTTGTAATTTATTTAAGTTGAAATCTTTGATAAATCGAATAATCGTGGCATGGTGTTATTTTGAAAACAATTATCATTTTGAAAACACGACCTAAGTCTAGCCCATTTATTAACAAACAGATTAAGGTTATTAAAAATAAAATAATCCCAAAAAAGAAAGAAAATCAAGTCAAAATGGCCTTATTACAACCCAAAAATAAATAATAAATAAAGCAAACTTAATGAAAACCAAACACTTATTCAAAAGCCCAAAGGTGATCACCGTGGCGACTCTGAATCCCCTCCGGCTCCAAGTCCCCAAATCAAGGCTCACCTGTAAGGTTGAGGAAAGGGGGTGAGTTTGGAAACTTAGTGTGCAACATGCCCCTTTCAGAGCCCAAAAAAATATCAGCCTGCTGGGCCTAAGCCCAAATCCATTCTCAACATATACTGGGCCGAAGCCTTTTCATATTTCATATTTCATAACACTGGGCCAAAGCCTTTTCATATTTCATATTACTGGGCCGAAGCCTTTCATTTAACGGTTACTGACCCGTAGGCCCATTTCCTTATCACAAGTAATGTCAATGAAAGAATGAATGCAAGCCCATTTGGGGAGACTACTCGACCCACCATCCGCTACTCTCCACCCGTACCAACCAACACACCATGTGGGGAATAACTCAACCCACCCAACCAACACACCACTGGCAGTATAGTTGTTTTATCATATATCTGGAGGCCTAGCCTCTTTTAATAACTGGGTAAAGCCCTTTTCGAAGAAAGGGCATAAGCCCTTTTCAATAAACGGGGCATAAGCCTTTTTCAATAAAGCGGGGCATAAGCCCTTTTGATGGCGGGGCATAAGCCCTTTTCAATAAAGCGGGGCATAGCCCTTTTGCACTTCCTCCATCCATATGAAAACCCAACCCAATGCATTTATGATTACATTATGTGCATTTCATACATATCATGTGCATATCATACATACCATGTGCATATCATATCATTCATGTATATCATATCCCACGTATCAAATTTATAATTAAACCCTAGGGGTATAATGGTCATTTTTACCTAGGGGCAAAACAGTCATTTTCATATTATAAAGGTAATTTCATAAATTTACCAAATATTAGGGTTTTCCATGTTCATTATTAGTTACTAACCATTCTTATGTTTTAAATAAATGATTACGGCCCATTTTTAGCGAAACCGAGTTATTGGGCCAAAAACCCCTAATGGGCCCTACAAATGCCGACTTAGCCCACTAAGCCCACTTAACTCAAAATTTACAACAGTACTAATCGTGTTAACATGCAACTCTTCCAAATTCCATTTTCTATCATTTTTACCCAAATGGGCCCAGAAGCCCATTGGGCCCGATTTTGGCCCCTCAAGGCCCAACTTACCGCGAATGCCAAAATCATGCCCTTACCTTTTCCAACGTTCTCGATCATCAACCCAGCGAATCTAACTAACCAATGAGCGTTCGCTTGCTCACAAGTCCTCGAAATGCCAGAATTTCAGCATTTCGGCTTTTCGGCATTTATCATTCTAAGCTATGAGAAAGGGTTCGTTACATACCTGTTTTGCGATATTCCTCGAAAAGATCTCCTACACGATTTCTCCTATAATCAACTGTTAATAGATCAGCTCACAATAATTGAACCAAATCGAGAACCATCTAATATCAACACTTACACATTCGGCCACCCTCCATAATTGATGACTAGCTCTAGCCACTCCGATGATCCAAACTAATCCAAGTCGACCCTACGCCTTGCTGCTCCTCCACTAAACAAACCAATAAAAAAGATTAAAAGAAAATCCCAATAAGGCCTCTACCCATATTCAGCCACCTCCCTAACCTGTAGGGGTTTCGGCTTTTTGTCAACATTTAGCATAGGAATCGTTTAGAGTTCGAGCACTTACCACAGTCTCTCTTCTTGAATCTGTTTATGCCTAGAAGATAAGGGAATTGACCACTAAAAAGTGAAAAGAAAAAGAGGTTTGCTGGTCAACAAGGAATCGGCACCCCTTAGCTTCACAAATTTTGGCTTTTGCGGTATTTTGGCAGAAGTGGAGGTAAGAAAAACAATAGGTGAACGAAGGGGAGTAGTGGGCTGGTTTTGGAAAAGAAAAAAAAGAAAAGATGAATGGGAGGAAGGTAGATTCGGCTGGAAAAGAAAAGAGAGAAAAAAGACTACACTAAAAGGAGAAAACGGCACACCCTAATTCCTATTGCTGAAAATCCCTAACTAAAACCCCTCTGCCGAAATCCCCTCTCTAATCCCCTCAATTCGGCTAAGCTCTATCCTCTTCTCAAATCCCTAAAATCTCTCCCCTTATCCCTCCTTAATCCATGCATTTGACTATTTCAAACTCTCTCCCACAGAGTTTCATTCGGCTTTAAACTCTAGCATGCACAAGCATAAAAATAACATTACCTTTGCCATCACAGGGTATCGAACCCAGGTCTTCCCCCAACACTTACACGCCACCTTTATAGCTCCCTAGTGGCGTCACTTAGCCACTTAACCAGAGGATCTTTTGTGTTACATTTCACCCACAAATTTTAATAAGACCACCTATCCAAAGCCCCTAACCTCTTAAGTCCAAAATTCAAAAATTCAACCGGGTTTTGGCCAGCACATGGGCCTTCCATAAGCCTATTTACCTACTCAAATTATGAATTCCACAACCAAATACAAAATTTTAAAAACTTTACCAAAATATCGAGAATCGCGAAAAACCCAAAAATTAGGATGTTACATTGAAGATATCCTAAGAAAAGTATATTGGCTCCTTTTTTGTGACATAGGACCTACTGTGTTTTGATATCGGCACCGGACGAAAACTAACACGAGCCAGAGGGTGTTTTGGTCTATGCAATCAAACTTAATGCTCGGGAACATCATCTAACTTGGGGTTAAGGACGACAGCCACTTAGAATCTATAAATAGGCTCCTTTGTCACATGTTATAGACATAAATTCCTTAGTATAGTTTTCTACTTTTAATTCCAGTTCAGATTTTCTTTCTTTTAGGTTTTTTTTAACATCCCGATTTTAGGCTTAATCGGAACAGTGGTTTTGGGACCACAAATCCGATGAGGAAAATTTCATTTTTATTATATTTTTATGGTTTAAAATTTTACAAAAAGATTTCGTGAAAATTTCGTTCAAAAATTTCGACGTTTGGGCACTCAATTTAGTAAAAAGGACTAAATTGTAAAAAGTGCAAAAGTTGAGTTTTACATGTTAGAGGTGTCTAATTGTCATGAAATTTTAAATTAGAGGTCCTTAAATGGTAATTAAACCATTGTATAACTTGTTGGACAAAAATGGCCTTGGTTGGGTAAAATTTGAAAGAATAGTAAAAAGGGCATTTTGGTCATTTAGGGGTAAAATGAATAAAAAGACAAATTTTAAACCCCAAATGTGTCCCTTTCTTCTTGCTACAGCAGAATGTAGCAAGAGCAGCCATGCTTAGGGTTTGGCCAAGCCTCCAAGCTTAATAGTAAGTGATTCCGAGCTCCGTTTTTAATGTTCTATGTATTTTTGAAATCTCGGTAACATGATCTGCTCATTTCTACCATTATTTTGAGCTAGGATTTATGTTTAAAATTTACAAGTGAATGATATGCATATATTTTTATGTTTAATGGTAGAATATGAAGCTTGAAATTGTGTTAAACAACTTTTGCTAAGTGATTTTACATGAAAACGAGTAAAACGACATAATCAGTAAAAATATCTAATGTTCATAAGTACATGTTAGAGTGAGAATTTGATGTTTCTATAGAAGGGAAAAATGATCAGCATGTCATAAAACATAATAAAATAGGAATAAGTTTAATTTTCGAACCTTGGCGCAAAAGTGCAAATATGCAAAAAATTCAGGGGTCAAAATGAAAATTTATAAAAATATGATTTTTAGACCCATATGAAGAGTGTGACTAATTGGTAGGCTAAATGTGATATTATAGATCAAGGAAATCGAGATTTGAGCTTAAATCGGGAAAATACAAGGTTATGGACTAGAATGGTAAATTGCCATTTCTAGATCCGAGGTAAGTTTGCGTGATTTAATAAGCCTATTATTCATGTTATTATTGATATACATGAAATATAATTTGTTATAATTGTATTGAATTTGATGTTAATAGAAATTTGATAGAATATGATATTTAAAAGAAATGGGTGATTACCGAGAATATGAGATCTTGCATATGATTGTCCTGTTTGCATGACTGGTTGTGCTAAGAGATAGCACAGGTACGTACTCGAAACTCATGAGTACATGTTTGACATGTGAAATGAAATGGACTTGTGAAGAGAGTGCAAATGAAATAAGTTTTAGTATTGTTCAATTAATGGACACAAACGGTAATTTGTGGTTGATGAATTGAGATTAAATGAGGAAATCTCGATTGAACCTTCGGAATGAAAAAACGTGGTGCTAAGTGGATATACCACGGTTATACGTGTAACATGGTGCTAAGTGGATATACCACGATTACACATATTGATACATGTAACGTGGTGCTAAGTGGATATGCCACGGTTACATATATTGATTCATTAACGTAGTGCTAAGTGGATATACCACGGTTATGCGTGTAACGTGATGCTAAGCGGATATACCATGATTACAAATATTGATACATGTAACGTGATGCTAAGTGGATATGCCACGGTTACATATATTGATTCATTAACATGGTGCTAAGTGGATATACCACAGTTAAACATGTAACGTGGTGCTAAGTGGATATGCCACGGTTATACATGTTAATTTGAAAAGTGGCGCTAAGTGCGTATGCCATAATTACATGTTAGCCCAATAGTGTGGAGCTATGTGCTAAAACCACCGGATATTGTTACTTTCCGAAGTGTTCACCGAGAGAAACAAGTTTGCTAAATGAAATTTAACGTGAAAAAAAATGTGGGATAATACCGGAATATGAATATATGAGTTTTGAATTATGAGTTAGATATGTGATTGAATTTTCAATAAGATGAATATGGATAAGTATTATCTTGAAAGTTGATAATAAGAAATTTTAATGAAGGAATGAAATTTGGGATAAACAGCCTAAAACAGAAGCAGGGGAGTGACTTTGAAAAATCGCCAAAAATATTAGAAGTTTAACTAGAAGTGGAATGAGATATAGAATTAAAGCTTATTGAATTTATTTTCATATAAAAGAAACAGAGCAAATGAAGGAATTTTTTATTTTGAGATATTTATATTTTTGTAAGACTGGTTCAGATTGATTTCGTGATCCCTTGTTCTGAATTGTAAAAATCATTAAAACAAATTGTACAAAAATAGTTAAGGAACATAATTTATATGGTTGGATTTCTTATTGAATTTATTTTTAGAAGAAAGAAGCAAGAACCTAATTTTAATTTGGTAGCAAAAGATAATTAAATTTTAGTGAAGAGTGGTTGAAGGTGTCAAACAGCAAAACATGGAGATTTTAAATAATAAACTGTACCTATTGGCTAGACCAAAAATTTTAAAAATTTTATGGTGGAAAGATATATGATTCTAGTTTCTATAAAAATTTACGGATCTTAATTTTGAGTTCCGTAGCTCTGGATATAAATAATTTAGTGACTATGACACAAGAAAACAGCTTAACCAGAACATGTGTAAATGTACAATTGAGATAGTTTTACTATGGAAAGCATGTTAGTAAATTGCTTATTATTTTCAAGCGAGCTTATTAACCATAAAGCTTAGCCCCTCCTTTCCATTTCTTTTAGTGTTGTCAGGTTAACTCGGGGTTGGAGATCGTCGGAGGCAGCATCACACTATCAAGCCAACACCTTGACAGTATAAACACATATGCTAGAATTATCAAGTGAGTGGCATGTATAGGGACCTAGTTTTATAACATGCGTTATTATAATTTGGCCAAATATATTGGTCTTTAGTAAGCTAATGATTTTGACTTATAAATGTAGCTATTCATGTTATGTCTGATATTGGTGATGTGCATATGCTTGTTTGCCATGCATGGTTGGTAATATGTTATGTGTTGTTGTAAGAATGTCATGCTTGTGTCTTGATTGTGAATATATAATTACTCAAATATGTCATGTCAATTTCTATGAAAATGTATAAGTGTATGTAGGTAATTAAGGGTGACAATTGGCTTGGAAAATAGCCTTAAAATTGACCACACGGCCCAATCCACACAGGTGTGTGACTCTCCAAAGCAAGAAAATTAGTTAAGTTGCCCAAAGATTTTCAAAGTTCTTGGTTTAGTCTCGAACCATCGCAATGTATGTTATAGGTTTCGAAGACCCATATAAGGGATGATATGCATGTGTTCGAGATGTTTTAATTTTTGCTGAAATTTTGTAGCCTGGTTTTGCATGTTGTGAATGTTTAAGTCCGGTAACGCCTCGAACCCTGTCTCTACGTTGGATGCGGGTGAGGGGTGTTACATTCAGTGGTATTAGAGCTATGGTTTAGTCGGTTCTCGGACTAACCTAACATGTGTAAAAGTTCAACTATACATGCCACCGATCCATGATAGTGTGATGTCTCTCGACGCATATGAGAGCCACTTTGTTTAGACAAAGGTACTCTCCAAACGAGCTACACTGACCATGTTGAATGTGATGCTAAAATATTCGAGTAAAGTATAGTTATGATGAACTGAAACTTGGAAAGGTACGAATGAGGATTCATGAAATATGTACATGGTGAAATGAGCTTATCTATGATTAATAGATAATTCCATAATGTATATGATCGATTTATTTGAACAAATGCATTTGTTTGAGTAACTTATCAAAAATATTGATAAGATGAATATTCATGTATATTGGTTGGGATGATTATGATTGGTAAGCTCGTATAACTTGAGTAAATGTATTAAATTACTTGGACTAATATATATGATTGTAATGATATGTATATGATGATGTGTAAGATGAAAGTTTAGACTGTGATATATTTATCCATGTTTGTTTGGCCCTTATATGATATTATGTGCTTGACTTGTCTGATTTAATGAATGGATAAGTAAGATTATCTAGGAAACATGGAAATACATGTATAAGTACACTTGTTTAAATGAGATAACTGGAAAGTGAGTGTAAAATCAATATAAATGTTACTTACTCGAAACGAATGACATGATTGAAATATGATTGCTATGATGAAAACTGTGTTACATGTATATGAGAGTTGAGTCAGAGGCCCTACGACCCCCTCCCTCTTACCAATGTGGTGTTTTATAATGGAAATTCCTGAGAATTATGTTAGTGAGTTCCCAGGTGAGAAACCATAGAGTTCAATGATGGAATGGTTATAAGCATGATTAGAGATTGAGAATGGGTTGATAAGTACAGACATGAGCTAGAAAGATATCGGATTGACCGAAAGATTGTTTAATTTTTGCAACATCGCAGTTAGAGAAAAAGGTTAATTTTGGTAAAACGATCTATCCTGGTATGATGTCGAGAAATGTATTGATTGAAATTCCTTCATGAATTGGTTTTCTTAGTAAAGGGAATATTATGGAATTTGGGACAGTAGAAATAGTTAAAGGAATAATGTTCAAAATATGAAATGTTCAAGCATGGTAATTACGGTGAACAGTTTGTGATTATCTCTACTGAGAAATGGTATGAGACTATCTGACACTGGAAATATTATTGGGGCTATCTAATCCCTGATGAATTCTTATATTATGAAAATGATCCCTGATCTTAACGTTAGACGAATGCGTTGTCAGTCTGATTGGATAATAATCTGCATGGTTTTGTTTTTCTCTAGTATTTTGTTATATTCCGCCTGTTGGGAATTGATGAGAAATTGTGTATGGTGCCATGATTCTATTTCTACCGATCATTGCTCTGATTCATTTTTTATATTTGAGAAGCATAGAGTTTCGGTCGTATTTGTTGTCAGTGGTTTGGAATGATGTTATTCTGGATTTCTTTTCTTTGAAAAAAAAAACATTAGGGTCTTGCATATTTTTATGAGTCTGGTTCTCAGTCTTCTGATGTAGTGCTGTAAATGGGATTTCTTTATCATGGATTTCTTTATCTTGGATTTCCTTATTCTGGGATTTTCCGTTTTAGATTTCTCTATCTTGGATTTTCTAGATATTTTATCTTGTAATTTGTTGATCATGACTTGCACTTAGAGCATGACCTCCAACTTGTGATTGATGTATATAAAGAACAAGTACGACTATACCTCTTAATTGATCCTGATAATGTGGTGAAATTTCAAGTCCCAATGTGTATGGTGGATTTCCTTTCTCAAGTAAGTTAATCAAAGTTAATGTATTCAGTTGAGGTATCAGTATTACTTATGTTAATGCATTTGTTATGGTTTTCGATTGGCATGATGAGTGAATTTGGAATGATGCATGTTGAATCGTTCTGTTGACTAGAAGAGAGAATTTCTTGAAATATCAATTACGAATGAATAAGGTTGACTTGATTGTTCAATCTGTATGGAATATATGTCTAGAATTTAATGAGATGTGCATGCTTGAGAATAAGATTTTATTTCTTCACAGATAAAAAGACGAATAGTCTAATTAAGAAGTGTATGTTTCCTAGAAGAATCGTATGCAATAAGAAGATCTGATATTGATAATGTGAAGATAATCTGGGTATTAAAAAATGCTAAAACGATCATTGTTTATCTTTGAGTACAAATTCTTCAAATATTCAAAATTTAAAGATGTATAGCAAGAATCATCAGAATTATTTTTGCCGTTTGGGAATTAGAATGGAAATAGAAAAGGTTAATATAAATTTTCTTGTCTGGATCATTCCTGTCCTTGAAAGAGGAAAGTGATATGTAGCGTTGTTAAACGTTATGAGATGTGTAAATTATGCTGGTATACCCAAATGTTTGTGCCCCAGATTCATAGAATTTCGTGTCTTTATCAATTTTGGATATCATGGAATTTTAATCTCCACTAATCGGATTGAGATCCAAGTTTCATATCATGATTTCTTTGGAAAGCCAGAAGAGGCTTGAAATAAAAAGTAGCTGAGGGTTGAATTAACAAATAATAGGACTGTGTGAAATTATAAAGAGTATGAGGTTGATATGAACTGACTAATTTTACTATTCGAATCTGAAAAGATTCGGGTGCGAATGTATATGTAACATGATGGTATGGATCAGACTTTTGAGTACATGAGCTTTCTGGTAGAGATTAAGTTTCAGTAAAAGTATTGCAAAGTGAATACCACTTATGATTTTTGTATGTAAAATTTAAAGAGATAGGTAGTAAAAGTTTAGCCTGAGTGAAAGTTCTTTGACATCAATTATAGGATTGAGGAATCCATGTGAAAACCAAAACCACTTTTCTGGTGAGATTTTCGGGGACAAAAATCCCTAAAGGGGGGAGAAATGTAACATCTCGATTTTGGGCTTAGTCAAAACAGTGGTTTTGGAACCACAAATACGATGAGGAAAATTTCATTTTTATTATATTTTTATGGTTTACGATTTCACAGAATGATTTCGTGAAAATTTCGTTCGAAAATTTTGACGTTTGGGCACTCAATTTAGTAAAAAGGACTAAATTGCAAAAAGTGCAAAAGTTGAGTTTTACATGTTAAAGGTGTCTAATTTTCATGAAATTTTAAATGAGAGGTCCTTAAATGGTAATTAAACCATTTTATAACTTGTTGGATAAAAATGGCCTTGGTTGGGTAAATTTTGAAAGAATAGTAAAAAGGACATTTTGGTCATTTAAGGGTAAAATGAATAAAAAGACAAATTTTAAACCCCAAATGTGTCCCTTTCTTCTTGCTGTAGTAGAATGTAGCAAGAGTAGCCATGGTTAGGGTTTGGCCAAGCTTCCAAGCTTAATAGTAAGTGATTCCGAGCTCCGTTTTTAATGTTCTATATATTTTTGAAATCCCGGTAACATGATCTGCTCATTTCTACCATTATTTTGAGCTAGGATTTATGTTTAAAAAATTACCCATGAATGATGTTCATATATTTTGATGTTTTATGGTAGAATATGAAGCTTGAAATTGTGTTAAACAACTTTTGCTAAGCAATTTTACATGAAAACGAGTAAAACGACATAATCGGTAAAAATACCTAATGTTCATAAGTACATGTTAGAGTGAGAATTTGATGTTTCTATAGAAGGGGAAAATGATCAGCATGTCATAAAACATAAGAGAATAGGAAGAAGTTTAATTTTCGAACCTTGGGGAAAAAGTGCAAATATGCAAAAGTTTAGGGGTCAAAATGCAAATTTGTAAAAATATGATTTTTAGACCCGTATGAATAGTGTGACTAATTGGTAGGCTAAATGTGATATTATAGATCAAGGAAATCGAGATTTGGGCTTAAATCAGAAAAAAACAAGGTTATGGACTAGAATAGTAAATTGCCATTTCTAGATCAGAGGTAATTTCGCGTGATTTAATAAGCCTATTATTCATGTTATTATTGATATACATGAAATATAATTGTGTATAATTGTATTGAATTTGATGTTAATAGAAATTTGATGGAATATGATATTTAAAAGAAATGGGTGATTACCGAGAATATGAGATCTTGCATATAATTGTCCTGTTTGCATGAGTGGTTGTGCTAAGAGATAGCATAGGTACATACTCGAAACTCATGAGTACAAGTTTGACATGTGAAATGAAATGGACTTATGAAGAGAGTGCAAATGAAATAAGTTTTAGTATTGTTCAATTAATGGACACAAACGGTGATTTGTGGTTGATGAAATGAGATTAAATGAGGAAATCTCGGTTGAACCTTCAGAATGAAAGAACGTGGTGCTAAGTGGATATACCACGATTACACATATTGATACATGTAATGTGGTGCTAAGTGGATATGTCACGATTACATATATTGATTCATTAACGTAGTGCTAAGTGGATATACCACGGTTAAACATGTAACGTGGTGCTAAGTGGATATGCCACGGTTACATATATTGATTCATTAATGTAGGGCTAAGTGGATATACCATGGTTAAACATGTAATGTGGTGCTAACTGGATATGCCAGGGTTATACATGTTAATTTGAAAAGTGGCGCTACGTGCGTATGCCACAATTACATGTTAGCCCAATAGTGTGGAGCTATGTGCTAAAACCATCAAATATTGTTACTTTCCGAAGTGTTCACCGGGAGAAACAAGTTTGCTAAATGAAATTTAGCGTAAAAAAAATGTGGGATAATACCGGAATATGAATATATGAGTTTTGAATTATGAGTTAGATATGTGATTGAATTTTTGATAAGATGAATATGGATAAGTATTATCTTGAAAGTTGATAATAAGAAATTTTAGTGAAGGAATGAAATTTGGGATAAACAGTCTAAAACAGCAGAGGGGAGTGACTTTGAAAAATCAAAAAAAATATAGAAGTTGAACTAGAAGTGGAATAAGAGATGAAATTAAATCTTATTGAATCTATTTTCATATAAAAAAAACTGAGCAAACAAACGAAATCTGTATTTTGAGATATTTATATTTTTGTAAGACTGGTTCAGACTGATTTCGTGATCCCCTATTTTGAATTGTAAAAATCATTAAAAATTGTAAAAAAAATAGTTAAGGAACGTAATTTATATGGTTAGATTTCTTATTGAATTTATTTTCAGAAGAAAGAAACAAGAACCTCATTTGAATTTGGTAGCAAAAGATAATTAAATTTTAGTGAAGAGTGGTCGAAGCTGTCAAATAGAAAAACATGGGAGACCTTAAATAATAGACTGTACTTATTGGCTGAACCAAAAATTTTGAAAATTTTATAGTGGAAAGATATATGATTCTAGTTTCTATGAAAATTTATGAATATTAATTTGGAGTTCCATAGATCAAGATATAAATATCTTAGTGACTATGACACAAGAGAGCAGCTTAACCAGAACATGAGTAAATGTACACTTGGGATAGTTTTACTATGGAAAGCATGTTAGTAAATTGCTTATTATTTTCATGCGAGCTTACTAAGTGTAAAGCTTACCCCCTCTTTTCCATTTCTTTTAGTGTTGTCAGGTTAACTCGGGGTTGGAGATCGTCGGAGGTAGATCACACTATCAAGCCAACACCTTGACAGTATAAACACATATGCTAGAATTATCAAGTGAGTGGCATGTATAGGGACCTAGTTTTATAACATGCGTTATTATAATTTGGCCAAATATGTTGGTCTTTAGTGAGCTAATGATTCTGACTTATAAATCTTGCTATTCATGTTATGTTTGATATTGGTGATGTGCATATGCTTGTTTGTCATACGTGGTTGGTAATGTGTTATGCGTTGTTGTAAGAATGCCTTGCTTGTGTCTTGATTGTGAATATATAATTACTCAAATATGCCATGTCAATTGCTATGAAAATGTATAAGTGTATGTAGGTAATTAAGGGTGACAATTGGCTTGGAAAATAGCCTTGAAATTGACCACACGGCCCAATGCACACGGGCATGTGACTCTCCAAAGCTAGAAAATTAGTTAAGTTGCCCAAAGTTTTTCAAAGTACTTGGTTTAGTCCCTAACCACCCCAATGTATGTTATAGGTTTCAAAGACCTATATAAGGGATGATATGCATGTGTTCGAAATGTTTTAATTTTTGGTGAAATTTTGTGGCCCAGTTTTGCATGTTGTGAATGTTTAAGTCCGGTAATGCCTTGAACCCTGTCCTGACGTTGGATACTGGTAAGGGGTGTTACATTTTTAGATTTATTTTCAAGTTGTTCTTGCTTTATCTCGAGAGATTTGATTTGTGAAGACAATCAAACTTTTGTAGGTTTCATCTTTAATAAAAATCAGGCTTTTTCTTAAACTCTACACCTCAATTCATTTATCATGCTCTCTTTACATCAATTTCTTATTGTTTATGAAAACCATGAGAAAGTAATCCCTCTATGGGGGATTAGTGAGTGAAGGTATGATCTGTTAACTATTTTATAGGGTTACTCAACAGATCAACTATTTAGGAAAGGAAGAACCTAAACCCTAGGCCTGACAACCCTAGGAAATCATCAATGTGGGAATTAACCCAAAATTGGCATGGTCTATCTGTGAACACCGTTACTCCAAACCAGTTTCGACTGTAAGGTCGGAAGATAAGTAGTCCTTGCTGACTCATTATTTGAGCGGAAGATTGGAAGATCCTACTGGGATAGCGACTAGTTGATTGACGAGGAACTCAAAGTGACAGTTGATAGGGATTACCAAAGCGAGTTAATCACCCATAATCATATTTGTTTTATTTTATTCCTTGATGTGTTGAATTTTATTTCTTTATGTTATTTTATTTTATTATTATAAAACTCTTAAAAATCCTTTTATTTTACTTTCGTACTATAACTAAATTAAAGTACTGATTACATCTTTCTATGTTTAAATTAAAATTAATCCAACAGTCGCCTCCCTTGGGTACGATCCCTAGAGTACTCATCTACTCTGTTGTAACTATATTACAATTGGACTCGTATACTTGCTGATACCATCTTATTCTTTACAACAGTATCTTTTACAACAGTATTCACTCTCTAGGCGTTAGTACGTCTGGAGGCGATCAATACACAACTTATTTATTCTCCATATTCTTAAACGACCAAGGTCTTAGACTCAACTCAAGCATACATAGGTGTGGTTTAAACAAGAAACACAACATCAACAATCATCCAAAAATCAAGTACAAAGACCCACATTGCTAACTTTATCCTTAACAACTTAGCTTGTTCAAGTGCCAGAGCCTCCTTTATCCTGGCAACTAAGCATAGCAACCATTTATCGGTTAAATCAAATGTAATCTAACGTTAAAAACCCGAAATCCATCATTATAAAAAAACTTTTTGAGAATTCTAACTTCTCTTTCCTCCAATCCATGAGTACAGGAAGGCTTAGGGCTTACCAATTTATTGAGTCTTTTACTTTCCTTACTTCAAACCCCATGTTTAACACCTTATGCAGAGTTTTCTTGAACCTTCTCTTCTTTTTCGGAGCAACCAAAGAAGACGTTGCAGATGAGAATGACATTACCTACTAAATTCAAAAGAATTCTTTCCTCACTACTCTCATATATATATATATATATATAGTCAAGGTTTGCACGATCTCCTAGTCCATTTTGGCCAATCAGTGCTAACTCTTTTGTCTCCCACTAGGAGATAGTCGATTCTAATCTAACTAAACCAGAATTGAGAGCTATCTAATCACAGTTCATCCACTATTTTTTTCTTTTTGAACTTTAGGGTGAAGCCCATTAATTCTTCAATCCATTCAATTAAATCCTAACTTTCCTTAAATTTTGGGACTTAAGAGAAAATCAGATGTGACAGGTCCAATCCGATGTACTGTCAATCCAGTCAGTCACATCTATGTCTCTATCTTTTGGGAGTTATTTGCTCCGATGCCTAAGACCAAGCATCTACTCAATTGGACTTGGTAGACAACATATTAGTCTTTCAATCAGTTTTCTCATTTCTGATTAGACTAAGTACATGTTTAGGTTCGCCTACTAATATAAGTTGTCTTTCTGTACTATGATCCAATCATCTAATACTGCTCAGTATTAGTTTAAACATTAGACAACCGGTGAGCAACATTTGCTTCTATACATCAGTAGCAGTAATTTCGGCCCATCGAGGCCCAAAATAACCTAAGTCATGTGTGCGACATGACAACTCTATCTACTTCCCGCTTAACAGCGAAATTTACCCACGTAGGCCCATAAGCCCATTGGGCCTATACGGCCCATTTAACCCAGAACTATTCACGTCTAGACTTAGGTGTGCTGGCTGGGTGGGTCAATTTTATCCTCGCATAGTGTGTTGGTTGGTACGGGTGGTGTGTTGGCTGGATTAGGATGGGTTGCATTATTGCACTACTGTATTTCTGTTACTGATACTGTCACTATATTGGGCTTAGGCCCACATGTATTCTGTTTCTGATTCTGATACTGTATTGGGCTTAGGCCCACACTGTTCTGTTACTAAAAGGGGCTCTAGCCCAAACTGCTTCTGCATTCTATTATCCTACTGACTGTTTTTATTTTAGGGGATTACACACTGAGTTTTCTTAAACTCCCCGTTTTTAACTGTGTAGGCAATCCCCAACCTTAGACGATTCGGAGCCACGAGGGTCTCGGAGGTGGCCACACGACCGCAACTTTTAATGCTTAACTTTATTTATATTTAAAATTTTGCTTTGGGTTTTGATTCGGTAATAAAGCCTCTTAAACTTAAGTTATTTTATTTGGGCTTTATTTATTTGATACTTAACTGATAGTGATAGAACGCTGTTTTTCAAAAAGATTAACCGTTTTCAAAACACCGCGCTTTTGCAACATTTTTGGATATTGCTTTCGCAACAAACAATGTTTGTAAAGTAAATACATTTTAAATATTTAATAAATGGTTAAGATGATTTGAGTTTTTAACAAAGAGATTTCAACTCAGAAACGAATTTCTACCAACAAGTCCAATTTTTGAAAGACACTTCTACATGACACGCTAGATTCGTCCATAACGTCTAGGTCGAGCTTGGGGTGTTACAATGGATATACAAGGTGGTATTCGCAAGTATACAGGTCTAGTTGTAATATAGTTATAACGGAGTAGGTGAGTACTCCAAGGATCGTACCTAAGGGAGGCAGGTGCTAGATCAATTTTAACCAAAATACTGAAAATCTAATTAGTACTTTAATTTAGTTATAGTATGAAAGCAAAATAAAAGGATTTTTTTAGGGTTTTTATAATAATAAAATAAAATAAAATAAAGAAATAAAAATTCAAGATATCAAAGAATGGATTAAATCAAATCTTATTATGGGTGATTAGTTTGCTTCGATAATCCCCATCAACTGCCACTTTGAGTTCTTCGTTAGTCAACTAGTCATTATCCCAGCAAGATTTTCTGATCTTCCACTCAAATAACGAGTCAGCAAGGACTACTTATCCTTCAACCTTATTGTCTAGACAGTTTCGGGTGAAGGTGCTCACGGATAGGACATACCAATTTTGGGTTTATTCTTACCTTGATGACTTCCCAGGGTTCTCAAGCCTAGGATTTAGGTTATTCCTTTCCTAAATAGCTAATCCGTTAAGTAACCTTATAAAATAGTTAACAAATCATACCTCTACTAGCTAATCCCCCATAAAGGGAACAATTCCTCATAGTTTTCATAAACAATATGGAACTGATGTAAACAGAGAACATGATAAATGAATCAGAAGCATAGATTTAAGAAAATGTCTGGTTTGTATTAAAGATGAATATGAATCCACAAGTTTGATTGTCTTCCACAAATTATATCTCTTGAGATAAACAAGAACAACTTGAAAATAAATCTAAAACCTAAAAAGAAAGAAAAGCTTAAACTGAAATTAAAAGCTGAATTCTAAACTAAGTAATTTGTGTCTATAACATGTGAAAAAGGAACCTATTTATAGATTTCAAGTGATCATTTTCCTTATTCATAGGTTAGCAGTAACACCCCTTACCCGTATCCAAGGCTGAAACAGGGTATGAGGCATTACCGAACATAATTGTAAACACACATGCAAATCCGAGCCATAAAATTTTATTCATTTTAAAAACATTCATGCATATGCAAGATGTCCCTTAAACGGGCCTACGAGGCCCTAAACGTACTTTGAGAGTGGCTAGGGACTAGACCAGGTACTTTAGAAGGATTCGGGAAAACTTAGGAAATTTTTTAATGAAATAGGGTCACATGCTCGTGTGTCTTCAACACACCCGTATCCTTAGGCCGTGTAACTCTCTATTTATGACATCAGCAAAACAAATTGAACCACATGGCCAGGCCACACGCCCGTGTGCTAGGTCGTGTCCTCCATATGGCTGAGACACATGGCCATGTCTCTGCCCGTTCGGCTAGCATTTAGGCTATTTTCCGAGCCTTTTTGTTCCCTTAATCTTTCACGAACTTAACCACTTTAACAACACACATCATAGCATCATTTTAATAATTTAGCATACTTCACTAAGGTTTATTCTTAACTTTAACATCCTATCATTCACAAGTTTCACATACTCATATAATATCAAGTCTAGACATAATAATCCATATTCATTGACCTTGTCAAGTGACCTTATTTAAACATTAAGCATTCATGTTCAATCATCATCGTCTTATTTCTATATCATACAATTATTTCATGGTTATAACCATTTTTATTGGTCATGAAGCATTTATCATACACACATGTCTTAACACCAATCATGCATGTTCCACAAGCATAAACACATCATCGCATCACAAGCATTAGAACTTATCATGGATAACTAGGCTTACAAGCCACATCTCATGGCTATATACAATGAATCAATATAAGCCAATACATTTGGCCACTCATGATAACATCTAACATAAAAACTAAGTCCCTATACATGCCACTCACTTGAAGATGCTTAATACACATATGTCAATACTCCAAAGGTGATGGCTTGATAGTGTGTTGCTGCCTCCGACAATCTCCAACCCCGAGCCAACCTGACAACACTAAAGAAATGAAAAGGAGGGAGTAAGCTTTACGCTTAGTAAGTCCATATGAAAATAATAAGCAATATGCGAACATGCTTCTCAAGGTAATACAACCATAATTACACTTTTTACTTATATTCTTGTCATGTTGTTTTCTTGAGTCACAGTTACCAAATTATTTATATCTGGAGCTACAGAACAAAAAATTAAGATCCACTAATTTTCCCTGAAACTAGCCTCAAATATATTCTTACCATAAAATTTTTAGAATTTTTGGTTTATCCAATAAGTACAGTTTATTCTTTAAAGTCTCCCCTATTTTGCTGTTTGACAGCTTTGACCTTTCTTCACTAAAATTTATTTATCTCTTGGTAAAGGATTTGGATAATGTTCCCATTTATTTCTATTGAAAATAGACTCATTAAAGACTTATTCATATGAATTATAACCTATAATTATTTTTTTAAAATTTCTAGTGATTTTCCCAAGTCAGAACTAGGGATTCCGAACTCATTCTGACTCTATCTCAAAAAAATTAAAATATCTCATAGTATAAAATATTTTGCTTACAAAGTTTCCTTTATATGAAACTAGACTAAATAAGATTTAATTTCATATTTAATTCAACCTCTAATTCAATTTATACCATTTTTTGTGGATTTTCAAAGTCAGATGACTGCTACTGTCCAAGACTATTCTAGTGCAATATAATGATCACTATCATAAGATCATTTTCAACTAATCATGAACTCACCATTTCATGGATCCCATACTCAATTACACAATAGAGCTTAATATAAATGTAGTTAATTCTCATGGAATACTTAATCATACAAGTTAGTCACATAACAATACATGATAATAATGGTCTTAGATGATCTCATCATTACAAGCATTCCAATTCTATTTCTCATATTAATCCCGTTGAATTCCTCAGATTCTCGATGGATATTCCATAGCACACTTATAGCGTACTAAGTCATTTATCGTCAATTCATGTTAGTGACCTTTTCAATGAAAACACTCCCGCGAACCTCAATCCTTACGGTGGGATTACCAGTCCAGGATAAATCCCCCGTAGTATAAACTCACAGAGCAATGTCGGGATTACCAGTCCAGGCTAAATCCCCTGCAACGACAATTACTCTAATAAGTTCGGACCTGAATTACCAGTCCAGGCTAAATTCATATCCTAATTTGGATTACCCATCTGGGCTAAATCCATTTAACCGCATATTCTTCAGGAGGCTAGATCACATAAGGAACACCCGTCCGGGCTAGATCCTTTTTACCGTCAATTCCTTTTTAGGAAAATCCATCGAACATCCTTTTCATTCAACTGGGACTTTTAGTCCTGTTTTCATCATTTCATTCATATATCATGAATTATTATGCCATGAATATCTAAATTTCATCACATCAAGGAGCATACATTTTCAAGTGTTAAAAAGTATACATTCAAGTTACACGAATTTACTTGTCGAATCCTTGTCGGGTACAACCGTGTCGCAATTCATACAACTCATGTAATAGTAATTTAACATTACAATTCAAGTATAACATTGCATTATTATTATCACACAAACTTACCTCAAAAGCAATTACGGCCAACTATTCCAATTTAGTCCATAATCTCAAACTTTCCAGATTTAAGCCCGAATCTCGATTTTCTTGATCTAACATTTAAAATATAGCTCATTTATTATTCATATTATTCAAATTGACACAAAAATCATACTTTTACAAATTTTCATTTTTACCCTAAAACTTTCACTTAATTACACTTTGGCCCCTAAGCTCGTAAAATAATTTTTATTTAATTTCCTTGCATTTTAAGCCTGGCTGAATCATTTTCATAACTATAGCATCCCCAAATTTCCACTAAATCACACTTCTATGACAAATTTTATAACTTTTACAAAACGGTCCTTTTAAGCATTTTCACCAAAAATCACTTAGCAAAAGTCTTTTATTTAACACCCAAAATTCATTTTCTACCATTAGACATCAAAAAACATGCATATTACTCATGGATAAATTTTTAAACATGAACCCTAGCTCAAAATAATGGTAGAAATAAGTAAATCGAGTTACCGGGACTTCAAAAATGTAAAG
This sequence comes from Gossypium arboreum, assembly GCF_025698485.1. Taxonomy (NCBI): domain Eukaryota; kingdom Viridiplantae; phylum Streptophyta; class Magnoliopsida; order Malvales; family Malvaceae; genus Gossypium; species Gossypium arboreum. The sequence goes on along the minus strand of NC_069075.1, from coordinate 88,640,729 downwards.
AACATTAAAAACGAGGCTCGGGATCACTTACAAATGAGCTTGGAAGCTTGAACCAAACCCTAGCCATGGCTTCCATGGTAGATTCGGCTGGTACATGAAGTAGATGGAAAATTTGGCTTATTTTGGCTTTTTGATTCTTTTAATTATTAGATTACCAAAATGCCCCTAACTTAAAAATATTTTATTTCACTCATTTCACGTCTATTTTTGTCCAACAAGTAACCAATTGTCTAATTACCATTTAATGACCTCCAATTAAAAATTTCTTAACAATTAGACACCTCTAATATGTAGAACTCAACTTTTTCACTTTTTACAATTTAGTCCTTTTGACTAAATTGAGTGCCCAAACATCAAAATTTTCGAATGAGATTTTCACGAAACCATTTCGTGAAATTGTAGACCATATACCATATAAATATAATAAAAATTAATTTTCTTACGTCAGATTTGTGGTTCCGAAACTATTGTTCTGACTGGCCCTAATTTGGGATGTTACATTAGCTAACGTTTCTGAGCTTTGAGTTTGATTGTGCGAACCAAAACTCCCCTAGCTTGTATTAGTTTCCATCTAGAATCGATGTTGTGACACACCAAGACCTGTGCCATGACATAGGACTCAGTATACTCCTCTAGGGATGTCTTCAGTGGTATGTCGCGACACCCTTAGTCTGTGTTGCAACAATGAAGGTAGTTTCGTGATTTCTCCATTCTGCTTCCTACGTTGAAAAATTGATCATTCTGTGTTGCGGCATAGCGACCAGTGTTTGTTTATTACACCTTCTAATGGTCTTCTGTACACTTACATAGTTCATTAGCTCCCCCTTAGACCTCATTTGGCCCCTAAGGTCAATAAAAGACTAAATTTGTACATTTTATTAACTTTAAGAAATCTTGCAAAAACATAATTAAATCCTAATGAAAATTCTTACTTTCAAGCTCCTAAAGAGCGAAATTTAGTTTAATCTACTACATTAAATTATGGCAGATCAAACTCCCCCATACTTAATCCATTGCTTGTCCTCAAGCAACACAAACAAAAACAAGAAATAAAAACGACGTCTCTTGAGCAAGTATAATACAAGTATTGAACTCAGAGAACATGACTAGATATTTCATATTCATGAATAACTTTAACATGATGAATAATTAACTTACTACTTTTGACCACAACATCTAAGTTCAATATATTACAAAGTACATAAACATTAAGGGTCTCACCTGTAGGGGTCCATCAAGAAATCATACAAGTAATTTGATTATCTGAGCAGAATACAAATAGTCTTTTGTGCGATTGTTTAATAAAATATCCACTCATGCATAAGGATATTTAGGTCACATAAGAATTTTTAGCTTGTAACATTCTGAGGCTTAGGAAAGGTATGGAATTCAAAAAACAATAAGCATCAAAAGGGTTATAAACACAAAAATAGTTTGGCACATCGTATCAATCCCTATTCTTCCCCTTTGGCGACCCTTGCTCACTCATCACCTTATTTCTCCTTCCCTCACCTTTCTTGTTTCTCCACATAGGAAATCATAACATAACATAACAACTACGACTAGCCTATAGTTTTTCTTATTCTTGTGACTTTGTCACTTTTGTTTTTCAATTATCTCACTCACAAATGTTTTTTTCCTTTTGGCTTTCAAGAACTTTTTTACTCGTATTACTTTTCTAATTGAATGTTTTTTCTTTTGCTTTGCACTTTCAGGCTAACCTATATAGTTCCTATGTCATACCAATCTTTCCTATCTCACTCTACTTTTAAAAAACCCGTCGTGATGTATCTACTTAACCCTCAATACGTGTTTCTAAACATATATAGTCGTGTAGTGTAAGACCAAAGAAAAAGGGAAAATACAAATCAACGTTTCAAGCTCAGGTTTTGTAATAAGGTTCATCAAGAAGCGTTAACAAGCTCAAAAGTCAGTGCTAAAGGTGAATAAATATAGGTAAGCTTTTTTTTTTCTCTGGATATGTTCCAAACAATACCTTAGGCCATCCCTTCAATATCTCAATATGTACAAATTTAATCAACCAAAAAAAACTCAGTTTCAACCATTCACCATTCATACTAGCATGCTCGTTTCCTTGTATTTATTATATCATTTGGTATAGTTGATTTCTTAATGTCTATTTACTGTAACACCCCTAACTCGTGACCGACGCCGGTGTCGAACACGAGGGGTTAACGAGACAAATCCTCTTAAAGTACCGACCAATTTGGCATTTCTGGACAGGCTGGAAAACTGCGTCACCGTCGCCTTAAAAATCATATCTCGAGTTCCAAAACTCGGAAACTGGTTTCGTAAATTTTCCCTGAATTTAGACTCATATGCCCATCCATGTATTTATTTTTAGAATTTTTGGTTGGGCCAATTGGTACAGTTTATTAGTTAAAGTCACCCATGTTACAGGGATCGACTGCTCTGACCTCCGCGCGTTACAACTTGAATATCTTTCTGTACAGGGCTTTAATACTGGTGCCGTTTGTTTCTAATGAAACTAGACTCAAAATGGAATCTGTACATATAAGGCATGACTCCTAATTCTTTCTGGATAATTTATGGTAAATTTTCAAAGTTGCGACAGGGGACCCAGAAATCGTTCTGGCCCTGTCTCACGAGAACTTTAATATCTCCCAGTATACTGCTCATATGGTCGTTTCGTTTCGTCCATATAAAATAGATTCATCAAGGATCAGTTCCATAATTTACTCACTATTTAATTCTACTTCTACTATTTTTAGTGATTTTTCAATCTCATCTCACTGCTGCTGTCCGCAACAGTTACTGCAGTAGACTATGCCAATTTCATGAATTTTTCCTTGGCCTTAATCATCCATCATACATGACACAAATTATGGCCACCTTAACAAAATTTGAGTTTCTAAGACTCGTGGCTATAGGTTCTAACATCCCACTCGACGACCACATAGGCCATTTTCACATGGCTTAAAGTTTACAACCCACAATTCGACAAAATATAATAGCCTATACATGCCAAATGTTCTTCAACAACAAAAAACAATACCACAAGATTTCAGCCGGTGTGATGACTTCAACGACGGTTCCGAGCACGCATAACAATACGAGTCCAAGAGACCTAAAATGGGTGACAAGAAAACACCGAGTGAGTTTACAACTCAGTAAGTCATAAGCATTCGTCAATCCATCGATAAAGTTACTACTACATGTACAACAAATGAGGCTAGGTACTCGTCCATATCGAATCTATACCATAATACCTCGGACCTTTCGGTCCAATCTCGTACCAATTCATACATCCACATTTCATATTCTACACAACAAGATAATCAAGCATTTTTACACATTAACTCATTTTCCAGCACAACCATACAATTTCAATCATCACATAGATTTAAGGCTTACCAAATTCAACCCCAAGCATGAACGTATTACCTATTCGTCATGAGCTCAAGGTACTTACCCGATCCGCTGTCCATACTCACTCGATGGAGACACACCCTCCATATAATTGTTCGATTGGAGATATTTATATATATATATAGAGTACGCACACACGATGCTTAATACTCGATTTCGCACACTTAGTGCCATGCGATTTAAGCCCGCACACATAGTGCCATGCCCTTCGAGCTCGCACACTTAGTGCCATATATTTCCAGCATGCACACTTAGTGCCATATATTTCCAGCACGCACACTTAGTGCCAATCTCATCACCGTACACACGTATTGCCCAAGACACTTAGTGCCGAAAGCAAACTTTCTACACATTTCACTATTTCTTTTACATTCAACAATTGTCATCACTCCATACACATACATTTTCATTTATATATATATATCATCCCATTAAACACAATTGCATAAATTTTACAATCATTTAAGCAATATCAAATACGTGCTTAATGACTTACCTCGTGTTGGGTAAAATAGTTCCAAGTCGGCTACTCGATGACCTTCGTCTTTCCCTTGCTTGATTCTCCTTCTTTAACTCCTTGAGCTTAATCAATAAATCACTAGTTTAACCATCTTGCTAAACATTCATAATTCAACTACACATGCATATGTATGCTTGTATATTCGCAACCATTCTTACTAATCGCCCATTTGGTCGATTATACACCTAACCGAATATGCACCAAAACTTGATTCAACATTACCTACATACTCACTTTAATGGCCGAATATATATATATGTACAATGTCAACTAACATCTTTTAATCACCTAATTTCATCTCATGAACATTTAATCAAATTTTCCCAATCTAGCATATATTTTCACATCCATTTGTAACATCATGTACAAACACATATACACATATATCAAAACACAAATTTTTACCTATCATGCAACAAGCATAAATCGCACTTATGAGCATGCCATGGCGAATACATCCCACACCATCCCCTTTCAATTTTTGGTCATGGTTAAACAAAGAAAACTCCATGTCTTACTCAAGAATGCTAAAAGAAATTTCAAGAGTAGTCAATCCATCATTACATGTATCATCAACAAGCTTCACATTTAACATGCAATGACTTTAACACAATATCAACCTTGGCCAAATACCATTTCCATGGCATAACAAGGATTTGAACCATGGGCTAACATGAACATCAAGTTAGTAACTAAAACATGCATGAATCTCATGACACAACCTCAAACATACCTTAATCTTGACACAAGTATGACCAAATCTCCTTCTAGTTCTCTTCTAAACCAAGCATGAAGCAAAAATCCTTCCTTTTTCCCTTAGTATTTTCAGCCAAGATTTTGAGAATGGATGAACAATTTTTTTCCTTTCTTTTCCTCTACTCACGGCAACAAAGGGGGCATCCATGCTCATTTTTTTCATTTCTTTATTTTTTCTACATAATCCACTAACTAAACATGTTGGAAACATGTTCCCTTGCCCATATTCTTGTCATGGCGGCCACTCACCTTAGGAAGTGGGTTATTTGACATGCAAGGACAACTATTTTCCCACATGTATTAATAGGCCACCTTACAATTGCCTAGCACATTTCTAAATTTTCTCACATAAGTCCTATTTGATAAAAATTCACTTACTATTAACAAAATCCAAACACGAAATTTTCACACATGCATATATACATATAATGAGCATCAATTATGATGGTTAATTATTATTATGACTCGATTTGGTGGTCCCGAAACCACTTTCCGACTAGGGTCGATTTAGGATGTCACAACTCTCCCCACTTAGAAATTTTCGTCCCCGAAAATCTTACCGGTACATAGGCTCGGGTATCGCTCTTTCATAGAGTCCTCAAGTTCCCAAGTGGCTTCTTCCATTCCGTGTTTATGCCACAACACCTTCACTAACGGGATTTTCCTATTGCGCAACTCTTTTACTTCACGCCTCATAATGCGAACCGGTTCCTCTTCATAGCTCAAATTAGGTGAATCTCAATCTCGGATGGAGCAATTACGTGCGATGGATCGGACCTATATCGTCAAGCATCGAGACATGAAAACGCTGTGAATCCTTTCGAGCTCGGGGGCAAAATTAATCGATATGCGATCGCCCAACTCGTTCGGATACTTCATATGGCCCGATAAACCTCGGACTCAATTTGCCCTTACGACCAAATCTAAGCACCTTCTTCCAAGGTGAAACTTTGAGAAAGACCTTGTCTCCACGATATTCAATATCTTTTCTTTTCAAATCCGCATACGACTTTTGGCGATCCAAGCGCTTTCAAACTTTCACGAATTACTCGAACTTTTGCTCGGCATCCATAACCAAATCAACCTCAAGAATTTACCTTCACTAAGTTCAGTCAGAATAATGGGGTACGGCATTTACGATCGTATAAAGCCTCGTAAGGCGCCATCTTAATACTTGATTGAAAGCTATTGTTGTAGGCGAATTCAATCAAAGGTAAATACCGTTCCCATGAACCACTAAACTCAAGGATGCAACATCTCAACATATCCTCGAGTATTTGAATTATCCGTTCGGATTGACCATCGGTTTGGGGATGAAAAGCGGTGCTAAAATGCAGCTTGGTACCCAAAGCATCTTGCAATTTCTTCCAAAATCGCGACGTAAATCTTGGGTCTCTATCCGACACGATAGAAATAGGCACCCCGTGTAATCTCACAATCTGAGAAACGTACAATTACGCTAATTTGTCCATTGAAAAATCCGACGACGGGGATAAAGTGAGCCGACTTAGTTAGTCTATCGACAACGACCCAAATCGCATCCTTCTTACTCATCGACAATGGCGGTCCGGATACAAAGTCCATTGTGACTCGATCCCATTTCCATTCGGGTATCACGATCGGTCAAGTAATCCCGATGGCACTTGATGTTTCGCTTTCACTTGTTGACATATCGACACCTTGAAACAAATTCGAAATGTCTCGTTTCATACCGGCCACCAAAATTGGCGTTTGTGTCATTGTACATTTTAGTACTACCCGGGTGGATTGACATTCGACTACAATGGGCTTCATTTAGAATTATCAAAATAAGTTCAATTCTTTGGAACACAGACGACTTCGAACCTCAAACAATCGTCATCATCAATTTGAAACTCGATTCCTTGTTCGAACACACTCGGCCCGTTTTGCAAGCAACTCCTCATCAACTTTCGAGCTTGCCGAATTTGATGAGCCAACAATGGTTTGGCCTTTAATTGGCTACTAACACATTGTCGGGTAGAATAGACAAGTGTACATTCATCGTCGTAAAGCAAAGCAAAGTGATTTCGACTTAAGGCATCCGCAACCACATTGGCCTTTCGGGTGATAATCAATAACGAGTTCATAATCTTTTAACAACTCGAGCCATCGTCTTTGTCGCAGATTTAAGTCTCTTTGAGTCATCAAATATTTGAGACTTTTGTGATCCGAATACACTTGGCACTTCTCACCAAATAAGTAATGTCGCCATATCTTTAAGGCGAATACGATGGCAGCCAATTCGAGGTCATGGGTTGGATAATTTTTCTCATGTGGCTTTAATTGTCTCGACGCATAGGCCACAACTCGACCTTCTTGCATCAATACGCAACCTAACCCAAGTAGGGAGGCATCACTATAGATGACAAACTCTTTGCCAGATTCGGGCTGTACTAGAACTGGAGCTTTCGTCAAATGGGTTTTCAATTGGTGAAACTTTTTCGACACTTTTCCGTCCATTCAAATTTGACATCTTTTCAAGCGGTTTTGTCATGGGTGTGGCTATCATCGAGAATCCTTTCACAAACCGTCGGTAGTGTAAGCAAGCCCCAAAAAGCTCCTAACTTCGGTAACATTCCTTGGAGGTTTCCAATTGACTATGGCCGAAATTTTGTTCAGGTCCACCCTGACACCCGATGCGGACACCACGTGCCCCAAAAAGCTAACCTCTTTCAACCAAAATTCACATTTACTGAACTTTGCGTATAACTGCTTATCTCGTAAGATTTGCAACACTAGCCTCAGGTGTTCAGCATGTTCAGTTTCATCTTTCGAATAGACCAAAATGTCATCGATAAATACAACTACGAACCGATCCAAGTATGGCCTGAAAATTCTATTCATTAAATCCATAAACACCGCAGGGGCATTAGTGAGCCCAAACGGCATCACCAAGAATTCGTAGTGACCGTACCTCGTTCTAAAAGCGGTTTTGGGTATGTCCGATTCTCGGACCCTCAACTGATAGTACCCCGACCTCAAATCTGTAACACCCCAAGCCCGAGACCATCGCTGGTGTCGGACCCGAGGGGTTAACAAGCCAAGTTCACATGTTTTTGCCCACCAATTTGACATTTCCAGTCAGGCTGGAAAACTGCGTCACTGTCGCCTTAAAAATCATATCTCGAGTTTCAAAACTCGGAAACTGGTTTCGTAAATTTTTCCTGAATTTAGACTCATATATCCATCCATGGATTTATTTCTAGGATTTTTGGTCGGGCCAATTGGTACAGTTTATTAGTTAAAGTTACCCATGTTACAGGGATCGACTGTTCTGACCTTCGCGCGGTATAACTTGAATATCTCTCTGTATAGGGATTTAATGCTGGTGTCGTTTGTTTCTAATGAAACTAGACTCAAAATGAAATCCGTACATGTAAGGTATGTCTCCTAATTCTTTTGGATAATTTATAGTGAATTTTAAAGTTGCGACAGGGAACCCAGAAACCATTCTGGCCCTGTCTCACAATAGCTTTAATAACTCTTAACCTGTAACTCTTATGACCATTTCGTTTCTTCCACATGAAAATAGACTCATCAAGGTTCATTTACATAGCTTATACACTATTTAATTCCATTCCTATGAATTTTGGTGATTTTTCACATTCACGCCACTGCAGCTGGCAGCATCTGTTTTTAAGGTAGGACTTACCTATTTGGTAGTCTCCATGATTCAACTAGTCTTGCCATACATAGGTTCATATATGATCATTTTAACCATGCCAATGGCTGATCATATGACCAACATTCCCATTTCCAAACCATAGCCACATCATGACACCAAATATATACATACAACCCACAATTAGTCTAAGTTCATGCTCCCCTTTTCGAGCCATTTTCGCATGGCCATACACACTTACATTACAACGTATTTAACAAACAAGAGGTAGTCCTATACATGCCATCTCAAGTTCAATCAAAAAATTTATACCAAAGTGGAGGCTTGATAGTGTGGATGACTTCGACTTCAACGATCCCAAATCCGATTGCTTCGAGCGAAATCTAGAAAACTAAGAGCCAAAGCAACGGGGTAAGCATTTTTATGCTTAGTAAGTCTCAAGGAATATAATTAACTCTAATTACAGCAATACATTCACATAGCCAAATGCATCATTTCATTAATACACATTCTTACTTCACACTTCATCATTACATAAGTTCGCAAAGCATCAATCAATTCAATAACTGAAATTCATTAGTCGATTGAGCGAATGTTGCTCAAGCACGTCGACTTTCCAATGCACATATAACGTACCTTATCCTTTGGGCTTACCGAGTGTACTATTTGAATTCATTTCAGCAACCAGCACTCACCTCCAGCCCAAGATTCTTCGGAATATAACCGGATATAGTCACGTGCGCAAATGCCTTCGGGTCTTAGCCCGGATAGAATAACTCGCACGAATGCCTTCGGGCCTTAGCCCGGATATAGCCACTAGCACAATTGCCTTCGGGTCTTAACCCGGATAAAATTTCCAGCATAATTGTCTTCGGGCTTAGCCCGGATATCATTCAATTTCTCATGCACACATACATCAATAATTATTGGACATACATATTTCATTTTCGTTACTAAGGCTCAAACACAATTATAATCATTAGCATATTCGCCGCCGGACTTAGCCGGGTAGAATTCAAATACTCATACACACATAATCAATAATCATACACAACCATATTTCATCTCACATAATTCAAGTAAGGTCACTTCTTGAGGACTTACCTCGGATGTTGTCGAACGGCTTTTTCGGCTATTCGATCACCTTTTCCTTCCCTTTGTCCAATTGTGGCCCTCTTAGCTCTTGAGCTAATTCAAACAAATTCAATTTATTAAAACCTCATTGTGCTTGCTTATGGCCGAATATGACAAGGATTTTAAATGGTCATATGGCCACTCTTTAACTTGAATACACAATGGTCATACACATTTTATACTACATCAAGCAATTCAATACAATTTATTTGAGCATCAAGGAAATGCTAAGGCCTTCAATAGGTTACCCAAGGCCGAATATTCATGTACATGTTGAGGTCAATTTTGCACTTAATACCTTACAAAAACAGCATGCAATTTACTAATTAATGCTTTGCACATTGTGGCCCAAAACTTATAATATAGCATCAAGCACCTACATGTGTGCTAGGCCGAATTGTGCTTGCAATTTCACAAGCATTCTTCCACATCTTCTTCTTTAAACCAATATATTCATCACTTAGTTCATGACCAAAACATAATGTGCAATCATATATATGCATATAAGAGTATGGCCGAATTTTCAAGGTGTCCATAGCCATCCAAAACACAAATTTTAACTAACATGCAAGAAGCATGAATCATGCTCAAGAATGCATCATGGCCGAATATGACAATCATGTTCCTTTTCAACTTCAATCATGATAAAACAAAGAGAAAACTCAAAATCTTACTCATGAGTAGAAAATCCATCATTGCATGCATCATCATCAAGCTTCACACTTAGCATGCAATGGCTTTATCACCATAACAACTTTGCCCAAATACCATTTCCATGGCATAACAAAGATTTGAGCCATGGCTAACATGCACATCAAGTTAGCAACCAAGTCATGCATGAAACTCCTAACACAACCTCATACATACCTTAATCTTGATGTAAACTTAGCCAAATCTCCTTCTAGGTCTCTTCCAACCCAAGCATGAAGCAAAAATCCTCCCCCTTTTCCCTTAGTAATTTCGGCCAAGAAGATGAGAAAAGATGAACAAATTTTTCTTTTCTTTCCTTAGTACATTCGGCCAAGCCTATGGAGAAGGATGAACATTTTTTTCTTTTTTTTTCATACTCTTATTTTATTATTTCAAACATGCACCACTAGCAAAACATGTTTAAGACATGTTTTCTTTTGCCCATATTCATCACCATGGTCGCCACTATAGTCAAATTTGGGGAATTTGACATGCAAGGACAACATTTCCTAGTGTGCATCAATAGGCCACTTCCACATTTGCCTATCTCAAATTCTAAATTTTCTCACACAAGTCCTTTCTAGTGAAATTCACCTTTATAACACTAAATCAATCATCAAAAATGTCATACATGAATACTCACATATTATAGGCATCAAAATAAATTTTAAATTATTGCTATGCCTCGGTTTTGTGGTCCCAAACCACATTCGGCTAGGGTCTATTTTTGGCTGTCACAACCCCCTCTTAAGGAATTTTCGTCCCGAAAATCTTACCGTAAATAGGTTCGGATATCGCTCTCTCATAGAGTTCTCGGTCTCCCAAGTAGCTTCTTCTATCCGTGCTTGAGCCATAACACTTTCACTAGCGGAACCCGCTTGTTTCGCAACTCTTTCACTTCTCGTGATAGGATACGAATCGGTTCTTCTTCATAACTCATATTAGCTTGAATTTCAATTCTCGATGGACTAATCACGTGCGATGGGTGGGATCTATAACGTCAAGCATCGAAACGTGGAAGACATCGTGAACCTTTTTGAGTTCGGGGCAAAATCAAACGATATGCCCTTTGGACCGACTCGCTCGATATCTCATATGGCCCAATGAACCTCGGGCTCAACTTGCCCTTACTACCGAATCGAGTATCTTTTTCCAAGGCGATACCTTGAGAAACACTTTATCACCCACGATACTCGATATCCTTACGCTTCATATCGCGCGTCGACTTTCGACGATCGAAGGCTATCTTCAAACTTTCACGGATTACTTTCACTTTCGCTCAAAGATCCCTAATCAAATCCACCCGAAAATCTTGCTTTCACCAAGCTCGGTCCAAAACAATGGTGTACGGCATTTACGCTCGTACAAAGCCTCGTAGGGTGCCATCTTAATACTCGATTGAAAGCTATTGTTGTAAGCGAATTCAATCAACGGCAAATACCGTTCCCATGAACCACTAAACTCGAGGACGCAACATCTTAACATATCCTCGAGTATCCGAATTATCCGCCGGATTGACCATCGGTTTGGGGGTGAAAGGCGGTCTTTGAAATGCAACTTGGTACCCAAAGCTTCTTGCAACTTTTTCCAAAATCGCGAGGTAAATCTCGGATCTCTATCCCACACGATGGAAATAGGCACCCGTGTAATTTCACAATCTGAGAAACGATAATTCCGCTAATTTGTCCATTGAAAAATCCGTATGTACGGGGACAAAGTGGGCCGACTTAGTCAATCGATCTACCACGACCCAAATCGCATCCTTCTTACTTGTCGACAATGGCGGTCCGGATACAAAGTCCATTGTGACTCGATCCCATTTCCACTCGGGTATCATGATTGGTCAAGTAATCTCGAAGGCACCGATGTTCCGCTTTCACTTGTTGACATATTAAACATCTCAAACAAAGTCGAAATGTCTCGCTTCATACCATGCCACCAAAATCGACGTTTCAAATCATTGTACATCTTCGTACTCCGGGTGGATTGCCATTCGGCTACAATGGGCTTCATTCGAATTATCGAAATGAGTTCAATTCTTTGGGACACACAGACGACTTTTGAACCTCAAACAATCGTCATCGTCGATTTGAAACTCGAGTCCTTGTTCGAACACACGCAGCCGCTTTTGCAACCAACTCGTCATCGACTTTCGAGCTTCTCGAATTTGGTGTGTCAATAATGGTTTGGCTTTCATTTCAGCCACTAACACACCTGTCGGATCGGATAGACAAGTGCACATTCATCGCTCGTAAAGTGAATAACGATTTACGACTCAAGGCATCCGCAACCACATTCGCCTTTCGGGTGATAGTCAATGATCAGCTCATAATCCTTTAACACTCGAGCCAACGTCTTTGTCGCAGATTTAAGTCTCGTTGGGTCATCAAATACTGAGACTTTTGTGATCCGAGTATACATGGCACCTTTCACCAAATAAGTAATGTCGCCAAATCTTTAAGGCGAATACGATGGCGGCCAATTCGAGATCATGAGTCGGATAATTTTTCTCATGTGGCTTTAATTGCCTCGACGATAGGCCACAACTCGACCTTCTTGCATTAATACGCAACCTAACCCAAGTAGAGGCGTCGCTATAGATGACAAACTCCTTGCGGGACTCGGGTTGCACTAGAATTGGGGCTTCAGTCAAATAAGTTTTCGATTGATCGAAGCTTTTTGGCATTTCTCCGTCCATTCGAACTTAACATCCTTTTGGAGTAACCGTCATCGGCGTGGCTATCGTTGAGAAGCCTTTACAAATCGTCGGTAATAACAAGCAAGCCCCAAAAAGCTTGAACCTTAGTAATATTTCTGAGGCTTCCAATTTAGTATGGCTGAAATTTTATTCGTCGACTCGAAAACCCGATGAGATACCACATGACCCAAGAAGCTAACCTCTCTTAACCGAACTCACACTTGCTGAACTTAGCATATAATTGCTTGTCCCGTAAGATTTGCAAAGACTAACCGCAGTGTTCAAGATGTTCGGTCTCATTTCTTGAATAGACCAAGATGTCATCAATGAACACGACTACGAATCGATCCAAATATGGTCTAAAGATTCGATTCATTAAATCCATAAATACCGCGAGGGCATTAGTGAGCCCAAACGGCATCACCAGAACTCATAGTGACCATATCTTGTTACAAGGCGGTCTTGGGCACGTCTCAATCTCGGATTCGCAATTGATAGTAGCCCGATCTCAAATCTATTTTCGAGAACACCAAGCTCCTTCAGTTGATCGAACAAGTCATCAATACGTGGCAACGGATATTTGTTCTTTATCGTCGCTTTGTTAAGTCGACGATAGTCGATCTACAATCGCATGGTTCCATCCTTCTTCTTCACGAACAACACCGCGCACCCAAGGCGAAAAACTCAAGCGAGCAAAACCTCTATCCACCAATTCTTGCAACCGAGCTTTCAACTCCTTCAATTCGTTGGTGCCATACGATACGGAGCTATCGAATTGGAGTGGTACCGGTACCAATTCGATGCCAAATTCTATTTCCCGAACAGTGGTAAACCCGGCAATTCTTGGGAAAACATCCGGTATTCACAAACCACGCGCAGATTCGGGTTTCTTCTCGATTCCTTGTCATCGAGTACGACGCAAGGTACGCCGCACCCTTTTCTTGCATATTTCGGGCCAACATCGGCGATATTACGGTGGCAACCCTTTAAGTCCGTGGACTCAACCCAATTATTTCATTATTCGCAAGACCTCAAATCGATAGTTTTGCTCTTGCAATTTACAACCGCATCGTGCATGGTCAACCAATCCAAACCAAGAATAACATCGAACTCATCGAATGGCAAAAGCATTAAGTCCGCCGGAAAACAAGAACCTCGGAACACTAGGGGACTTTTCTTGCACACTTTGTTAACAAGCACGTAATGACCCAAAGGGTTTGACACCGAATTACAAACTCAAGAGACTCAATGGGCAAAGTCTTCTTTGGATGCTAAGGTTTCACATATATATGAATGAGTAGAACCAGGGTCAATCAAAGCAATTACATTTGTATTGAAAAGAGTGAAAGTACGGTAATAACATCCGGAGAGACAGCATCCTCGTGCGCGCGTATGGCATAAGTCCTAGCAGAGCACGAGCCTCGATCCGATGGTAGCATCTCTAGATCCTCTCGACCGCCATCGACATTGCCCATATTTCTAGGTGGCCTACCTCGGCGATGGTAGCACCGGGTTTGCGCTTCGACTTGCATTCTGCTCATGCATCCTCGGGCAATCCTTCATAAAGTGGTCACCGATCCACACTTATAGCAGAGCGATCACGAAACCAACAGCTCCCGAATGCCATTTGCCACAATGTGGACACTCGCCTCTCTCGGCGATCAATTACGCCATTGGCGATCGAGGTGACTCGTGTGGTCACAGGGGTCGATCGCGTCCTCGTCTAGAAAAGCCCAAACGCCTCTAGACCGGCTCGCATCATCTCGAAATCTCTTCGATGCTTGTTGAAGAGACTTTCCGAGGACCTCTTCGAATTCTCCAATCCCACATCAGCTTTTTGTTTCTCCTTTCTAAGCTCTTGACTTTACAAGCTCGCTCAACAAGTACTACGAACTCTCGTATCTCGAGAATGCCAACAAACATCCTTATATCATCATTCAGCCCATCCTCGAAGCGTTTACATAATAGCCGGACGAAATGCATTCTCGCGTCTGGCTAAGCCTCACAAACTTTCGTTCGTAGTCGGTAACGGACATAGAACCTTGCTTAAGATCAAGAAATTCCCTCCGCTTTTGGTCGATGAATCTCTGACTGATATACTTTTTTCGGAACTCGGTTTGAAAGAATTCCCAAGTCACTTGCTCTCTAGGCACCACAGTCGAGTACTCCACCAATAGTAGGCGGACTCGCGTAGCAAGGAGATGGTACACTTTAAGCACTCATCGGGTGTACAGGATAGCTCATCAAGCACCCGGATAGTGTTATCTAACCAAAATTCAGCGCGCTCGGCATCATCATCATCCGTAGCCTTAAATTCAGTGGCCCCATGTTTTGAATCCTATCGATTGGGGCTTACTTGACCTTATTTGGTCATCAACGGAGGTATTGTAGGTCTTGGGGTTGCATTTGTCGGGAATGGAGGTTGTGGAACAGTAGTGTTGGTTCGAATGTATTGATTAAACCATTCGTTCATCACACTATAAAAGGCTTGCTTAGCCTCGTCATTAGGATTGCTGGCCATAGGTTGAGAGTCCGCGGCGCTGTCCCTTGCGCGGGAGCAGCGCCACGCTCTCCACGTCATCAGCTATCGCTCGGTTGGGATCGGGATCCATTGCTATAAACAAACACAAAGTCAAATTGTCAGAAATCACCACACTATCGATTCATCATTTAATGGCATGTATAGCTAGACCCCAAACACATCACGGTAGTCCTAGAATCGACTAAACCGTGGCTCTGATACCAATAAAATTGTAACACCCCAAGCCCGAGACCATCGCTGGTGTCGGACCCGAGGGGTTAACAAGCCAAGTTCACATGTTTTTGCCCACCAATTTGACATTTCCAGTCAGGCTGGAAAACTGCGTCACTGTCGCCTTAAAAATCATATCTCGAGTTTCAAAACTCGGAAACTGGTTTCGTAAATTTTTCCTGAATTTAGACTCATATATCCATCCATGGATTTATTTCTAGGATTTTTGGTCGGGCCAATTGGTACAGTTTATTAGTTAAAGTTACCCATGTTACAGGGATCGACTGTTCTGACCTTCGCGCGGTATAACTTGAATATCTCTCTGTATAGGGATTTAATGCTGGTGTCGTTTGTTTCTAATGAAACTAGACTCAAAATTAAATCTGTACATGTAAGGTATGTCTCCTAATTCTTTTTGGATAATTTATAGTGAATTTTTAAAGTTGCGACAGGGAACCCAGAAACCATTCTGGCCCTGTCTCACAATAGCTTTAATAACTCTTAACCTGTAACTCTTATGACCATTTCGTTTCTTCCACATGAAAATAGACTCATCAAGGTTCATTTACATAGCTTATACACTATTTAATTCCATTCCTATGAATTTTGGTGATTTTTCACATTCACGCCACTGCAGCTGGCAGCATCTGTTTTTAAGGTAGGACTTACCTATTTGGTAGTCTCCATGATTCAACTAGTCTTGCCATACATAGGTTCATATATGATCATTTTAACCATGCCAATGGCTGATCATATGACCAACATTCCCATTTCCAAACCATAGCCACATCATGACACCAAATATATACATACAACCCACAATTAGTCTAAGTTCATGCTCCCTTTTGAGCCATTTTCGCATGGCCATACACACTTACATTACAACGTATTTAACAAACAAGAGGTAGTCCTATACATGCCATCTCAAGTTCAATCAAAAATTTATACCAAAGTGGAGGCTTGATAGTGTGGATGACTTGACTTCAACGATCCCAAATCCGATTGCTTGAGCGAAATCTAGAAAACTAAGAGCCAAAGCAACGGGTAAGCATTTTATGCTTAGTAAGTCTCAAGGAATATAATTAACTCTAATTACAGCAATACATTCACATAGCCAAATGCATCATTTCATTAATACACATTCTTACTTCACACTTCATCATTACATAAGTTCGCAAAGCATCAATCAATTCAATAACTGAAATTCATTAGTCGATTGAGCGAATGTTGCTCAAGCACGTCGACTTTCCAATGCACATATAACGTACCTTATCCTTTGGGCTTACCGAGTGTACTATTTGAATTCATTTCAGCAACCAACACTCACCTCCAGCCCAAGATTCTTGAATATAACCGGATATAGTCACGTGCGCAAATGCCTTGGTCTTAGCCGGATAGAATAACTTCATACGAATGCCTTCTGCCTTAGCCCGGATATAGCCACTAGCACAATTGCCTTGGTCTTAACCCGGATAAAATTTCCAGCATAATTGTCTTCGGCTTAGCCGGATATCATTCAATTTCTCATGCACACATACATCAATAATTATTGGACATACATATTTCATTTTAGTTACTAAGGCTCAAACACAATTATAATCATTAGCATATTCGCCTTGGGACTTAGCCGGGTAGAATTCAAATACTCATACACACATAATCAATAATCATACACAACCATATTTCATCTCACATAATTCAAGTAAGGTCACTTCTTGAGGACTTACCTCGGATGTTGTCGAACGGCTTTTTCGCTATTCGATCACCTTTTCCTTCCTTTGTCCAATTGTGGCCCTCTTAGCTCTTGAGCTAATTCAAACAAATTCAATTTATTAAAACCTCATTGTGCTTGCTTATGGCGAATATGACAAGGATTTTAAATGGTCATATGGCCACTCTTTAACTTGAATACACAATGGTCATACACATTTTATACTACATCAAGCAATTCAATACAATTTATTTGAGCATCAAGGAAATGCTAAGGCCTTCAATAGGTTACCCAAGGCCGAATATTCATGTACATGTTGAGGTCAATTTTGCACTTAATACCTTACAAAAACAGCATGCAATTTACTAATTAATGCTTTGCACATTGTATTAAAACTTATAATATAGCATCAAGCACCTACATGTGTGCTAGGCCGAATTGTGCTTGCAATTTCACAAGCATTCTTCCACATCTTCTTCTTTAAACCAATATATTCATCACTTAGTTCATGACCAAAACATAATGTGCAATCATATATATGCATATAAGAGTATGGCCGAATTTTCAAGGTGTCCATAGCCATCCAAAACACAAATTTTAACTAACATGCAAGAAGCATGAATCATGCTCAAGAATGCATCATGGCCGAATATGACAATCATGTTCCTTTTCAACTTCAATCATGATAAAACAAAGAGAAAACTCAAAATCTTACTCATGAGTAGAAAATCCATCATTGCATGCATCATCATCAAGCTTCACACTTAGCATGCAATGGCTTTATCACCATAACAACTTTGCCCAAATACCATTTCCATGGCATAACAAAGATTTGAGCCATGGCTAACATGCACATCAAGTTAGCAACCAAGTCATGCATGAAACTCCTAACACAACCTCATACATACCTTAATCTTGATGTAAACTTAGCCAAATCTCCTTCTAGGTCTCTTCCAACCCAAGCATGAAGCAAAAATCCTCCCCTTTCCCTTAGTAATTTCGCCAAGAAGATGAGAAAAGATGAACAAATTTTCTTTTCTTTCCTTAGTACATTCGGCCAAGCCTATGGAGAAGGATGAACATTTTTTCTCTTTTTTTTTCATACTCTTATTTTATTATTTCAAACATGCACCACTAGCAAAACATGTTTAAGACATGTTTTCTTTTGCCCATATTCATCACCATGGCCGGCCACTATAGTCAAATTTGGGGAATTTGACATGCAAGGACAACATTTCCTAGTGTGCATCAATAGGCCACTTCCACATTTGCCTATCTCAAATTCTAAATTTTCTCACACAAGTCCTTTCTAGTGAAATTCACCTTTATAACACTAAATCAATCATCAAAAAATGTCATACATGAATACTCACATATTATAGGCATCAAAATAAATTTTAAATTATTGCTATGCCTCGGTTTTGTGGTCCCGAAACCACATTCCGGCTAGGGTCTATTTTGGGCTGTCACAAAATCTATCTTTGAAAACACCGAGGCTCCCTTTAATTGATCAAACAAATCGTCAATTCGTGGCAATGGATATTTATTCTTTATCGTCACTTTATTGAGTTGACGATAGTCGATGCACAACCTCATGGTTCCGTCCTTCTTCTTCACAAACAATACAAAGCGCCCCATGGAGAAAAACTCGGATCGAGCGAAACCTCTATCCGTCAATTCTTACAATTGAACCTTCAATTCCTTTAATTCCGTTAATGCCATACGATACGGGGCTATTGAAATCGGCGTAGTACCGGTACAACCGATGCGTCAATTCCACTTCTCGAACCGGTGGCAATCCGGTAACTCCTCGGAAAAACATCTGAATACTCACAAACCATTGGTACCGATTCGAGTTTCCTTTCCGTCTCTTTACTCCCAAACACATACGCAAGGTATGTTTCACACCCTTTTCACATATCTTGACGGTCATAGAAGATATTATTGTCGCACTCCTTTTAAATCAAGAGACTCGACTCGGACTACCTCATTATTTGCACTCCTCAAATTAATGGTTTTCCTTTTGCGATCCACCTTTGCATCATGTACGGTCACCAATCCATACCAAGAATAACATCAATTCATGAAATGGTAGAAGCATCGATCGGCCGGAAAGCAGATTCTCGAATTATTAGGGGCATCTCTTGCACACTTTATCAACAAGCACGTATTGACCCAAAGGGTTTGACACTCGAATTACGAACTCGAGAGACTCAGCGGTAGAGTCTTCTTTGGATGCTAAGGTTTCACATACATATGAGTGAGTAGAGCCGGGTCAATCAATGCAATCACAAGAGTATCAAAGAGAGTAAAAGTACCGTGATAACGTCGGGGAGGATGCCTCCTCTCGTGCGCTGGATGGCATATGCTCTAGCAGAGCACGGGTCTCGGATCGGACGGCCAGTATTAGAGGCTCCTCTCGATTACCACCCCTACCTCCAGAGATTCTCGGGGCCTACCTCCAGCCGTCGTTCCACTAGGTCTTGCACCTTGCGTCTTATTCCTCTCATCTAGCTCGTGCAATCTCTAATGAAGTGGTCCTTGAACCGCATCCATAACAGCCCTATTAACAGACTTACCCCAACATTCACCTAGGTGTCGTCTTCCACATTGGGGGCATTCAGGTCTCTCTTGACGATTATTGCCCACACTAGCTCTCAAGTAGCTCGGAGTCCGTCAATGGTGGGGCTCTAATGGAAATTCCAGCGATCGTCCTCGACTTCTTGGTGTCCTCCACGAACCTCTTTACAGCCGAGAACGGAGCTTTACTCGTCAATCTTTTACGGTAATCTCTTGCTTCAAATTCAGCCTTCTTCTTCTCCTCCCAAGTTCTTCCGCCTTGCGAGCTCGTTCGACTAGTGTCACGAACTCCTTTATCTCCAAAATTCCCACTAGTAACTTTAACTCTTCATTCAATCCTTCTTCAAATCTTTTGCACATCGCAACCTCATCAGCCACACACTCCGAGCATACCGACTAAGTCTTACGAACTCATGTTCAGTATTCGAATCTGATCATCCGGCCTTGCTTGAGTTCCAAGAATTCCTTACGCTTCGATCGATGAACCGTTGACTAATGTATTTCTTTCGAAATTGGATTGGAAGAAATCCCAAGTAACTCGTTCATTTGGGACTATGGAAATTAAAGTCCTCCACCAATAGTAAGTGAGTCTCATAACAAGGATATAGCACACTTAAGACATTCGTCGGTGTGCATGATGATTCATCTAACACTCTAATGGTGTTATCGAGCTAGAACTCGGCCTTTCGGCATCATCGGTAACTATGGCCTTGAACTCCTCGGCCCCACGCTTCCTAATCAAGTCCACGGTGGTTTACTCAGCCTCACAGGATCAGAATCGGAGGCATTGCGGGCTCTTGGGGTGGAGTATTTAAATTCGGGAATGGTTGGACAGCCGGGTTGGTTCGGGCATATTATGCGACCCACTCATTCATCATAGTGAAGAAGGCTTGTTTCGCCCTTCATTTTGATTATTCGCGGATGACTGAGGCTCAACAGCGGTGTCCCTTGCAGAGCAGCCGCTACACTTTCAACGTCATCCGCCAAGGGTCTCTCTACCGGGTTCCATCGCTAATCAAAACAAAAATTTCAACCGTCGAAGTCATCACATTATTAAGCACTATCAATTTGGCATGTATAGCTAGACTCACACGCTATGGTAGTCCTAGAACTGACTAAACCATAGCTCTGATACCAATAAAATTGTAACACCCTAACTCGTGACCGGCGCCGTGTCGAACACGAGGGGTTAACGAGACAAATCCTCTTAAAGTACCGACCAATTTGGCATTTCTGGACAGGCTGGAAAACTGCGTCACCGTCGCCTTAAAAATCATATCTCGAGTTCCAAAACTCGGAAACTGGTTTCGTAAATTTTCCCTGAATTTAGACTCATATATCCATCCATGTATTTATTTTTAGAATTTTTGGTTGGGCCAATTGGTACAGTTTATTAGTTAAAGTCACCCATGTTACAGGGATCGACTGCTCTGACCTCCGCGCGTTACAACTTGAATATCTTTCTGTACAGGGCTTTAATACTGGTGCCGTTTATTTCTAATGAAACTAGACTCAAAATGGAATCTGTACATATAAGGCATGACTCCTAATTCTTTCTGGATAATTTATGGTAAATTTTCAAAGTTGCGACAGGGGACCCAGAAATCGTTCTGGCCCTGTCTCACGAGAACTTTAATATCTCCCAGTATACTGCTCATATGGTCGTTTCGTTTCGTCCATATAAAAATAGATTCATCAAGGATCAGTTCCATAATTTACTCACTATTTAATTCTACTTCTACTATTTTTAGTGATTTTCAATCTCATCTCACTGCTGCTGTCCGCAACAGTTACTGCAGTAGACTATGCCAATTTCATGAATTTTTCCTTGGCCTTAATCATCCATCATACATGACACAAATTATGGCCACCTTAACAAAATTTGAGTTTCTAAGACTCGTGGCTATAGGTTCTAACATCCCACTCGACGACCACATAGGCCATTTTCACATGGCTTAAAGTTTACAACCCACAATTCGACAAAATATAATAGCCTATACATGCCAAATGTTCTTCAACAACAAAAACAATACCACAAGATTTCAGCGGTGTGATGACTTCAACGACGGTTCCGAGCACGCAACAATACGAGTCCAAGAGACCTAAAATGGGTGACAAGAAAACACCGAGTGAGTTTACAACTCGATGAAGTCATAAGCATTCGTCAATCCATCGATAAAGTTACTACTACATGTACAACAAATGAGGCTAGGTACTCGTCCATATCGAATCTATACCATAATACCTCGGACCTTTCGGTCCAATCTCGCACTAATTCATACATCCACATTTCATATTCTACACAACAAGATAATCAAGCATTTTTACACATTAACTCATTTTCCAGCACAACCATACAATTTCAATCATCACATAGATTTAAGGCTTACCAAATTCAACCCCAAGCATGAACGTATTACCTATTCGTCATGAGCTCAAGGTACTTACCCGATCCGCTGTCCATACTCACTCGATGGAGACACACCCTCCATATAATTGTTCGATTGGAGATATTTATATATATATATAGAGTACGCACACACAGTGCTTAATACTCGATTTCGCACACTTAGTGCCATGCGATTTAAGCCCGCACACATAGTGCCATGCCCTTCGAGCTCGCACACTGTAACACCCCAAACCCGAGACCATCGCCGGTGTCGGACCCGAGGGTTAACAAACCAAGTTCACATGTTTTTGCCCACCAATTTGACATTTCCAGTCAGGCTGGAAAACTGCGTCACTGTCGCCTTAAAAATCATATCTCGAGTTTCAAAACTCGGAAACTGGTTTCGTAAATTTTCCCTGAATTTAGACTCATATATACATCCATGGATTTATTTCTAGGATTTTTGGTCGGGCCAATTGGTACAGTTTATTAGTTAAAGTTACCCAAGTTACAGGGATCAACTGCTCTGACCTTCGCGCGGTATAACTTGAATATCTCTCTGCACAGGGCTTTAATGCTGGTGTCGTTTGTTTCTAATGAAACTAGACTCAAAATGGAATCTGTACATATAAGGTATATCTCCTAATTCTTTTGGATAATTTATAGTGAATTTTTAAAGTTGCGACAGGGAACCCAGAAACCATTCTGGCCCTGTCTCACAATAGCTTTAATATCTCTTAACCTGTAACTCCTATGACCGTTTCGTTTCTTCCATATGAAAATAGACTCATCAAGGTTCATTTACATAGCTTATTCACTATTTGATTCCATTCCTATGAATTATGGTGATTTTTCACATTCACGCCACTGCAGCTGGCAGCATCTGTTTTAAGGTAGGACTTACCTATTTGGTAGTCTCCATGATTCAACTAATCTTGCCATACATAGGTTCATATATGATCATTTTAACCATGCCAATGGCTGATCATATGACCAACATTCCCATTTCCAAACCATAGCCACATCATGACCCCAAATATATATACATACAACCCACAATAAGTCTAAGTTCATGCTCCCTTTTGAGCCATTTTCGCATGGCCATACAAACTTACATTACAACGTATTTAACAAACAAGAGGTAGTCCTATACATGCCATCTCAAGTTCAACCAAAATTTATACCAAAATGGAGGCTTGATAGTGTGGATGACTTGACTTCAACGATCCCAAATCCGATTGCCTCGGCGAAATCTAGAAAACTAAGAGCCAAAGCAACGGGGTAAGCATTTTTATGCTTAGTAAGTCTCAAGGAATATAATGAACTATAATTTACAGCAATACATTCACATAGCCAAATGCATCATTTCATTAATACACATTCTTACTTCATACTTCATCATTGTATAAGTTCGCAAAGCATCAATCAATTCAATAACTGAAATTCATTAGTCGATTGAGCGAATGTTGCTCAAACACGCCGACTTTCCAATGCACATATAACGTACCTTATCCTTTGGGCTGTCCGAGTGTACTAATTAAATTCATTTCAGCAACCAACACTCACCTCCAGCCCAAGATTCTTCGGAATATAACCGGATATAATCACGTGCACAAATGCCTTCGGGTCTTAGCCCGGATAGAATAACTCATACGAATGCCTTGGCCTTAGCCCGGATATAACCACTAGCACAATTGCCTTGGTCTTAACCCGGATATAATTTCCAACATAATTGTCTTCGGCTTAGCCCGATATCATTCAATTTCTCATGCACACATACATCAATAATCATTGGACATACATATTTCATTTTCGTTACTAAGGCTCAAACACAATTAATATCATTAGCATATTCGCCGGACTTAGCCCGTGGAATTCAAATACTCATACACACATAATCAATAATCATACACATCCATATTTCATCTCACATAATTCAAGTAAGGTCACTTCTTGAGGACTTACCTCGGATGTTGTCGAACGGCTTTTTCGCTATTCGATCACCTTTTCCTTCCCTTGTCCAATTGTGGCCCTCTTAGCTCTTGAGCTAATTCAAACAAATTCAATTTATTAAAACCTCATTGTGCTTGCTTATGGCGAATATGACAAGGATTTTAAATGGTCATATGGCCACTCTTTAGCTTGAATACACAATGGTCATGCACATTTTATACTACATCAAGCAATTCAATACAATTTATTTGAGCATCAAGGAAATGCTAAGGCCTTCAATAGGCTACCCAAGGCCGAATATTCATGTACATGTTGAGGTCAATTTTGCACTTAATACCTCACAAAACAGCATGCAATCTACTAATTTATGCTTTGCACATTGTGGCCCAAAACTTATAATATAGCATCAAGCACTTATATGTGTGCTAGGCAATTGTGCTTGCAATTTCACAAGCATTCTTCCACATTTTCTTCTTTAAATCAATATATTCATCACTTAGTTCATAACCAAACATAATGTGCAATCATATATATGCATATATGAGCATGGCGAATTTTCAAGGTGTCCATAGCCATCCAAAACACAAACTTTTAACTAACATGCAAGAAGCATGAATCATGCTCAAGAATGCATCATGGCCAAGTATGACAATCATGCTCCTTTTCAACTTTAATCATGATAAAACAAAGAGAAAACTCAAAATCTTACTCATGCTTATTTGTTTACTATTTCTCCCTAATGCCCAACAAAACATGTTTCATGACATGTTTGACCCATATTCTTTGTCATGGCGGCCATTACTTGTAGAAAGGGGAATTTGACATGCAAGTCCATTATTTTGCATGCATGCTTTAATTAGTCATCACCTATTTCCCTATCGTACTTTCAAAGTTCACTACTAAGTCCTTTCTTATAATTTAGCACCTAATTAATAAAAATCGAGACACGAAATATTTACGCATACCAATTCCACATACAATAAGTACGGAATATAACACTTAATTATTCTTGTGACTCGGTTTCGTGGTCCCAAACCACTCTCCGACTAGGGTCACATTCGGGTGTCACAACTCTCCCCACTCAAGAGATTTTCGTCCCCAAAAGCTTACCGTAAATAGGTTCGGATATCGCTCTCTCATTGAGTTCTCGGTCTCCCAAGTAGCTTCTTCTATCCCGTGCTTGAGCCATAACACTTTCACTAGCGGAACCCGCTTGTTTCGCAACTCTTTCACTTCTCGTGATAGGATATGAATTGGTTCTTCCTCATAACTCATATTAGCTTGAATTTCAATTTCTGATGGACTAATCACGTGCGATGGATCGGATCTATAACGTCGAAGCATCGAAACGTGGAAGACATCGTGAACCTTTTTGAGTTCAGGGGGCAAAATCAAACGATATGCCACTGGACCGACTCGCTCTGATATCTCATATGGCCCAATGAACCTCGGGCTCAACTTGCCCTTACGGCCGAACCTGAGTATTTTTTTCCAAGGCGATACCTTGAGGAACACTTTATCACCCACCTGATACTCGATATCCTTACGCTTCATATCCGCGTACGACTTCTGACGATCGAAGGCTATCTTCAAACTTTCACGGATTACTTTCACTTTACATTGGCATCCCTAATCAAATCCACCGAAAATCTTGCTTTCACCAAGCTCGGTCAAAACAATGGTGTACGGCATTTACGCCCGTACAAAGCCTCGTAGGTGCCATCTTAATACTCGATTGAAAGTTGTTGTTGTAGCGAATTCAATCAACGGCAAATACCGTTCCCATGAACCACTAAACTCGAGGACGCAACATCTTAACATATCCTCAAGTATCTGAATTACCCGCTCGGATTGACCATCGGTTTGGGGGTGGAAGGCAGTGCTGAAATGCAACTTGGTACCCAAAGCTTCTTGCAACTTTTTCCAAAACCGCGAGGTAAATCTCGGATCTCTATCCGACACGATAGAAATAGGCACCCCGTGTAATTTCACAATCTGAGAAACGTACAATTCCGCTAATTTGTCCATTGAAAATCCGTGACGACGGGGACAAAGTGGGCCGACTTAGTCAATCGATCTACCACGACCCAAACCGCATCCTTCTTACTTGTCGACAATGGCAGTCCGGATACAAAGTCCATTGTGACTCGATCCCATTTCCACTCGGGTATCGTGATTGGCTGAAGTAATCCTGAAGGCACCTGATGTTCCGCTTTCACTTGTTGACATATTAAACATCTTGAAACAAAGTCGGAGATGTCTCGCTTCATACCATGCCACCAAAATCGACGTTTCAAATCATTGTACATCTTCGTACTCCCGGTGGATTGCCATTCGGCTACAATGGGCTTCATTCGAATTATCGAAATGAGTTCAATTCTTTGGGACACACAGACGACTTTTGAACCTCAAACAATCGTCATCGTCGATTTGAAACTCGAGTCCTTGTTCGAACACACGCACTCGTTTTGCAACCAACTCGTCATCGACTTTCGAGCTTCTCGAATTTGGTGTGTCAATAATGGTTTGGCTTTCATTTCAGCCACTAACACACCGTCGGATCGGATAGACAAGTGCACATTCATCGCTCGTAAAGTGAATAACGATTTACGACTCAAGGCATCCGCAACTACATTCGCCTTTCCGGGTGATAGTCAATGATCACTCATAATCCTTTAACACTCGAGCCAACGTCTTTGTCGCAGATTTAAGTCTCGTTGGGTCATCAAATACTTGAGACTTTTGTGATCCGAGTATACATGGCACCTTTCACCAAATAAGTAATGTCGCCAAATCTTTAAGGCGAATACGATGGCGGCCAATTCGAGATCATGAGTCGGATAATTTTTCTCATGTGGCTTTAATTGCCTCGACGACAGGCCACAACTCGACCTTCTTGCATTAATACGCAACCTAACCCAAGTAGAGAGGCGTCGCTATAGATGACAAACTCCTTGCGGACTCGGGTTGCACTAGAATTGGGGCTTCGGTCAAATAAGTTTTCATTGATCGAAGCTTTTTGGCATTTCTCCGTCCATTCAACTTAACATCCTTTTGGAGTAAGCGTCATCGGCGTGGCTATCGTTGAGAAGCCTTTACAAATCGTCGGTAGAGTAACCTAAGAAGCCCCAAAAGCTTGAACCTCATTAATATTTCTGAGGCTTCCAATTTAGTATGGCTGAAATTTTATTGAATTCGACTCGAATACCGATGCTGAATACCACATGACCCAAGAAGCTTACCTCTCTTAACCGTAACTCACACTTGCTGAACTTAGCATATAATTGCTTGTCCCGTAAAATTTGCAGACTAACCGCAGTGTTCAAGATGTTCGGTCTCATTTCTTGAATAGACCAAGATGTCATCAATGAACACGACTACGAATCGATCCAAATATGGTCTAAAGATTCGATTCATTAAATCCATAAATACCGTTAGGGCATTAGTGAGCCCAAACGGCATCACCAGAACTCATAGTGACCATATCTCGCTCAAGGCGTCTTGGGCACGTCTCAATCTCGGATTCGCAATTGATAGTAGCCCGATCTCAAATCTATTTTCGAGAACACCGAGGCTCCCTTCAGCTTGATCGAACAAGTCATCAATACGTGGCAGCGGATATTTGTTCTTTATCGTCGCTTTGTTAAGTCGACGATAGTCGATGCATAGTCGCATGGTTCCATCCTTCTTCTTCACGAACAACACCGCGCACCCAAGGCGAAAAACTCGGGCGAGCAAAACCTCTATCCACCAATTCTTGCAACCGAGTTTTCAACTCCTTCAATTCCGTTGGTGCCATACGACACGGAGCTATCGAAATTGGGGTGGTACCGGTACCAATTCGATGCCAAATTCTATTTCTCGAACAGTGGTAAACCCGGCAATTCTTCGGGAAAACATCCGGTATTCACAAACCACGCACAGATTCGGGTTTCTTCTCGATTCCTTGTCATCGAGTACGACGCAAGGTACGCCGCACCCTTTTCTTACATATTTACGGGCCAACATCACGATATTACGGTGGCAACCCTTTAAGTCCGTGGACTCAACCCGAATTATTTCATTATTCGCGCACCTCAAATCGATAGTCTTGCTCTTGCAATTTACAACCGCATCGTGCATGGTCAACCAATCCAAACCAAGAATAACATCGAACTCATCGAATGGCAAAAGCATTAAGTCCGCGGAAAACAAGAACCTCGGAACACTAGGGACTTTTCTTGCACACTTTGTTAACAAGCACGTAATGACCCAAGGGTTTGACACCGAATTACAAACTCAAGAGACTCAATGGGCAAAGTCTTCTTGGATGCTAAGGTTTCACATATATAAGAATGAGTAGAACCAGGGTCAATCAAAGCAATTACATTTGTATTGAAAAGAGTGAAAGTACCGGTAATAACATCCGGAGAGGCGGCATCCTCGGCGTGCGCGTATGGCATAAGTCCTAGCAGAGCACGAGCCTCGGATCGATGGTAGCATCTCTAGATCCTCTCGACCGCCAACGACATTGCCCATATTTCTAGGTGGCCTACCTCGGCGATGGTAGCACCGGGTTTGCACTCGACTTGCATTCTGTTCATGCATCCTCGGGCAATCCTTCATAAAATGGTCGGCCGATCCACACTTATAGCGAGGAGCGATCACGAAACCAACAGCTCCTCGAATGCCATTTGCCACAATGTGGACACTCGTCCTCTCTCGGCGATCATTTCCGCCACCAAGCAATCGAGGTGACTCGTGTGGTCACAGGGGTCGATCGCGTCCTCGTCTAGAAAATCCCAAACGCCTCTAGACCGGCTCGCATCATCTCGAAATCTCTTCGATGCTTGTTGAAGAGACTTTCCGAGGACCTCTTTCGAATTCTCCAATCCCCACATCAGCTTTTGTTTCTCCTTTCTAAGCTCTTGACTTTACAAGCTCGCTCAACAAGTACTACGAACTCTCGTATCTCGAGAATGCCAACAAACATCCTTATATCATCATTCAGCCCATCCTCAAGCGTTTGCACATAATAGCTTCGGACGAAATGCATTCTCGCAGCGTCTGGCTAAGCCTCACAAACTTTCGTTCAGAGTCGGTAGCGGACATAGAACCTTGCTTAAGATCAAGGAACTCCCTCCGCTTTTGGTCGATGAATCTCGATCGATATACTTTTTTGAACTCGGTTAGAAAGAATTCCCAAGTCACTTGCTCTCTAGGCACCACAAGTCGAGTACTCCACCAATAGTAGGCGGACTCGCGTAGCAAGGAGATGGTACACTTTAAGCACTCATCGGTGTACAGGATAGCTCATCAAGCACCGGATAGTGTTATCTAACCATAATTCAGCTCGCTCGGCATCATCATCATCCGTAGCCTTAAATTCAGTGGCCCCATGTTTTCGAATCCTATCGATGGGGCTTACCCGACCTTATTGGGTCGATCCACGGAGGTATTGTAGGTGCGGGGTTGCATTAAATCGGGAATGGAGGTGGTGGAACAACCGTGTTGGTTCGAATGTATTGATTAAACCATTCGTTCATCACACTATAAAAGGCTTGCTTAGCCTCGTCATTAGGATTGCTGGCCATAGGTTGAGAGTCCGCCGGCGTTGTCCCTTGCGGGAGCAGGCGCCACACTCTCCACATCATCAGCTATCGCTTCGGTTGGGATCGGGATCCATTGCTATAAACAAACATGAAGTCAAATTGTCGAATTCATCACACTATCGATTCATCATTTAATGGCATGTATAGCTAGACCCCAAACACATCACGGTAGTCCTAGAATCGACTAAACCGTGGCTCGATACCAATAAAATTGTAACACCCCAAACCCGAGACCATCGCCGTGTCGGACCCGAGGGTTAACAAACCAAGTTCACATGTTTTTGCCCACCAATTTGACATTTCCAGTCAGGCTGGAAAACTGCGTCACTGTCGTCTTAAAATCATATCTCGAGTTTCAAAACTCGGAAACTGGTTTCGTAAATTTTCCTGAATTTAGACTCATATATACATCCATGGATTTATTTCTAGGATTTTGGTCGGGCCAATTGGTACAGTTTATTAGTTAAAGTTACCCAAGTTACAGGGATCGACTGCTCTGACCTTCGCGCGGTATAACTTGAATATCTCTCTGCACAGGGCTTTAATGCTGGTGTCGTTTGTTTCTAATGAAACTAGACTCAAAATGGAATCTGTACATATAAGGTATATCTCCTAATTCTTTTGGATAATTTATAGTGAATTTTAAAGTTGCGACAGGGAACCCAGAAACCATTCTGGCCCTGTCTCACAATAGCTTTAATATCTCTTAACCTGTAACTCCTATGACCGTTTCGTTTCTTCCATATGAAAATAGACTCATCAAGGTTCATTTACATAGCTTATTCACTATTTGATTCCATTCCTATGAATTATGGTGATTTTCACATTCACGCCACTGCAGCTGGCAGCATCTGTTTTAAGGTAGGACTTACCTATTTGGTAGTCTCCATGATTCAACTAATCTTGCCATACATAGGTTCATATATGATCATTTTAACCATGCCAATGGCTGATCATATGACCAACATTCCCATTTCCAAACCATAGCCACATCATGACCCCAAATATATATACATACAACCCACAATAAGTCTAAGTTCATGCTCCCTTTTCGAGCCATTTTCGCATGGCCATACAAACTTACATTACAACGTATTTAACAAACAAGAGGTAGTCCTATACATGCCATCTCAAGTTCAACCAAAATTTATACCAAAATGGAGGCTTGATAGTGTGGATGACTTGACTTCAACGATCCCAAATCCGATTGCCTCGGCGAAATCTAGAAAACTAAGAGCCAAAGCAACGGGTAAGCATTTTTATGCTTAGTAAGTCTCAAGGAATATAATGAACTATAATTTACAGCAATACATTCACATAGCCAAATGCATCATTTCATTAATACACATTCTTACTTCATACTTCATCATTGTATAAGTTCGCAAAGCATCAATCAATTCAATAACTGAAATTCATTAGTCGATTGAGCGAATGTTGCTCAAACACGTCGACTTTCCAATGCACATATAACGTACCTTATCCTTTGGGCTGTCCGAGTGTACTAATTAAATTCATTTCAGCAACCAACACTCACCTCCAGCCCAAGATTCTTGAATATAACCGGATATAATCACGTGCACAAATGCCTTGGTCTTAGCCGGATAGAATAACTTCATACGAATGCCTTGGGCCTTAGCCGGATATAACCACTAGCACAATTGCCTTGGTCTTAACCGGATATAATTTCAGCATAATTGTCTTGGGCTTAGCCCGGATATCATTCAATTTCTCATGCACACATACATCAATAATCATTGGACATACATATTTCATTTTCGTTACTAAGGCTCAAACACAATTAATATCATTAGCATATTCGCCTTCGGGACTTAGCCGGGTGGAATTCAAATACTCATACACACATAATCAATAATCATACACATCCATATTTCATCTCACATAATTCAAGTAAGGTCACTTCTTGAGGACTTACCTCGGATGTTGTCGAGCGGCTTTTTCGGCTATTCGATCACCTTTTCCTTCCCTTGTCCAATTGTGGCCCTCTTAGCTCTTGAGCTAATTCAAACAAATTCAATTTATTAAAACCTCATTGTGCTTGCTTATGGCGAATATGACAAGGATTTTAAATGGTCATATGGCCACTCTTTAGCTTGAATACACAATGGTCATGCACATTTTATACTACATCAAGCAATTCAATACAATTTATTTGAGCATCAAGGAAATGCTAAGGCCTTCAATAGGCTACCCAAGGCCGAATATTCATGTACATGTTGAGGTCAATTTTGCACTTAATACCTCACAAAACAGCATGCAATCTACTAATTTATGCTTTGCACATTGTGGCCCAAAACTTATAATATAGCATCAAGCACTTATATGTGTGCTAGGCCGAATTGTGCTTGCAATTTCACAAGCATTCTTCCACATTTTCTTCTTTAAATCAATATATTCATCACTTAGTTCATAACCAAACATAATGTGCAATCATATATATGCATATATGAGCATGGCCGAATTTTCAAGGTGTCCATAGCCATCCAAAACACAAACTTTTAACTAACATGCAAGAAGCATGAATCATGCTCAAGAATGCATCATGGCCAAGTATGACAATCATGCTCCTTTTCAACTTTAATCATGATAAAACAAAGAAAACTCAAAATCTTACTCATGCTTATTTGTTTACTATTTCTCCCTAATGCCCAACAAAACATGTTTCATGACATGTTTGACCCATATTTCTTTGTCATGGCCGGCCATTACTTGTAGAAAGGGGGAATTTGACATGCAAGTCCATTATTTTGCATGCATGCTTTAATTAGTCATCACCTATTTCCCTATCGTACTTTCAAAGTTCACTACTAAGTCCTTTCTTATAATTTAGCACCTAATTAATAAAAATCGAGACACGAAATATTTACGCATACCAATTCCACATACAATAAGTACGGAATATAACACTTAATTATTCTTGTGACTCGGTTTCGTGGTCCCGAAACCACTCTCCGACTAGGGTCACATTCGGGGTGTCACACACACTTAGTGCCATATATTTCCAGCATGCACACTTAGTGCCATATATTTCCAGCACGCACACTTAGTGCCAATCTCGTCACCGTACACACGTATTGCCCGCACACTTAGCGCCGAAAGCAAACTTTCTACACATTTCACTATTTCTTTTACATTCAACAATTGTCATCACTCCATACACATACATTTTCATTTATATATATATATCATCCCATTAAACACAATTGCATAAATTTTACAATCATTTAAGCAATATCAAATACGTGCTTAATGACTTACCTCGTGTTGGGTAAAATAGTTCCAAGTCGGCTACTCGATGACCTTCGTCTTTCCTTGCTTGATTCTCCTTCTTTAACTCCTTGAGCTTAATCAATAAATCACTGGTTTAACCATCTTGCTAAACATTCATAATTCAACTACACATGCATATGTATGCTTGTATATTCGCAACCATTCTTACTAATCGCCCATTTGGTCGATTATACACCTAACCGAATATGCACCAAAACTTGATTCAACATTACCTACATACTCACTTTAATGGCGAATATATATATATGTACAATGTCAACTAACATCTTTTAATCACCTAATTTCATCTCATGAACATTTAATCAAATTTTCCCAATCTAGCATATATTTTCACATCCATTTGTAACATCATGTACAAACACATATACACATATATCAAAACACAAATTTTACCTATCATGCAACAAGCATAAATCGCACTTATGAGCATGCCATGGCGAATACATCCCACACCATCCCCTTTCAATTTTTGGTCATGGTTAAACAAAGAAAACTCCATGTCTTACTCAAGAATGCTAAAAGAAATTTCAAGAGTAGTCAATCCATCATTACATGTATCATCAACAAGCTTCACATTTAGCATGCAATGACTTTAACACAATATCAACCTTGGCCAAATACCATTTCCATGGCATAACAAGGATTTGAACCATGGGCTAACATGAACATCAAGTTAGTAACTAAAACATGCATGAATCTCATGACACAACCTCAAACATACCTTAATCTTGACACAAGTATGACCAAATCTCCTTCTAGTTCTCTTCTAAACCAAGCATGAAGCAAAATCCTTCCTTTTTCCCTTAGTATTTTCAGCCAAGATTTTGAGAATGGATGAACAATTTTTTCCTTTCTTTTCCTCTACTCACGGCAACAAAGGGGGGCATCCATGCTCATTTTTTTCATTTCTTTATTTTTTCTACATAATCCACTAACTAAACATGTTGGAAACATGTTCCCTGCCCATATTCTTGTCATGGCCGGCCACTCACCTTAGGAAGTGGGTTATTTGACATGCAAGGACAACTATTTTCCCACATGTATTAATAGGCCACCTTACAATTGCCTAGCACATTTCTAAATTTTCTCACATAAGTCCTATTTGATAAAAATTCACTTACTATTAACAAAATCCAAACACGAAATTTTCACACATGCATATATACATATAATGAGCATCAATTATGATGGTTAATTATTATTATGACTCGGTTTGGTGGTCCCGAAACCACTTTCCGACTAGGGTCGATTTAGGGATGTCACATTTACAGTGTAATATATAGAACTTAGTAGTCCATTCATCAAAAATTTAAAATCACCTATCATCATGCCAACTTTATTTGTAAACACAAGCAACCTATGTACATGCTCCTAACCAATCACTTGTATTTCTACAAGCTCAAGCACACCAAAGACAAGAAAAATCAAAGAAAACGTAAAAATTTTAAAACAAATTTTCTATGTTACCCGCCCCCAACACACACACATTTTATTTGACACATCTTCAATGTGTGGCCCATAAAAAGATGAAGAAAGAAGTTACCTGATTGATCGTGGTTGTTCCAACTGCTAATGGTAAGTTCTTCCTCCTTTGTTCGTTAACAGCTCAAATTGTTATGTCTCCTTTGTGTTGGGTTTCTATATATAATATTTAACCAATCTACAAGACAACTAAAAGTTTTATATTTGTTCCTAATCCTAAAATAAATTTAAATCATCCTTAAAGAAATTAATACAACCCAAAAAGAAATATTCAATTCAGTAATTACAAAAAATACAAATCCTTAGTAATAAGAAACACATTTAATTTTACTAAAGCCATCTTCTCCTAAAAATTAAAATCCTATTAACTTAATTCTAAATATTATTCATCATCTTCTTGAAATCCTCTTTTCTCCTTTTCTCTTTCTATTTCATCTGTAGAAGAATAAATTGCTTGAATATGTCATCATCGAATAGTTTCCTTGGGGGATTCATGGTTTTATCCATTTGTTCAATAGGGACTCTTGCTCTTTTGCACAATTCTATAATCAAACGAGGAAAAAATATTGCATTTCCTAAATTCTTTATGCAGTCAACCATATTCTTGTATATCCATGTACCAATACATATTTGTTTCTTTTGGAGGATCTCATATGTTATGATAGCTTGAATTGGGCTGATCTCTAACAATTCTATTATAGGCCATATTCTCAAATAGACAAACTTCACCCACATCTTGGCTTTTGGTGTCATTAGCTCTTGATTGAATGTCTCGGGTATTACTATTCCTACCCGATATGTCCACATCTCTTTCCCTTCCATTAAAAATCTCAATATTTCTTCTTTATCTATATTTTTGAATTCCTTCATATCTGTTTTATAGAGATAATCGCGATAATAATATGGCACATCATAACATTGGAAAATACTCATCTCAGTTACCGGAACATTAACCCTTCTGACCTTCATAAAAGAACTCATCTCGTAGAATGGTTTGGTTTCTTCCCTTTTTTTTAATGCTAGATAAAATTCTTGCACCATGGGAATTATTGTAGGCTCTTCGAATGGTAAACAAAATTTTGTTCATTCTATTTCTGTTGCATTTTCTCATATTCCTTTGCAATTCCTCATGAAAGGATCAAATCCCTACTCTTGAATGAAGGTATACGGTTGTAGTTGTTGCAAGTATTTATCCATGTCGCCTTCTTGGAACTCAAAAACTAGGCTTGAAGCACTTACCCTGAAACTAGCCATTTGACAATCTATTTTTGCTGAAATTCCCTACACAATCTATTATTTCTTCAATTTGATTTCTTTTTCTTTCTTTGCTGGTGATAAATAAAAGGATCAGTGTGACCTATTTATAAATTAGAATGAAAGAATCAAGTATTTAAGAATTATAGTTTATTTCTACTATGCAAGAATTTAAAGAACAAAATTCCTAATATAATTAAACTACAAAAAACGTTAGCAATTAGTGTTAGCTCGAAAAAACATAGTTATGCAGTGATGTCGCAACATCCCTCACAGGTTCCATGATTTGAATATTTTTCATTGTCGCGACATTCGGGACTGATGTCACGACATGTAGGCCAGATTCCCCTATATTTTATGGAATCAACACTTTGGTCATCTTCTTCATCATCACTCTTTTCATTTGTTGATTTCCCCTTAATTTCTTATGAATCCCATAGTACAATACAGTGCAAGATTTGTACATCAACTACCGTGTTGATTATTCCTCCAAAATAATGTTTTACTCTTTGTCCATTTACTAGAAAAGAAGTTATATTTCTTTTCCGATTAACTCTATTGTTCCATGAGGAGTTACCTGGTGTATGGTATATGGACCTGTCCATCTTGATTTAAGTTTGCCAAGAAATAATTTTAGTCTTGAGTTGAACAATAGAACTTTCTATCCAGGTAAAAATTCACACTTTCTAATCTTCGCATCGTGTCGAAGTCTACTCCTCTCCTTATACATCTTTTTTATTTTCATACGCCATAAACGGAATCCTTCCAATTCTTAGAGTTGAAATGATCTTTCTTATTTAGCTAATTCTTGGTCCAGATTTAACTCTTTGATCGCCCAATATGTTTTTTTTTTCCAATTCAATTGGTAAATGGCAGTTCTTACCATATACTATCTTGCATGAAGACATACCTAGAGGAGTCTTATATGTTGTTCTGTAAGCCCATAATGCATTATCTAGCTTTGTTGTCCAATCCTTTCTGCTTGGGTTTACTATTTTTCCAAAATCTGTTTTATTTCACGATTAGACACTTCCACTTGCCCATTAGCTTATGGGTAATAGGTCGTTGCCATTCGGTGTCTTATTGTAACACCCCTTACCCATATCCGATTCCGGAACAGGGTACGAGATATTACCGAACTTAAACTCAAATGAACATTCAAAATCGAGACATGAATTCCCACTCAAATTTAAAAAAATTTCAAAAGCATTCATATCGCCCCTTAAACGAGCCTACAAGGCCCAAAACACACATTGGAGGTGATTCGGGGCTAAACTGAGAACTTTAGAAACTCTCCAAACACTTAGAAAATTTTTCATAAATACAGGGGTCACATGCCCATATGGTTTGGGACATGCCCATGTGGGTAGGCCATGTGGTCACACATGCCCGTGTTCCTCACCTATGTAATTCCTTGTTTATGATGTCATCAACAAATTAGGGTTACACGGCCAAGGCACACGCCCGTGTGCTAGGCCGTGTGGGTGATTTAATTTCCATAATTTTTCCTAAAATTGGTGCAGACTTCACAAGTCCTGGGTGCACGCCCATGTCCCTAGGTTGTGTCCTTCACATGGATGAGACACACGGCCGTGTCTCTGCCGGTGTGGCTGATTTGAAGCTAAAATTTAAAATACAGGAGACACACGGCCGGATCACACACCCATAGGGCAAGCCGTGTGTCACACACGGCCTAGACACACACTCGTGTGTCTACCCGTGTGGACAAAGATAAGGCTATTTACCAAGCCTTTTTTTCCACCCTTACTTGCACCAACCTACACAACATCAAACAACACCAATTCGAGCATATACACACTACCAATTTAGCCACAACCAAGACATCCACACATCAATTTCATGCTAATTTCTATCACATACAACATCTCATACTTATCATCACAAACCATGCAATAACCACATCCATGAAAGGCATCATCATACATATATATACTTAACAAATATTAGCCAAAACCATATGGCCATTTACAAAATGAATCAATTACCATTACAAGCCAACACACTTGGCCAAAACAATAATGACACATATCACAAAAGACCAAGTCCCTATACATACCATATTCAAAATATTGAAACCAACTATACCCAAATGACTAAATTGATAGTGTGATCGATGCTCTGACGACTTCTGATCCCCGAGCTAGCTTGGCGACACTATAAGAAATGGAAAGGAAGGGGTAAGCTTTAAGCTTAGTAAGTTAGGATGTAAATAATAATCAACTTTAAACATACAAAATATATACATAACATAATGTAAATTAGCACAAAACCATCAAGTGATCATAGACACATCTTACTTATTTGCATCCTTACCAATAATGCATCTTAAACCGAGATCATTTCTCATAAGTTTTGCATATGTACTTGTACCACTTCATAACATAATCATAACCTTTCACATCTTGGACATAATCTTTAAATCACCCGTTGAACCACTTGGAATACTAAAGGATACTCGGGAATCACATACACATAGAATCATACCAATGCCATATCCCAGATATGGTCTTACATGGGATCTCATGTCGATGCCAATAACCTAGCTATAGCCTTACACGATTCTCATATCGATGCCATATCCCAGACATGGCCTTACACAAAATCTCATAATGATGCCATATCCCAGTTATGGTCTTACACATAAACTCATAACCCTAATGTCATAACATTTGTATCCTAATTATTCCTAAAGTTCAACCAAGAATTTCGCCGTATCGAATCTTTGCCGAACAAATCCATAATGATAATTGTACAAGTCATGCAATAACAAGATATTAAATACATAATATAAGTTGCATTATTTACGCACGCTTATATCGGTACAAAATATGGCTAACTAATTCGTTTTGGTCCACAACTTTGTTCTTTCCCCGGTCTAGGTTCAAACTTTGTTTTTCTCGATCTATAATAGAAAATTTAGCTTATTTAATTATCAAATTGTTCAAATCAGTCCACAAACCATACTTTGGAAAAATTATAATTTTTCCCCTAAACTTTCACATATTTACAAAAATTAGTCCTTAGGCTCGTAAAATGAAATGTACTCATTTTCTTTATTACCCAAGCTTATATGAACCTATATCATGCTTATACCAGCCCACATTTTTCATCAAATCACATTCTACTACCCATTTTTACAATTTTTACAAATAAGCCCTTTTTAGATGTTTTCATCAAAAATCACTTAGTAAAAGATGTTTATCACACATCAAACTTTCATAATCTACCATGAAACATCAAAATACATACATTTCACATAGGGGTCAAATCCTAAGCATCAACCCTAGCTCAATTAAATGGTAGAAATAGCTAGATCGGTTGATAACAACTTCAAAAATGTAAAGAACATTAAAAACGGGGCTAGAATGCACTTACAATCAAGCTTGAAAGTTGAAGAAACCCTAGCTATGGTTACCTTAGGAATTTTGGCTATGGCATGGAGAAGATGAGCAAAATTTGACTTAATTTTCTCTTTTTATTCTTTTATTAACTAAATGACCAAAATGCTCTTTTTACTAAGCTTTCAAATTTTACTTATTCACACCCATTTTTGTCCATAAAAATAGAAATTGGTCAAATTTCTATTTAAGCATATCTAATTAACAATCCATAGCTATTTCATGTTTAAAGCTTATAGAATCACATATTTTGAAACTTTTGCAATTTAGTCTTAAAAATCAAATTAGACACTCTATTAACAAAATTTCTTAATGAAACTTTCATAAAATCATGCAAACATATCATAGACCTCAACACATCCATAAAATAATTATTTTTACTTCAGATTTGTGGTCTCGAAACCACTATTCCGACTAGGCCCAAAATCAGGATGTTACACTTATGTTGTATTTAGCCAAAGCTACTTCAATTTGCTTGCTACAGAAATGCGATCCTTCATCACTGACCAACGCATGTGGTGTACCAAACCTAGCAAATATGGTTTTTCTGAGGAACCTCACTAATGATTTTGTATCACTGGTAGGTAAAGCGACTACTTCGACCCATGTTGAAACCTAATCAACAACAAGAAGAATTTATTGATTTTCGAAAGAACTTGGAAACAGTCCCATGAAATCAATCCCCCAAAAATTAACAAATCATAATTTCATATAACACTATAATAGACTAGTAGATATGAAATATTACAACTTACGGACTCAATCACCAATAAATGAGGTCCCGAAACCATCATTTTTGGTAGCACTAAAAACGGGTTGTTACATGAGCTGTGGAAGAAAAGATTGTTCTTTTCCTTGTTGTGTAAAATAAGGAGAATGGTCTGCAATTCTTAGGATTTTCTGAAGGAGGAATGGTAAATATACAATAATAAAAATTATATTTTCAAATTTTCTACAATAGTTAAAAACTATATTTTTTAAAATAGATTTTCTACAGTAGTCAAAAATGGATTTTCCACAACTAAAAATAATTAAAAAGAAAGAAAAAATAGAAATTTTATCCAAAAAAATACACGGATCAGGTCGAGAAGCGGCACATGTGTGTTGGGCCTTTAGCCCCAATAACTCAATGAGGGTAAGAGGAAATGTTATATTTAAACCTTGTTAGAAGCCTTTTCTCAACCAATGTAGGATTACTTACTTTGCATTACCAACAAAGGGTCCAACGATTAAAGGGAAAGCCAAGGTTGTAACTTGTAATCCATGTATATAGCTATAACAATGGATGATTGTTGTGCTAGAGGTTTGGGCTGCCTAAAAATAGTCGGCTTTCATGTAGAAGAAACTGTGGTAATTCTCTTGATTTCATGACTGAAAATAGTGTTGCAATTGTTGAACTTCACACTAGCCTCCAAGGAACTAGCTTGATTGGTCCTAATATGCCTCTATAAAAGCCAAGGGCTATGTAAATAACAATCATAGCCTTGACACTGAAATAGGTTGTAACATCCCGAATTAGGGTCTAGTCAGAATAGTGATTTTGAGACCTTAAATTTGAAATAGAAATAATTATTTTAGATTATTATGAGGTCTATGACATGCTTGCATGCTTATGTTAAAATTTCATGAAGAAATTTTATAGATAAAGTCTCCAATTTGACATTTAGGACTAAATTGTAAAAGTGGAAAAATGTGAGTTCTAGAAGCCTTAAGCATGAAATTTCCATGGATTGTTAATTAGAGGTCCTTAAATAGAAATTTTCTCAAT
Organism: Gossypium arboreum; assembly: GCF_025698485.1. NCBI lineage: Eukaryota > Viridiplantae > Streptophyta > Magnoliopsida > Malvales > Malvaceae > Gossypium > Gossypium arboreum. The sequence goes on along the minus strand of NC_069075.1, from coordinate 88,599,669 downwards.
TTCTATTTTTATGGACAAAAATGGGCATGAATAGGAAAAAATTGAAAGAAAGGCCTTAAGGGCATTTTTGTCATTTGGTTAATAAAAGAATAAAAAGGGAAAATAAGTCAAAATTTGTGTCCATCTTCATCCCCCTTAGCCTAAATTCTCAAGGACCCATAGCTAGGGTTTTGTTCATCCTTTTAAGCTCGATTGTAAGTACACTTTAGCCCCATTTTTAATGTTCTTTATGTTTTTAATATCCTTGAAGCATGATCTAGCTAATTCTACCATTATTTTCATTTATTTTGGTGTTTAATGGAGGAATATGAAATTTTGATGCATGATAAACATCTTTTACTAAGTTGTTTTTCATGAAAATGCCTAAAAATGACCTTTTTGTAAAAGTTGTAAAATAGGTGGTTAAAAATCTGATTTGAAAGAAAATGTGGGCTGATATAAGTATGATATAAGTTCGGCTAGGCTTGGGTAGCAAAGAAAATGAACATATTTCATTTTACAAGCCTAGGGGCTAATTTGTAATTATGTGAAAGTTTAGGGGCAAAATTGTAATTTTTCCAAAGTATGACTTATGGACTATTTTGAACAATGTGATAATTAAATAAGTGAAATTTACTATTATAGATCAAGAAAAATGGAGTCTGGACCTAAACCGAAGGAAGAATAAGGTCGTGGACTAAGTCAAATAGTTAGCCATATTTTTGGTATCGAGGTAAGTTCATGTGTAAATAATTCAACATCATGCTATTATGTACTAATGCTTTGATATTGTTGAAATGTGTATTTTTCTCTATGGATTTAATTAATGATGACTCGACGACGAATTGACGAAGTTTGATATCTCAAAATCCCGGTTGAACCTTAAGAATAATTAGGATACAAATGTCATGACATTAGGGTTATGTGTGATCCCATGAAAGACTATGTATGGGACATGGCATTGGCATCGATATGTGATCTCATGTAAGACCATATCTGGGATATGGCATTGGCATCGATATGAGACATCGTGTAAGACCATAGCTGGGCTATCGGCTTCGACCTGTGATCCCATGTAAGACCACATCTGGGATATGGAATTGGCATCTTACTATGTGTATGAGATTTCCCAAGTATCCTTTAGTATTCCAAGTGGTTCAACAGGTAATCCAAAGATTATGTCAAAGAGATGACAAGGTATGATCATGTTGAAAGGGTATAGGTGCGTACACAAAGCTCAGAAATATTGAGATTATGAATCAATAAGACCTCAGTAAGATGTGAATGAATGAACTATGATCATGAGTCTTATTGTACATTATGCAAATGACATGACTTAAAATGTAACTATGATACTTGATGACATTATGATAAATATTATCATGTTATGTGTATAATAATGAATGGTTAATTTTGTTAATTATTTACATGCAAACTTAATAAGCTTTATGCTTACTCCCCTTTCTTTTCCATTTCCTTATAGTGTCGCCAAGCTAGCTCAAAGATCGAAGGATGTCAGAGCTCGATTCACACTATCAAACTAATCTTTTGGGTATAATGAATTTAAGTATTTTGAGTATGGCATGTATAGGGACTTGGTCTTTTTGTTATATGTCATATTCGGTTAGCCAAATGTGTTGGCTTATGATAATATTTGATTCATTTTGTATATGGCCATGAGATATGATTCATATTGATTATTGGATTGTAAACCTAATTATATATGCATGCATGTTCTAAAGTCATTCATGATGTGGTTAAATTCATTTGGCATGGATGAATTGCGGATATGAACATGGATATTTGATGATGAAATTATGAATAAATGGCATAATAACAACTAAGGCATGAACGCATGAAATGGAAGTAAATTAATGTTACATATTGTATGTGAATTGGTAAGCTTGGTTTAAATCAAATATGGGATCTTAAGCATGCATAAATTGATAAGAAATTGATATGCATGAGCCATGTTTATGAGATGTGTAAGTGTGCATGTGTTTATTGAGGGTGACAAAAGGCTTGGAAAATAGCCTCAAAGTTGTCTACACTGGTAGACACACGGGCGTGTGTCTAGACCGTGTGTCTACCCCATGGTCCTATGATCCGGCCGTGTATCCCCTGCACTCTAATTAGGTAAAACAAAATGCCCTGTAGTAAACATACGAGCAGAGACAGGGCCGTGTGTCTCAGCCGTGTGAAGGACACGGCCTCAGAACATAGGCGTTTGCCTAGGCCGTGAGAAGTCTGCACTTGATTTTTTTTTTAAATTTAATTTACCACACAGCCTAAGCACACGGGTGTGTGACTTGGCCGTGTGACCCTATTTTGTTGATGACATCATAAATAAAGAGTTACACAGGCTAAGGACACGGGCGTGTCCCAAGCCACACAGGTGTGTGTGACCACACGGCTTACCCACACGGCCATCTGACCCTCCAAAACAAGATACTTTTCTAAGTGTTGTAAAAGTTTCGAAAGTTCTCGGTTTAGTCCCGAACCACCCCTAATGTATGTTTTAGGCCTCGTGGGATCATATAAGGGACGATATGCATGTGGATGAAAAGTTTTAAATTTAGACGAAAATTCATGTCTCGATTTTGTATGATTATGTGAGTTTATGTCCGGTAATGCCTCATACCCTGTTCTGGCATCGAATACGAGTAAGGGGTGTTAGATAGGTATTGTGGAAACAACAAGTGCAAGGGTGATTAAGCAATGGGTCGAATTGAGTTGTTAGAAATTCTTACACATTTTTAGGTTTTGGGTTTTGACGTGTAGAGGATTGGAAATAAACTTGATTTGAATTGCATTTGGTTGATTTTAATGGAAGACAAACAAGGGTTCTTCAATTTTTCATGAAAATTGATGGGTTTTTGCAAATATTTGATAAAGGAAGAAGAGAGGTTGTAGAGGTGCTAGGTCCACACTCACCGCATCATTGTTGATACACAGTGTCAATGGAGGTAAAGAAAGAGGAGGGTGAAGTGCTGAGGAAGATCAATTCACCCATTTTAAGATTGAGAGCCAGAAAAGTGGAGAGACATAGGTAGAAATGGTAGTGTATTCGAATTGAGAATGGAGAGGAGTCCCTTGAGACCTTTGAGTATTTATAGCTAAGAAAGGGTTCTTACTGAATTACACTACTTAGTTAACCCTAGGTAGCCCAATGGAATGTCCAACTAGTACCAAGTTGAGGTAGATATATAACAATTTTTAAAGGCTTCAACAAAAGGTGCAAATTCCAAAAAAAAAAAAATTAATAAATAAATAAATCAAGAATTGATGTGAAACCTATAGATGCATCGGATACTTATTATTATGGAATATTGTAATTTCTTAATTATTTGTTTCAATCTTTTGGTCATCAACACTTTTTTTTACACAATTTGTATTCAAATACGATAATAATTTTTTTATATTATTTTATAGGGAAAACACATACATTGGATCTTCGTACTGTAAAAGTGTCACAAACCATTTTGAATGAATGCTATAAGTTTTACAAAACAGAGTTGGAAAATTTCCTTATTGTAAACGAAAAAAAATTTCAAGAATCCATTGTCCAAGGTTTGTATCTTTAATATTATGTTTTACTTTCTTAAATGGTGTTATTACGCTTCAACTTCTCCAAATCTTTTTTTTAAAAATCAATTCTTTCACAACTCTAATACTATTTGTTAAATTTTTTTAAGATAAACTATTAAAATAGTCACTTTTATTTACCTCAGGTTACATTTTAATCACTTATGTTATTACATTGTAACATTTTAGTCACTGAGCTATTAATTGCCATTAACAGTGTAATGGTAAGCTGACGTAACATGTCAAATTATTATTTCAAATAAAAATTTTAGGTTAATTTATACAATTGGTCCCTATATTTTTTTCGTTCAAAATGATGATTTAATATGCCACGTCAGCTTACCATTACACCGTTAACAGTAATTAACGATTCAGTGACTAGAATGTTACAACACAATAATGTAAGTGATTAAAACGTATCATTTCAAATATAGGTGACTAAAATGTAAGATGAGGCAAACAAAAGTGATTATTTTGATAGTTTATTTTTTTAAAGTAGGTATGACTAATTTTGTAATTTTATTATTACTGTAAAGCTATAATATATTATCCGAATAAATTATAATTTTTTAAGCTTTAATTGATTATGTACTTATCGTATTTCATTCAGGTTGTCAATCCTGAAGATTTCCTTTAATAGATGATGGTGAATTATTTAAAATATTCAATAAAATAAAGTAAATTGATAGAATATGATGAATAAAATAAAGTTAATAAAATATACCATTATATCATATTTTTAAATTGTAATCCATCTTTAAACCACAAATTGATTAATAATATTTATTTTTAAAATAATATTAATTTCATATAAATGTATTTTATTTTATTGGGGAATCATATCGTTATCAAGTTATACTAATTAAGTTTAAATTTAATTTTATTTCCAATATTTATGAGGTATGAATTTATTATGCAAATATGGAAATAGAGATGATTAAGGAATTATCTACGTTTATAATGCACGCCTTCACCGTTATCCTCTTTATAAATTACCTGCAGTCAGTTTTATACACAAATTTCAATCAACCAAAAAAATCCTCACAAACTCTTTACGGGTTAAATCCTACGGAATATCGGCTAATTCGGGCTGGGATATAAAATTTTAGATTTATTTTTAGTTTGAATTTTATCTGAAAATAAATTTATAATTTTATCTAAATTTCATCCAGATTAAAAATATTATATTTAAGTTTATCTCGGTCTATTCATATTAATTTTTATATAAAAAATTTTAAAATTATAGCACATCAAATACATTAAAAATAAAAAATAAGTGTAAATAGTTGTAACTTAGTAAGCAAATGCCCTTAAAATAGTAGTAAAATTAACGATAAAACAATAGTTATACAATTTCTAAATAATAACAATAAAATAGAAGCAATATGATAACAAAATGGCAGCAAAATAGCAACAAGGCAGTTGATTCGGACCAAGTCGGGCTAGGTTCAGAGAAAAAATTTTACCCGAGACTCAACCAATTTTGAAAATGAGTCTTATTTTTTTTTATCTAAGCCCATTTTTCAAATTTATATTTTTATCTAAATTCTCCCACTTTTTGTTTGAACCTTCGCACCTGAATGGATATTTTTATATTTTATTTTATTTTATTTTTCGTTCTTATATTACGTTTATATCTATTTATTCACGGAATAAATTTTATAAAACCTTTTACAATACATAAAAGTATTGGTAAAATGGATTTTTCAGAAAGCTTTTGATAATTTGGGTGTTTTAGTTGGGTCTTCAAAACTTCGACACCAATCACAACAAAAATGGTAAAAGTAGAAAAATAAAAACAACTTTAGAGAATGTGATTTTGGTGATAAATCTCAAAATTATAAATGAATTATGGTTTAATGTGTAATTATATATATGAATTCTAATTTTATGCAATTTTATACATGAAATTTTGATTTAATTCAATTCTTTGTAAATGATTAACACAATTATTAATATAAAATTATTTTTATATTTATATATTACATACATAAATAACTATATTTATCTATATAAAAATAAATTGATGTATTTATTTTTTAAATGTATATGATTAAATCAAAATTAAAGCTTCAAGTATACATTTGAACCCGATTAAAGTTTCATGTGTATAGTTGTACCAAATTAAAATTCATGTATATAATTACACATTAACTCAAAGTTCATGTATAATTTTAAAATTTATCTATTTTCAATATTATGTGTATAGATTTTTTTTCTAAATTGAATTTTTATAAATGAAAAATATTATACTTTTAATCAAATCAAAATTTTGCATCCATACTTTCAAAACAAATAGACAAATATAACAAGTATTACTCTCATTCAAAAGATTATATATGCCACAATCATATTAATTTTTAACAATAAATTTATTTACAAAAGGTAATTTAAAAAAGGAAAGAAACATTTGTGTTTTAGAAACAATGTTGTGGAAAGATATGCCTAAGAAATTATGAGAACATTATTGGTCTATTTGGGAGGAAAATAAATAAATGAGAATATAATTATTAGGGTAGTAATTATATTTTCACACTCTTTTGTAATTTCTTAGATGTGTTTAGTTGACATAGTGTAATTATATCATAATTGTATCATATTCGGTAGTACAAAGTGTAATTACAAATTGTAATTACACAGTTACATAATTTTAAAAAAAACATTAGGAGCTATAAAAATTATTAGTACGATAAAAAAATTCTAAATTAGTAACAAAAATTAAAATCAAATAATCATATGTAATGTATTAGTCTAAGTAAATAGTCGATAATACAATTACTAATAAAAATAATAAGAAAAATAAACATTATGTGCAATTTTATCTAATTGCTCTAGCATTCCATATTTGTTGGATTGTTCACTCTTTAATATTTATCATGTACTCCTTGTCATCACCTGTTGGTCTTTGACCAACCCCTTCATAACCTGAATTTGAATTTGAATATGTATCATTAAAATTATTAATATCATTTTCTTCTATGTACTCTTCAAAGTATGGATCATTCTAAATCCAACGACGGAAAAGTTATAAAATATGCTACATACTAATATGATCCAACTTTGCTTTTTTATACCATACTAAGTTGATGTTAATATGGAACTTTTAATAGAACAACAGTTGTTATCTTAGCCATATTTTGAATCTTTAAATGTCTCAAATTAAAGAGTTCATGAGTCGTTTCTAGTGTTTGTGTCCAGTTTCATTTTTTCAAATGGTTTCGTACCCAACAATATGGTTTAAGAAAACTTTTTATATTTGATTAGGTATCATATACCACATAATATTTGAGTTCATAGTGCAAAAAATATGTTGCTTTGATTATAACAACTCAAATAAATTTAACTTAGAGAAAAACTTATACTAGATCATAACCTTTTTACAATACATAAATTAGGTTAAAATAATATAAAACTTATAATATATAAGATTTATAAAGTGTTCAATAACTTATAAATAATATAATTTTTATCATAACTTTGAAAAGTTATTTTTATGGATATGTTATGATAAAAATTATAATACTTTTTCTAAAGTAAATAAGTGTATTATGTTTTATAATATATAGAATGGATATATAAATAAGTTGCGTTCATACTTTTTGTTACAACATTTCATAAATAATTATATTATAACACTTTTATAATATGTAAATTAATTTTATAATATACTTTTTATTTATAATATACTTTTTACCACGACTTATAGGATTTAAACAATATAATTTTTTGTTATAACTTTATAAAATATATAAATTATTTTTTATAATATAATTTTTAGGACTTATAATATAACTTTATAAATTTTGGATATAACCATCCCAAAACTCATATATGTTCATGCTTATAATATAATTTTCAAAATTTAAATTGCATAAAAATATATTTTTAAAAATTTAAATTATGTATAAGTGTTTAAAAGCCATAAGTTAATTGGATTTGAATTTAATTACATGTATAATTACTCCAACTCTCATCCTCTCCTAGAATTGGAAAATGTAATTGAGAGCTTTGATAACACTAAATTTAGTGGAACCCACCAATTATAATAGTTACCCAAATATATCATATTTTTATAATTATAAATACTTATACCCAAATTCAATTATTAAGTTGCTTTTCAAGCACTATCTATATATTAAGATTTTACCCTTAGAAAAACACAAACATCATCGATTATAAAATTTTGTTATCACTCTTCCAAAATATTTGTGGTTCATCTAAAAAATTAGAGCATACAAAATATTGTTTAAATTTTTATGAAATTTTTCTAAAATTTTGATCATTTTGATGAATGCTAATTGACTCAAGTTTATTTTAAATATTAGATTTTCTTGTTCCAAATTTGTATTGGTCATAATATAAATTATCACAATTTAAAAGTATAAAATTGATATTGTTTTGTTTTTATTATCTTAATAATATTATTTTATCTTAAAATTTTAACAAATAGGTATGAAAATTAAATTAACATCACAACTATGGGATCGTCGGTTCGGCTCGTGGTGCAACGAAAAATTATTTTGGCGATCGTCAATCACAAATCCATGTAAGAGGAATGAATCGGGTTGAAATAGGGTTGAAGATATACCTTTTCAAAACTGAAAATGATGAGTAACGTTGTTGGTTGAAATCCTTTGCGCGATGTCAATCCTGACCGCAATAAAGTGTTTTAGTCTCTACGTAGTCCACTAATAGTACTAGAAAGAAAACAGGTTTTCCCTCTTTCTTATTGGTTAAATTGTTCCCATTTAGTTATCCTTAGCATATATTTTAGTATTTTTAGTTTAATAAATTGCATTTAATAACTCAGTGAATCCTAGCCTAGTTTATCCTTAATTTTGTTATCTTTTGACATTAATGTCGCTACATGAGTTAATTCCAGATTGCATCCAGAATTGTCGCCGCACTTGACAGCTTTTCGGATAAGAACTAAAATTGCGTGAACTGTCCAGTCTAGTATAACCGACCTATACATACATGGACAGGATCATTTTTGGGAAAAAGGACACTTGTACTGTTGGAGGAGGACATAAAATCTGGATGTGAGAAGAAAAAGAGAGCTTTTTTTCTAGATCATCATCTTCATCATCCTACCTTGAAGCTTGCGGCCATGGTAGCTTAAGCCTCTCACGGGTGAGCCAACATGAAAACTAGATGTAAACTAGTTTCTGACGAGAAGACCTAAGTCCGAAACAAGAGGGAATAGAGAAATCCAGTTGAGTTGTCTAGGAATAGTATTCTCCACTCAATTATTTCTTATTTCTTTATGAATGCTGGTGATTATTCTTTATTTTCTGTTTGTATGGAAGTAAACATGAATTCTTGATTAAATGTTATCTTATTCAATCTTGTTTTTATTGTTTAATCTTGGGGTTTGAATGTTTTTTAACACAAAAGTGTTATTGCACTCACTGACACTGGAAACTGCAGTGACAGTTTGAGCCAACAAGCATTACAACAGAAGTTGAGTAAGGATTAGAGGAATTTAGTCCACTTGTTCTTAATAGTGTCGTATTTCCATCACCGAAAGGTGAGGTTAGTATGCATGTTTAAGTCTCGGATTAAATAGAGGAGTGCCATTGGATAAGATATACATTGAACTTTATTGCTTCGACAATCACCTATCTCTTTATACCTTGTGAGCACTTAGTTTTTGCTGAAGATTCATGTTGGGGATCCCAATTTATCATTATCATATTTTATTTTGTTGTTCTCAAGTTATTGCATTAACAACTATCCTTACAATTTATCTCGTTTATATCCAGTTATTACACCGACATTAATAGACAAAAGACTACCATCCCTATGGGATCAATATCTAACAGACTCACATCTGTCTACTATACTTGCATCGACAGTGTACGCTTACACATTATTGTTGTAACGTAAACAGCTGATCAAGTTTTTGGCGCTGTTGCTAGGGATGGCATTTGTTTGATGTTTATTTTTTTTTGTGTGTGTTTTTACACTTTAATTTCATTATATAATATTTCGTATTCACTAACTATTTTTTTCTCTTTGTTGCTATTTCTTTAACTTCAATTTAGGTATTTTATCACCTGAAGAAATTCAAATTTTCTTGTTGATTTTGATCCAAAAATTGAAAGGGTTGTTCAGAATAGACTTCGAAAACAAAGAAATATGGCTTTACCAGGGAGCAATGCATCCATACCCCCGATACAATAGCAGAATGTTAATAACCCATTGTTGCAGCAAGATGCTCGTATATAAAATAGGACTATACGAGATTTTGTAGTACCTGTCTTGGATGATTTACAACCAAGAGTTGTTAGGCCAGCAATCCAAGCTAGGAATTTTGAACTCAAGCCAGTAATGCTTCAAATGCTAAATTCTAACGGACAATATGCTGGACTGCCACACGAAGATGCGAGAGAACATCTTAAATCCTTTTTATTGATCTGTGTTTCCTTTAGTCAACAAGACGTTCCTGATGATGCCTTGAAGATGAAATTATTTTATTATTCCCTACAAGGAAGAGCTCGTACTTAGTTTTTTGGACTACTTGCCGGATCAATTACATCTTGGGATGCACTAGCGACAATTTTTTTTTGTGATTTAACCTGCTGACAATGAATGCTCATTTTCGAAATGATATTGCTACTTATCATCAGTTAGACGATGAAAATCTTCACACCACATGAGAACACTACAAATCTTTACTTCGACATTGTCCCATACACAATATTCAACCAGAAACACAATTTGAAATTTTTTTGTAATGGGCTAAATTCATATACAAGGAATCTTGTCGATGCATCAGCCAATATATGTCTAGATTGTACTTATAATGATGCTGTAAGAATTCTTGAGAGAATTGCTCAGAATGATTATTAATACCCTATCTCCAGAGCTGCTCAAGCAAAAACTACTCTAAGAGTTATTGAATCGGATGCAATAACCGCACTACGTGCTCAAGTTTCTTCTCTCACAAACATGATTAAAAATATGCAATGAATTAGTGGAGTTGCACCTATACAAGTCACTCAAAAAGTTGATGTTCTTACTTTTTATTGTGAGATTTTGTAACACCCCTAGTCCGTATCTGTCGTTGGAATAGGCTTACGAGGTATTTCTAATGAATACACATCATTTTAACATACATAACTCATACATTTATGCATTCATATACAAATACCATTCAACACAATCATATTGTCCCTTATAAGAGTTTACGAATCCTTAAACATGCTTTAAAAATGATCCGGGACTAAATCTATAACATATGAAAATGTAACACCCCAAACCCGGCCCAGGCGTTGTGACCGGATCCGACATGCCACATCGAAGCGTTCAAAACATTTTATATTGTTGATCCAGAAAAACTTACTTAGTGTTTTAAAAGATAATTTCATTATAGGTTAAAGTGAATGGAAGTCTGTGCACCGGTAGGAAACCGAAAAGAAGTGGTGAGTCCATCGATTTGCTAAATACCAAGCTCCTTCGGATCCAATCCTAGACATGCATACCGCCATTGCCACACCTTAACGTCATGGATATTTCTAGGAAACCGATTTGATTAAGTCATTTTTAGGAAAAGTGATTAATTTTGGAAAATACTTTCATTGCGGAAGCTTTGCTTGTTGTCGTGTTATTTTGAAATCAATTGTTGTTTTTGAAAACGCGCCCTAAAGTTATCCAATTTCAACAGTTAAATATAAATATTACCTATATTAATAAAACATATAAAAACCATCAAAAATAAATAAGCGGCCTTATTACATTTAAAAGCCCAAAACCTCAAACGTAATTACAAGGATGTCCAGTTCACCAGAAGAAAATCAAACTTTCAGAACGGGTGGCCACTCCGAATTCCCTCACAGCTCCAAGCCCACTATGGTTGGGGATTACCTGCGTGGATGGAAATAAAAGGGGTGAGTTTGGGAAAACTCAGTGTGTAAATTAACCGAACCATAGCCTATATTAGATTAAACCACAGAAACAGAATAAGTTGGCCTTAGCCCAGAACAGAAATTCAGAATAAAGCCCATAGGCCCATAACAGAACAAAACAGATATTACATGTTTATGCAGAAACCCAACCATATCCAACCGTATACATCAAACTATTAATCTCATGAGCATTCACACACTCGCAAGATCTCAAAATACCGGCTTTTCGGCATTTCGGCTTTTTGGCTTGTGCCGATCTAGTCTATAAGAGGGTGTTAGTTACACACCTGTTTGCGACGATATGCTGACGAGATCCACACACGAACCACCTACAATTGGATTACTAACACGTTAATCTAACTATTCAAATACAAACTACGTATTAACCCCTTACAATATTCGGCCAACCACACCTACAGATCATAGTAAGCTTATAAGAAAACAATAAGCAACTCATTAACAAATTTTTGTCAATGTTTACCACATAATCATAATTTCACTGCAAGCTGTCTTCCTAAGCAACAGTACTAAATTATTTATAACTGGAGCTACGAAACTCCAAATCAAGTGCCATTAATTTTCCCTGAAAATAAACTGATATATCTTCTATCTATAAAATTTTCAGAATTTTTGGTATGGCCAATCAATACCAGATTTTTTTAAAGTTTCTCATGTTTCACTGTTTGACTAATCTGACCACTCTTCATTACGAATCAAATTTCTCATTGTACAGAATTCAAAATATGTTCTCGTTTATTCCATTTGAAACTAGACTCATTAAGCTTTAATTAAATAATTTATGCAGCTTCTAACTCATCTCCCACAATTTATGGTGATTTTCCAAAGTCACGTTACTACTGCTGTCCCAAGCAGATTTATTACCAAATCACTCTTTCACACCTAACTTGCATGCTTGTTATTTAAACATGTATATCACCAATAAATCATCACATATCTATGATTTTACTTAAGTATAATCTCCATTTCATCATTTTAAAGCACAACATGTTAGCCAATTTTTCCCCTTAGCATCTAAGGCACATGCATGCTCATTTGTTTGGCTCAACTTCACCTATCTTCTATTTTTCATCAAAAAAACAAGAAACAACAACCATTTCCTTCATTTTAATTCATGACTAAATGCTCACAACACAACTAAAAACCAAAATATGCTTCAAGAGTTAAGGTAGAATCAAGAAGAACTCATGAACATCAAGATAGAAGCAAACTACCATGAACTTACCTTCAATTTTCTTCCCCAAGTGACCGAACATTCAAGAGCTTTCTCCTCTCCTTTCTCTTCTCTAACTTTAGGCTATGATGAACAAAGATGGACAAAACTTTGTTCTTTTCACCCCTTTTTCTTTTAATAAAATTTCATATTTCATCCATTTAATTCTTTAATACAAAAGACATGAAATGCCCATCATGGAACATTTACCTAAATCATTATCATGGAACATTTACCTAACCCATTATCATGGAATATTTACCTAATCCATTATCATGGAACATTTACCTAACCCATTATCAATTTGTACCATGAATTATGGATATCAAGTGCTCATATTGTCTACAACAACATGATGGCTGGCCACTTCATGTAAAATGGGAGGTTTGTCATGCAAATCCTCCTATTTTGCACTCCTATTTATTTGGCCACTTCAATTTAGCCTATAGCATTTTCAAACATTTTCACATAAGTTCTATTTCATAATTTCACCCCCTTTTTCTTATGGAACGAAAATTAACTAAAATTGACGGGTTCTATCTTAAGCTTGGGCCTTCTAGAGGCCCACTAACATAATTAAACCTATGCCAACATTCACAGAATTCCCGAAAATTGGGGCGTTATAGAAAATTTTGGAAACTTAGAAAAATTTCAACATTTCAAAGGTCACACACCCGTGTGAACAGGCCATGTGCCTCACACGACTCCAAACATGCCCGTGTCCTAGGCCGTGTGAAAACAGGGCATACATACTGACTTGGGTCACATGGCCGACGACACGCCCGTGTGTCTAGCCTGTGTGCCCTTTGAAATGGCCACACACGCCCGTGTGCCAGGCCGTGTGCTAGGCCGTGCCAAACTTGTAGGGTATACTGACTTGTGCAACACGGCCAAGTCACACGCCCGTGTGCTAGGCCATGTGCAAAATAGGGGACATACAGACTTGTACCACACAACCGGTCACAAGCCCGTGTGTGAGACCGTGTAAAGCATACTGACTTCATTTTAACAACAATACCGGGGAACACACAGTCGTCTAACATGGCCATGTGTCACACACGACTGAGACATACACCTGTGTCCCTACTCGTGTGGACAAAAATAGGCTATTTGCAAAGCCATTTTACCACCCTATTTTCACAAGCATACACAAGCATAAATGGCAACATTTCATAACCCAATAGGCAACCATTCCATAACATTTCATACACATATTATACCAATTCATATGCCAACTACATATTAAGACATCATTTGCACATTTTCATTCCATCTATTTCTTGCCAAAACATACCATAATTAAACACTTATACACAACCAAAACATTGTACGGAAATAAGCCAAATCATATGGCTTAATTTATACACAAAAAGTACCAAATCCATAATCTCAAATAACCAAAACTATCACTATTAAAACTAGCCTATACATGCCATATTTACAATTATCTACAAGTTCAAAAGTACCAATCGGCAATTAGATAGTGTGATGTGAAACTCCGACTTGTCCGAAATGAGCGAGCTAACGAACTTCTATAAAACATAGAAAAAGAAATAGAGTAAGCTTTATAGCTTAGTAAGCTAGTAAAATTCAAAATTAGACTTACCATTTTTACCAAATAAAGATAAATAAATAAGGCAAACTCATTACAATTTCCAAATGCCTAACACAAGCATTCATCAATAGGTTAGTCATATAAATACATGAAATCATCCATTATCACAATTCAATACTCAATATATATTTTATTCAACATTTCATTCTCAATCATATAATCAATAATTCATTCAGTAACAGTATTCATCTGTAGAAACAGAATTTATGCCTGTTGAACCTATTAGAACTTCAAAGGATACTTGGGTGATATACATCAGTAATCCGTTAACTCATTATCATTTCTGCTCTTTCTAGCCATAATTGGTAAGCTTCTCCTGAGCTAATGAATAGTAAGCTCTTTTGAGCTGAAACAGTAAGCTCTGACAAGCTGAACAGTAAGCTCATACGAGCTGAGAATAATAAGCTCTTACGAGCTAAGAACAATAAGCTCTTACGAGCTAAGAACAATAAGCTCTTACGAGCTGATATATTGGTAAGCTCATATGAGCTATGATGATTCCACAACACATGCATGATCTCAACCAAAACGGTAACCCTAGTGACATGTCACTCTATCCTACAAATTCATACAGTTCAAACGGGGCTCAATAACTATCAGTTTATATCAACAATTCATTCTTATTCCAATTATATCAATTCATCAATTATATACATATATTTCAAATAAATACAAGTATTTAAAAGTTCGATTCTAATTATACGAACCTACCTTGTGTTGTTTGGATAGAAATTATCGACTATTCGTCCACTTTTCTTTTCCCCGATCTAATTCCGATCTCAGCTTATCTTGATCTATATATTGCAAAATTCAGTACATTCAGTATTCAATCTATTCAATTTAGTCCATAATTCATATTTTAAAAAATTTACACATTTTCCCCTAAACTTTTACATTTTTACAATTTAGTCCTTTTTAAATAAAATTACAAATTCATGTAATTTAATATAATCAAAGCATTAATGAATTTACTACATGTTACTAGTGGCCCATATTTTTAGTTTATTCACACTTTTACCCACCTAATTTTACATTTTCTCAATTTAATCCCTTTTTGACATTTTTGTCAAAAATCACTTTACAAAACTAGTTTAACTATCAATAAACTTTCATAATCTATCCTCAATATCAATTTTCTCAAAAATTCAACAATGGTAACATGTTAAGTCTTTAATAGTTTCAAAATCTAAGGTACAGGCTAGCTAGAATACAAAGCAACGATCTCAAAAATCGAGCAAAAATGGACTTACAATTGAAGCATGCACTAGCCGAACCTTTAAAACTCAAAAATGGCTTCCTTTATTTCTTATTTTATGTTGGAGAAGAAAGATGAACACTATTTTCTTATTTTGTTTTTATTAAACTTAAAATTATTACCACTTTACTAAATTAACCTTAGTAACTATACTTTAAAATCACATATTACAAGTCCATAAATGTACACACAATATAAAAGTGGTTAATTTCAACATAAGGACTCCCAAAATTTAATTTCATAGCTATTTAATACTTTTAACTATTAGAACTCAAATTTTACGCTTTACGCGATTTAGTCCTTTTTTACCGAATTAAGCATTCAAATAGTAAAATTTCTTTATGACATTTTCACACTATAATTCTATCATGCTGTAAAATTTAATAAAATAACAAAATAAATATTTTAACTTCGGATTTGTGGTCCCAAAACCACTGTTCTGATTTGACTCAAAAACGGCCTGTTATAGATTTGTAGTGACAACCATAGCTATGAAGATTGTCTACAACATGCAGAGAATGTATGTTATATTAGTAACATCCACAAAAATTCTTATGGTAATTCTTACAACAACTTTGCACGCAACTAACCGTTTTGGGGAACTCAGAATGCTAGACAAAATGCAGCGACATTCAGATATGGGAATACATCTACTTAAGGCAATTATAGTCTCAGACAAGGGATCTACAATCAACAACATAAGAACTACAATTAGCATACTCAAATGCATCCATAACAAGGCTAGACACATCAATACCAAATTTCGATGCAGCCACAACACCCTTCAATACCAAATCAACATGTTTAAGGAAATCAACAGCAACTGTACACACAAGCTTCTACTTCTAACCCATTAGCAACTCTTGAGGCATTATATTACTCGCATGGAAGCTATCGTACAAGGTAATTCATCTTCTATTCGAGCTTTTAAGGCACGTTAGGACAACTTGTTGCAAATCTGAATACTCGACCACCAGGCTCATTACCTAGTGGCACGAAAAATCTCAGTCTGAGGGGGAAAGAACATTGTAAGGCTATCACTCTTAGGAGTGGTAAACAAACTGAAAAATTGTTTATTGACTCTACTATTGCACCTCAAAATACGGATGGAGTGATCACTGGTGAGAAAGTTAAATCTAAAGAGTTTGTCGATGCATCAGACAAAGAAGTTCCACAAATTGTCACTCATTTACCTAATGTCTGACCCTCAAAACTGTTGACGCAATCAAAGATGTTGGTGCAAACAGATATATCTCTACCTTTACACTTCCTACAAATATTCAAAAAGAATGAGCATGACAAACAGTATCAGCAGTTGCTAGACACACTGAAGCAATTGCATATCAACATTCCTTTAGTAGATACTTTGGTTCAAATTTCGAGTTATGAGAAATTTATGAAAGACCTCTTGCCCAAGAAGAAGAAGCTCACTAATATTGAAACTATTGCACTCACAGAAGGCTATAGTGTTGTTTTGACAAACAAGTTGCCCCCTAAATTGAAAGATCCTGGAAGCTTTACCATCCCATGTTTAATTGGAAATCATTATTTGGGTAAGGCTTTATGCAACTTGGGAGCTAGCATTAACCTAATGCCACTATCCACTTTTAGAAAGTTGGGAATTGGTCAAATGAAATCTACTGCAATGACACTACAACTAGCCGATCGATCCTTCGCTCAACCTAAAGGGAAAATAAAAGATGTTTTAGTTCGTGTGGATAAATTCATTTTTCCAGCTGATATTATCATACTTGACTGCGATGCAGACAATGAGGTTCCCATAATATTGGGAGGACCATTTTTAGCCACCGACCTAACTCTTATTGATGTTTATAAAGGTGAACTAACCATGTGACTTAATAATGAGCAAGTCACCTTTAGTGTTTTTGAATCTATTCAATGCAATGACAAAGAAAAATGCCATACTGTTGATGTGCTAGATAATCTAATTTAGGAAGAATTTAATAACCAAAGCATAATACTTTCTAAAGAGTTTGCAGTGACATCTGATGCCAAATCCTTAGATGATTGTGACATCATGGTTGAAGCTCATAATCTTGAACTCAAGCATGAATGGAAGATTGAATCCTTAGACCTAGCCAATAGAACAACCTCAATTTTCAAGCCATCTATTGAAGAAGCACCTACTCTGGAGTTGAAACCACTACCTCCTCATCTTAAATATGTCTTTCTAGGTAACCACAATACTCTCCCAATTATTGTCTCCGCTGTAACAGCCCATTTTCAGTGAAATCAGAACGGTAGTTTCGGGACTAAAATTCAAGTTAGAAAGAAAATTCATTTTAATATTATTGCATGAATTGCATAATGATAGAAATGACGTGTGAAAAATTCATTAAGGAAATTTTACCAATTTCATGTTTAATTGTGGAAATGACCAAATTGCATAAAATGCAAAAGTTGAGTTCTAGTAGCGATAAGTATCAAATAGCTATGGAATTCAAAACTTGATGTCCTTTTATGGTAATTAGACCATTAATAAAAGTTAGTAGATATTTATGATGAATCATTCATGGAAAATTAGAAAAAGAAAATGACTAAATTGGAAAGTAGGAAAAATAAAGGATGATATAATAATTAAATAGAAATAACATATTATAATTATCATCTTCTTCCCAAAATATGTGGAAACCCTATAGAAGAGAAAGGAAATCAAACAGGCTTAATTGGGTAAGTAATCTTGTCCCGTTTTTAGTAATTTTTATATTTTCGAGACCATAATAGCTTAATTTATCTATTTTGGGGATTAATTTGCAAAGTTATCAAAGTCTGAAATTTTTCCATGAATGAGTATGCTGAAATTTTGAAATTTATTGTAGAAAGTGAAAAGTTGTTGATAGATAAACAACTTTTACAAAGAGAATTTTGATGAAATTATGATTTAGGGACTAAATTGAAAAATTGTAAAACCCATGGAAAAATTATGATTTTTTTGAAATTCATGGGCTGTTATTAAGACATGTAAAAATTGGTTAGGCTTGGAATAAGGATTAAATTGCATGAATTTTATTTTCCAAGGCTAGGGACAAAATTGTCATTTATGAAAAGTATATGGGCAAAATGGTAACTTTTTCTAGGAAGTGAATTGAGTTCAATCAAGTATGAAATGGATTAAATTGATGTTAAATTCATTTATATAGATCCAGAAAGATCAAATAAAGAATTAGATCGGGGGAAAAGAAAAGGTGACAGATTATCATACACGAACAAGTGTGGAAGTAAGTTTATGTAACTAAATTGTGTTTATTTTTATGATTGAATTGAGTATGGTATGTATTTATGTGAATTATATAAATGTTATAGATGTATGAAATAATCACATGTCCGATAATGTTCGGAAAATGTTAAGTTCCTTTTAAATAATGAAATTCGATGGATACATGATTTCCCATATTGAATGTGGTCCTGCATATGTTGCGAACAGAATTTAGCTCAGACGAGCAAACCTTAAAAACGCATTGGGGACAATGCAAACTTTATGTTTGGGGGAATGCACATGGGGCTTAAAAATGAACCCACATTTTAAAAATTTTCTTTCGGTAATGAAGCATGCAATGTTTAATTATAGTTAATGAAAATTGTTCAAAAATTTTTGTTACATTCAATGCTTAATTCTCGAATCATGTGAACTATCAATGAATGAGTTAGATAAATTTCACAGAAGGTTGTAGCTTCAATTCTTTGATGAATGGATTAGGTTGCATTAGTAATGGATGACTGCTATCATTCCTTAAATCTTGAATGAATCTGCTTTTTACAGCTGCTTATATATTTATATATAGTTATAAATTAGAGATACTCCAAAGTAGGTGTAGTATGGAGCATTAAAAAGGGAACACTCCAATACAAGAGTTAGAAAAATCAATCTGGCCAAAGGTTGCCGTGCATGAGTCTGTGTCAGCATAATTACGTATTCCCTGGGGGTTTGTTACACCCCATCGTTACTTAACAGGAACAAGGGTACAGTAATGCAACTATATCCCTTATTCCGAAAATATATATATCCTTAGTATTATACAATAAATATTGTAATGGTAGATAGAACTTAAGGTTTGAAGCATGATGCTAGCGTTGATGAAGTTGCAACCTTATTCATTCATACTTATGAATTGTCGGTGCAATATTCTTTTATTTGAATGTGATTCATCCATTGGGAATTTAAAGGGTCCAAGTTGCTAGAATGATCATTTGCCTTAGTAAAATTTTTTGTAGCCTTGCTAGTTTCTATTTTACTTGAGGACAAGTAAAAACTCAAGTTTAGAGTGTGATAGTACTAGAAAGAACACAGGTTTTCCCCCTTACTTATTGGTTAAATTGCTCCCATTTAGTTATCCTTAACATACATTTAAGTATTTTTAGTTTAGTAAATTGCATTTTATAACTCAGTGAATCCTAACCTATTTTATCCTTAATTTTGCTATCTTTTTACATTAATGTCGCTGCATGAGTTAATTCCAGATTGCAGCCAGAATTGTCGCCGCACTTGATAGCTGTCCGAATAAGAACTAAAATTACGTGAGAAGTCCAATCTGGTATAACCAACATGTACGTACAAAGGCAGAATCATTTTTAGAGAAAGGATACCTGTACTGTTGGAGGAGGATATAAAATGTGGACATGAGAAGAAAAAGAAAGCTTTTTCCCGAATCATCATCTTCATCATCCTACCTTGAAGTTTGCAGCCATGGCAGCTTAAGCCATTCACGGGTGAGCCAACGTGAAAACCAAATGTAGACTAGCTTCTGACGAGAAGACCTAAGTGCGAGACAAGAGGGAATAGAGAGATTCAGTCGAATTGTCTAGGAATAATATTCTCCACTCGATTTTTTCTTATTTCTTTATGAATGCTGGTGATCATTCTCTATTTTCTGTTTGTATGGAAGTACACATGAATTCTTGATTAAATGTTATCTTATTCAACCTTGTTTTTATTGTTTAATCTTGGGGTTCGAATGTTTTTTAACACAGAAGTGTTATTGCAGTCACTAACACTGGAAAGTACAGTGACAATTTGAGCCAACAAGCATTACAACGGAAGTTGAGTGAGGATTAGAGGAATTTAGTCCACTTGCTCCTAATAGTGCCATATTGCCATCATCGGAAGGTGAGGTTAGTATGCATGTTTAAGTCTCAAATTAAATAGAGGAGTGACACTGGATAAGATATACATTGAACTTTATTGCTTCGACAACCACCTATCTCTTTATACCTTGTGAGCACTTAATATTCTGCTGAAGATTCATGTTGGGGATCCTAGTTTATCATTATCATAGTTTATTTTATTGTTCTCAAGTTATTGCATCGACAACTATCCTCACAATTTATCTCGTTTATATCCAATTATTGCATTGACATTAATAGACAAAAGACTACCATTCCTGTAGGATTGATATCCGATAGACTCACATCTGCCTATCATACTTGGATTGACAGTGTACGCTTACACATTATTGCTGTGACGTAAACAGCCAATCATCCACCCAATTAAACACAAACAACAATCAACTAGACATTGTTGACTTGGAAAACTTCACGACTTGAATTTTAAGTTTTTAACATTGGATATTTATATCATGTACTTAAAATATATAAATATTTGGAAATTTAAATATTATATTTTGATATTTTTAATTATATAATAATATTTAATTTTAATTAATTTATAAAGCAAATGGAATTCAAATTTATGTTTGAATTCATGTTTTCAGAACATTTTACTTTGAAAAATTGGCCTTTTCTAGACAACATTATATAAAGACATACGTTAAAAAGTCATACATAATTGTGTGAAGAGGGCCTTATTTTATTGTATTTTTTTGGAAAAAGAACCCTATTTTTGTGCAGTTTTGTGTGCAATTATGCATATACATAATATTAAAGAATTCACATAGCAGCTAAGTTATTAGCATTAAAACGTAAATTGGTAGCAAAAGCATTATAAGCAACAAAGAGAAGGTAAAGGAAAAGGAAATTTGTAATTTAACAAGACTTTCTAGATGACAGCTAAAAACAACAAAACCAAAGGCATTGAGCAATAATCTAGAAAAAGGGGAAAAAAGAGGGATTACCTGACATGGAAAAATGGGTACAGGATAGCATTTTCTCCTTGATGGAAAAAAAGGGTATCAATGTACATATAAATATGTGTATCATCGTAATTTCTCCATAAGATATAATCTCAATAATGTTTTAGTCACACAACCCAACCCAACACATCACAACCAAACCAACACCACTGGCAAATCCAGACAGACAGAGATCCATCTTAATCTTATACTCACAGATGAAATGAGATCCAAGGCCAACCAGAACCAGCACTTCACAAAATAGATTATCTCTGATCTCACTCGATAAACACTCCTTGATATTATGCATTTTATCCAACTACTTTTTCAGTTACTTCCTTAATCTCATGACCAGCAGCTCTGGCAGCCACAGGGCTGCTGCTCTCACTCACATCACCAGTGGCATCACCACTTCCTTCTGATTTCACTGCCTTCATACTAGGGGAGCTTGACTTAGAAACATGCTCTTCCATTTGTTTTGGCCTGTTCAGGGCTTGGCAGTGTGGGCAG
Source organism: Gossypium arboreum (assembly GCF_025698485.1). Taxonomy (NCBI): domain Eukaryota; kingdom Viridiplantae; phylum Streptophyta; class Magnoliopsida; order Malvales; family Malvaceae; genus Gossypium; species Gossypium arboreum. The sequence goes on along the minus strand of NC_069075.1, from coordinate 88,577,498 downwards.
TAATACGTTATGTATGGGAAATCCTCCTTCCTGGCAAGTCCTGTATAACACAAGCTTGAAGTTTAATACTCTTCAGCAATAACACTACGGCTCTGCAGTGTCAATGTGTGCAGTTGTGTCAAATCTGGAGATGATTCATAATTCTTTAGTGGATACTATAGCTGCAAAAGTAATTCTACTAACCATTGTGCATATGGCAGTTGCCACATATGAGAGCATAAGACTGTGTTGGATCTTCACCCACAAGCAAGGCAGCGATTCGAGCAAGCCATCCCCCATCATGTGAGGCTGGTCCCTGTGGATAGTGATGATCAACTACAACCAGTTGACCATGCTCAGAAGCTCGAGGACCCTCCATCCCTGCAGAATGAGGTATTTCTTCATCAGAATGAAGCAATGGAGTGCTTCCTGCACTACTGGATCTAGTGTGTAGTTGCTTTCGTTTCCGAATTCCACTTGATGGCACTACCTCAACATCATGGCTCTTCCCCCCTGGCACATTATACTCAGATTCATCTCCAACATAGACCTTCAAACCTGAATCTGCTCCCAACTTAGATGCCAGGACAGTTGCAGCAGCAGCCTTTGCTGCTGGATCAGGATCATATCTCTACATCAAAGTGCTTCATATAAGTTTGGTTTTCATATCAGTTCATTCATTAAAAAAGAAACACTCCAGGACTTAGCTCATACGCATAAATAAACAAAACCTAAAAACTCACTGTCTTCATTCAATTTTCAATAACGAGAAAAGCAGAAATGTTAATTTATTGCCTTACATTCTATTTCTATTCAATGACATAAGATACTTTATAACAGGCTTTTAAAACTGCCAACTTTTTAAAGATGTTTTGTCAAAGCATTTATAACTTTTGCAATGTTCTGTGCATCGCAATTGCGCAATAAATTATCCCAAATGGCTTCTGCAGGTAATTCTATCAATGGTTTCCTTTCTTATTCGTTCAAAATAAAACAAGGCTCTAACTGATACCTTTTCTGTAATTAAATAACTCATCTTCTAACTATTGAGATGGTGGCATACACCACTAGGAAAACATTAAAAGAGAACAAGTACTTGTTGCAACAACATGTATCAGGCAGGTTCATATATCATATTTTCCCTTTCATAGCATTAAAAACAGAAGACAGTTCAAGCAGAATTCAAGCAAAGGACTGAAGGAAAATAGATGAAACCAAATGCTGGTTTTCCATATTACCTGAATAAGCTGTTGTGTAGTGTAATAATTTGTCTTCTCCTTAAGTTCATCAATTTTTTCTTGCCTTTCAGCTCGAAGTCTTTCTAGAGTTTTCTGGTCCCTGCGATCACCTATAAAATTGCAATAAAATAACAAGATTATTCATAATTAAAAACCCACAATGGTTGAATCTTGATTTATCAAAATCATATTATATCTTTTCAACGCAGTTCGTATGGTTATCACTTAAAGGCCATGCAGCCTTACTTCCATGGTATACAAATAACAAAAATATAATCATAAAGCAAAAAAAGAAATATGTAAAAGACGGAGACTGTTTTAAATAGAAGAACTACGGATTGCCACTTATGCTGTTTGCATTTAAATCAAAGAATCGTTTGCCTAACATGACAGGATAGGTGACAGAATAAAGAACGGTCCTGCTACCTAATGAGAGCATGAGTGAGACCTTCATAATCAAAAGATATATGCAACAATGAAATAGTGCATTTGGAAACAACAAAGTAGATAATGATTCAACAATAAATAAAGCCTACGAATTCATGACACCAATTACATGGAAGTGCACTATGAGAATTCTGGATAGAATCTTAGTGTGTGTATATATATAAACTATGATGTAAAAACAGGTGAATAGAGCAAAGATAACAGACTGGAACTACCAAACTACAACTGATTAAAACAAGTAAGAAGAAATTATAAGAAAAAATTCAGTTGCATTTTACTTTGAAGTACATACAATAACCAGGCTATGCAGTATAAAATTTACATTTAAGGTCTCTTCAAGACTAGATTTAGGCTTCTTTTTGGGTGTTCTGCATGCCTGCCATCCCACCACAGTTGGAATCTACAGACTTGGATTGTTAACTCAAAAAGGTTGAATAATTTACATGTTAAGATTTAAGTATTCAAACTTGTAAATAATGTTCTTGTTTCACACAATTGCTCCTTTTTTTTCTTTTTGGCGTTGTCCCTTTCTAATAATAGTAACTAACAAGCAGAAGTATAAAAGAAAAGCAGGAACATTGACCAGGAAATCTAGGAAGAGAAGAAGATGGAAAGAAAATAAGTGTAAGAGTGGAGGATAAAGAAAAGGAAATCACAAGGTATAAAAAGCGTACAGAACACTTGTCCAATGGCATTGTTCTATTTAAGTTAAAAAGGTATTTCAACAAATGAACATATCATCTTCCGGTTTCAAAGCGCCAACTGAATCAATCCAAAATCATTTTCAGTTTTAGGCTCCTCAAGTTATACGTTGAATCAAATGTTTAGTTTAGGAAGACATTTCATGCTAATAATAATTGAATCTTTAACTTCTATCAGATATATCTCACGGTTCAAAGAAATTAAAACCTCCCAAAGGGCAAGCCTCATACATAAATTAATATGATAACAACTATGGGTAAAAATATGATTAAAAAAATGTTAAGATTCGCCTCCAAAAGCATTAAAGCCATTTCCAGCATGCAGTCTCAAGCATGGAAACATCATACAAATCACTAACTTTCGAGTAAGAAAAGACTATCCTTGGCAATATTAAACCTGATAAAAGCAACATAATTCACAATATAATATCAGCCACCAAAAGTATTGTCAGGGGTGGGGGGATAATCCTCGTATTTTTTTTATTTTGGCACATAGTTAGCCCATGCTCAAAAACCCATATTTCAGGATTCACCCCAGATATAAATATCAACAGCTGCTACCATTTAATGACATAAACAACAAAAAGATACATTGGAGCCTTGATCTTTAGTAACAGCAGGAAAATTGTGTAAGATATTGAACCGAGTTACTTACACATCCTTGTGAAGCTTACAAATGCAGAATAAGCAACAGACGAAAAAGCAGGCAAAAGGAACATTGGCAAAACTCGAAATGCCCTCATCTTCCAGTTCAAGTCCACAGATCTTGTTGTCATGATGGCATAAGAAACTGCAACAACCTGTAAATTGATAAGAAAATTCTCATGAGGACCCATCCGGAAGCAAGTTCTTTGACAAGGTAGAAAGCTATTCAAAGTATATGCCGTTTTATTTTTGCCCTTAAAAAAGGCCATTTTGGCAGCACTTATTTCCGGAAGGTGTTGATAGAATAATGGTTGGATTCAGACGTAAATATAAGATGCACAAATGAACCATGGATGGAAAAGATTAAAGTTTGTAAGGCAATATATACAAAAAGGTTGGACGCAGAGTATGAGAATCACCAATTACATCTAGCATGAGCTTTTCCAAATGACGAAGAGCAACAGCATGCACATGAAAATGAAATAGAATAGTAAAATTACGTTCCCATAGAAAATTGATTTTCAAAACTAGTAATACTGCTACTACTGTGAGGGTTGCAGATTGACAGAGAGATAGAGTGAGGATGGTAAGGGACGGGGTACCTCCAAAATGACAGAAAAGGCAATGAGATTCCGAATCATTCTCCTCCAGGTCTGGGATCTTCTTTTCATTCTCGAGAGGACAGCGGCCTCTTCCTTGGAAATGTGTTCAAGCCTCTTCTCGAAATCGTCCCCGTGAATCCTAAAGATTGCATTCCAAATGCGGGAGAGAAGTCCCTTGCCTTTCTTCTTTACCACCGGCAGCGGGGGACTGGATTCTTTGGTTTCACCGTCTGGAATGCCTTTGTCCTCCGCCATGACTCACTGTTGACTTCTCAAACACAAATAAAACTATTTCAAACACGTATAGAAATAAGTTGAGAGAATATGGAGGGTCATTTCATTTCCGATTCAGCATGTAGGGATTGGAAATAAGGAGGAAATACCTGGAAAGTCTCTTCTCTTCTCTGCTCTGCTCTCCTTGTTTTCTTATTATTATATTAATGAGATATAAATATGATACAATAAAATCTATGATTGAGATCAAAGTTGCAGATCTGATCTTCTTCTTCTTCTTCTTCTTCTTCTAATTTAATCGGTGTTGGATGATAGCAAAACAATTATGGTTTTTGTTGAAAAAAGAAAAAACGCGGATTTCAGAGTCTCCTTTTTTAACTTCACGATACCTAAACTCTACCTCCAAGTAATCAACCATCTTCATCTATTTATTTTACTATTACTCTTCTCTAACCTCTCTTTCTTCTAGATAATTTTTATTTCTGTTTCTGTATTACGATTTTGATTTTTTTTTTTTACATTCTGGATTATGTTGGTGAATTTAACAAATAATTCTACTGTGTATTTTAGTGGTATGTATGGAAAAATATTAGCTGACCTTGAAATCCATGATTGTTTGGTATATAAGTAATCAATCACAAATTCACTCAAATAAATATTTGAAATTTTTAATTAAAATATAATAATAAAAGAAATGTTTTTTTTTTTTTTGAAATATTGATGTAGAGGGGAGGAGCTCCAAGATACTTGCAGTAAAACTGTAAAAGAATAATTTATGGTCTAGATGAAAACATGAACCACTAGCCCCCATGGATCTAACATCGGAATCCGGTCAATTCTTAAGTACATAGCCAGCCGAAAATATGAAAGGAAAGGTGATGCGGGATAAATTAAATTGTAACTAGAAGCATTTAAGGAGGTAGCCGAGTCACCATGTTGTAGTTTGAGTTAAAAGAGAGAGAATAAAGGTAAGGTGGAGGGAGAAGGTTGACACAACCGAGTATCTAGAGTTAAACCACCCCCCTCCCCTTTTTTTTTTTAGAGTGGAAGCTATATACATCGATATGTGTCTTTGTTAGTGACTTTACTTCTAGGTGTGCTATTGATGTTGATTGACCTATGTGTCATTTCATGGGTCTTTAGAGTCTCATAGTAATGAGTCAACGAACTTATAAATGGTGTGTGAGACATGATGATGTTTTTTCTTTAAATAAGATAATAGGCTTTAAAGAGATAAATAATTAGTGAGGTCTCCACTTGAGTGAAGTGGAGCAGGGTGAAGTGTATAACAATTGTACTCCTTAAGTCAAGGTGAAAGTTGTAAAGTGACATTCCTTAAAAACTAGAAAGTTTTTTTTTTATCTTTGTTCGCCTTTCTTTTGTCCTTCCTCTCTAGCAAAGTGTTGGCAAAGGGGATTTTCATAAGATTATCGTTATGTTGCAAGATAGTTGAGCATGGAATCACTTGTGGTTATGGAGTAAGGGGACAGTTGAACGAGCAAGCATATATTGTTTCATTCACCCACGTCATCCTTTTAATTTACTGTAGTGAACAAGTGTGAAGCTATGATTTGTCGAAGGAATTGGCAAATATTAAGACAATTCTTGGAAGAGTCACTCTAAGGACTTCATAAATTGGTAAGGGGAATAGGTAAAAGTTCATTTGGCCTTCATTTGTTTTAAAAGGTTTTTATTTTAGCAAGTTGTCTGTGTGCTCGAATATTGGTCTTTTAGTTCGCAATGTTTTGTATTGTGGGTGAATGATTTGTTGTAGTGAGGGATTTTATTTTCTTTTAGTATTTTAATGTTTTTCTTTTGTTTTATATGTAATGACCCAGATTTCATTAGTGTTAAGAAATTCGATTTTGGGTGGATTTTTTAAACCAAGCCATTCCGAGAAGAAAAAATGAGAGGTTTTCAAGAATAGGTACAATATAGGATTAGAGTGTCATTTGTTTGTAATTAGGTGATTAATTAGAATTATTAAGGGGTTTATTTACAAAGTTTAGTAAATAATTATTATGGACTAAATTGTAAGATTGGCAAAATTAGTGGGGTCAATGTGTGAATATTAGAAAATATGATTTAACATATTAGAGGTTTTTATGTTGTAAATATCCCAAGCCTTTATTAGCAAAATGCCCATTTTGAATTGACAAAGAGAGGGAATGGTTAAGGAGAGTTATTGTTCACATTATTTCTCCGAACTTGCAAAAATTCTCTCTAACTTTACTTTCAAAATTTTCATCAATCTTTGATTTCTCTTTCAAGATTTCAGATTTGCTCGTCAATGACGAATTTGTGTTTTTTATAGGTGCGAACTATTAGCAAGTTTCGTTTCCATTTCCGAAAGTTATCCCTATTTAATTTATTCTCAATAAGAATGCTAATAAGAAGAGTATGAGACATATTTTAACTGAAAAACAATAAAGATTCACTAATGACAATCGTTGTATTAATCAAATATTTTCATTTCAGCAATATATTACGAATGCAAAATGATGCATACGTCTTGTATTAAAACCTTAAAAACATTTTTCTGTTGCTACAATCATTCTCACACCCATCAATCATGTTACCTAGGGGTCTCATGATTAACTAGTAAGAACATGGATTACATTCAATCAGTTTGTGAATCTTTATTCTCAAGACTCCTGTAACATCCTTGAAACCCCTTTTGTAGAAAATAATATGAGATAGATTCTTAGTGAAATAAGATGTAAAGAAAGTAAAGGATAAAGGATGTTAGAGAAAAATGAAATAAGAAGTATGTTGTAAAATATTAATTTGAGTTAGAGACTAAATTGTAAAGATATGAAAAGTTTATGATCTAAATGTAAATATTTAAAATATAAGGGTTAAAGTATAAATATAGAAAAGTTGAAGAGCCAATAATGCAAATATATTAAGGGTGAAAAGTCTAGAAAATAAGGGAAATGGATGAATAAGGACTAAATTGAATAAATGCATAATTATGAGGGATTAAATCACAATTTTACCAAATTAAGTTATGATTCAAGGATGAAATTTTTAAGGATTATAAAGGGCAAAATGGTCAATTAGCATGAGAGAGAATTAGAGTGTAATGATGACATGAGAGATATTTTAAATTAAATAATTAGATAAATGTTATAATATTGATTTAATTAGACTTTTATTAATATTTTATTATAAAAATATTAGTATAAAAATGGAGGAAAAATGATGAGAAATCATCATCCTTTCATGCTCCAACGTGAGAGAGAGCTAGAAAAGAGAGTTTTATTTTTTTTCTTGCAATTTGGTTCTTTGCCATGAAAACCCACTTTTTCATCCAAAATTCTTGAAAATTTCTTTAGACACCAATGAGAAAAGATAAAGTAGAGATTCTAGAGAATATGTTCATCAATTTAGAAGTAAGAAAATAGTATATGAGAGCGAAGAAAATGAGAAGAAAAGGGGAGGAAAGTGGAGAAGATAAGAAATGAATGGAAATGAAGAAGAAATGAAGAAAATCTTGGCAAAGGAGGTAAGTTTTATACAATACTTGTATTTCAATAGATTGAGCTAAATATGTTTTGAATGAGATGTATGAAACATGTATTTTAATCTAAATACTAGAAATAGAAAGTATTTAATAAATTATAGAGACTTAATACACTAAATTGATAAGTAGAAGAGAATGTGATTTGTATTATGAAAAGTACTAAGATTAATAAATGAATATGTAATATACATATAAACATAAATGATTAGATTGAATAGTGATCAAAAGTATGGTGATTATGTATGATTGAATGAATGATAGTGCAAAGAACCATGGAAAGAAAATATTTTCATTAAAACAGTTTGGACTAGAGGTGAGCAAAATCCGATTCGATTTGAAAAACTCGATAAAAATTGAAAATTTGAATTCAATAGTCCTAGTTATTTGAGTTAATCAAATTATTTGGATCAACTCGAATAAAAATTTAAGTTTTTCGATTTAACTCGAATATGAATTACACAATTCGAGTTATCTGAAAATCCGAATAAGAAAAGACAAAACTACGTCGTTTTGATAAATGTTTACTTTTTTAAAAGATAAAATTCAAAATAATTAAGTTAAAAGGCAAAACTACGTCGTTTTGATAAATGTTTAACCATTAAGTTAAAAGGAAAAATCATTATATTGTTCATGTAGTTAAATAATCTTGTACTTTGTCTACTAGTTAAATAATCAGTCCATCTAAATGCAATATTAAGTATAAATAATAGGATTCATTAACTCGACTCGATTTGACTCGAAATTTTTTGACTCGATTCAATTCGATTCGAAAAAATTAAAATTGAGTTCAATTACTAAAATAGGATTTGTTAACTCGACTAACTCGAAAATTTTTTACTCGATTCGACTCGACTTGATCGTATACTCACCCCTAGTTTGGACAGTAGTAGTAGCTTAACTTTGAAAATTCACCGAAAATCATAGAAATTTAGTTAGAGGTTACTTAAATATGAAATTAAATATTATAAAGTCCAATTTTGTATGGAAGAAATGATGTAAGCAATGAAATTGTAGATTTTGAGATATATTAGTTTTTGTAGGACAAGGTCAGAATGGAGTTCCCTTGTTTTGACTTTGGAAAATCATCAAAAATTGTACAAAACTATTTAGGAGATGAAATTTATATTCCAAAAACATTAATGAGTCTATTTTCAAGTTAAACAAACAGTAACATCATAAGAATCTCTAACTAAAAGATAATTAATTTTTAGTGAAGAAGGGTCGAAGTTGTTAAGCAACAGAATGAGGGCAAATTTGAAAAATAAACTGTATTAATTGGCTTATGTGAAAATTTTGAAATTTTTATTGTAAAAATTTCATCAAGTCTAATTTCAAATACAATATGAGGATCCTAATTTTGAATTCTTTATCTCAAGAAATAAATAATTTAGTGACTATGACACAAGTGAACAACTTTGATATGGACATATAAGTAAATAATGAAATTATAGTTAATGTTACCTATAAGCATGTCATACTAAAAGCTAAAGATTCTAATATATATATGCATAAAAGATGTGGAATGGATATGAGGAGGAGAAAAAAATAGTAGATGAATTTGAAATGTTACAAAATGGTTATAAGTGATGGAATGATTAATACTGTAACACCTAACACCCATGCCCCATGCCGGGTCAGAATATGAGGCATTATCTAACTTAAACTTATACATATAAACGTTTTCGTAACACCAAAACATGGTCAAATTAAAACTTTCTCAATTTTATTTATAAACTCCTTAATAAGAGCATATTAAGCCCAAAACATCCATTGGAATCCATTCGGAAACAATCCGAGTCCTTTAAAGGACTCTGAAAATAACTCTGAAATTAACTCTTAACACAAGGGCACACGCCCGTGTAGGAGGGGCAACACGCCCATGTGACATTTCAACATGGTCGTGCTATTGGCCCGTGTGGCTCACACAGCCTAAGCAATATAGGGACATGCCCTTGTCCTATACCTGTATGGAATTAATTCTAAATGCACACCTACAGGGGTTTTCACACGGCTTGGAATACACCCATGTCTCTGGCCCGTGTCCTTCACAAGGCCACGACATGCCCGTGTCCTAGCCCATGTGCAAAAACTTGGACATTCTGTTTCTGGCGTCAGCCATCCTTAAAGGCCACACAGCTAAGGCATACACCCGTGTGCTAGGCCGTGCCTTTCACATGGCTGAGACACACGGCTGTGTCTCAGCCCATGTGTTTACTATCATGCATACTGACTTACAATTCTTATGTGCAGGGGACATACGGCCATATCACACGCTCATGTGGTGGACCGTGTGTTACACACGGCTTAGACACACACCCATGTGCCTACCCGTGTGGACAAAATAAGGCTATTTATCAAAACTTTTTGTCACTCCTACTTATGTAATCTGTACAAAAATCACTCTATACTAACATAAAGGCACATCACATAGCCAAAATAATAACAATGGACAACATCTCATTTATGCAATTTACTCAACCATGAAAACATCATCTTCTATTTATAAATCAAAATGAATATTGACCATCATCCATGGCCTTATACAAAATGAGTATCATATTTATCATATGAGCCAACACATTATGGCTAACTAACAAAACACTAAACAAAGACTCGAGTCCCTATACATGCCAGAAAACAAAACGATGAAACTAGCTATACCAAGGTCTTGAGTGATAGTGTGATCAAAGCTTTGATGTCACTGGATCCCTGATGCACTAAAAGGAAAGAAAAGAAAAGAGGGTAAGCGTGGGAGCTTAGTAAGTACATATATGCAAATAAAGTGTAATTATAAGAAAATCATATTCACCCAACGGTAGCTTGTCATGCTTAAAAGATATAAATCATTTAACGCCTCTATCTTACTCTTCCTTTCATTCATGTATACTTAATACACCTCGTTCTTTACTCAGGTCCTAACCATGAGTTCAGTATACATACCTCATCAAAGTATTCACCAACTAAATTTTTGGGTTACCCATTGAACTCTCGAAATACATATGGATACGCGGGGAATTTTGTGTCTAAATGCCATATAAGAAATCAGGGTTACCTCGCGCTATGAAACGCTCACATTTGAGCTACTCACGGGCCTTTTATCAAGTCTAGATCCAGACCCCATAACTATCATGTAACGTTTGCTCATTGAGCCACTCATGGGTTTGTACACAAAGTCAGTACCCAGACCCACGTTACCTATAGCATTTATCTCATGAACTCAGACTCAACTCATGAGTTCAGACCACATAATTTTCAAAACATGCCCCTTTGTATCCAATGCTATGTCTAAGGTTCAACGGGGCTTCATATCAAATCGAATAGCATCGCATTTTCTCACATTGTAATTTACTCACATAACATGCCATTCATACACTCAAGACAACAATTAGAATTTAGATACATGACAACAATAAGCTAATTACACATGTATATTATTAAAATATACCAAAGTAAGCTTCAATAACACATTATTTACTTATGTACTTACCTCGATACAAAATGATGAAGACGAGCTTAATCCTCGTAAACTTTGTTCTTACCCCGATCAAGACCCGAATCATGTTTCTCTTGATCTAAATTAATAAAATTCATTTATTCAACAACATATCAATTTAGACGCCCGAAAGTTCATAATTGGGCAAAATGACTATTTTGCCCCTAGACTTTCACAAAATGACCATTTTACCCCTATACTCGAAAATTGATTGTTATTGAATTTTTTCATATTATAAGCCTAGCCGAACCCTTTTTACTCTCATAGTAATCCAAAATTTCCACTATTTCACACATTTATCATCTATTTTACAACTCAAGCAAAATAGCCCACATTAGGGTTTTCATGAGAAATCCCTTCACAAAAGTTGTTTATTACTCACCAAAGGATCATATTCTTCCATAAAAATTCAGAAAACAACCTAAAAACTCTCATGGTAAAACCCTAGACTCTTGTTCATTTTGCAAAATAGTCCCCTCATTAGAAAACTCATGACACAAGGGTCTTAAAAATGTAAAAATCTTCAAGAAATCTCGTTAGAATCACTTACTTGTGAAGGCTTAAAGTTGCTGGAATTTTTCAAGCTTCCATGGCCATTTCTTGGGAGAAATCGGTGGGAAAGGAGATAGCAAAAAAAGAAAAAAAGAAAAAGAGATGATAGCCTTTTTCTCTTAGGTTTTATTTTATTCAAATTAGGTAACCTAACTTTGACTTTTCCATTTTCTTTGTCCCATGGCCAGCCAAGCCTATATCTAAATGGTCTATTTTCCTTTAAAGACCCGAAATTTAAGTTTCATGGAAAATTAACACATTTAGCTATCAATTTAAGACTTTTGAATTTTATGCGATTTAGTCCTTTTTCGCAATTAAGCTCACAAACTCTAAAAGTACTTCACCAAAATTTTCATGCACTAATATAAACATGATATAATCCTAAAATAATAATAAAATACTTTCTCTAACCTCAGATTAGTGGTCTTGAAACCACTATTCCGACTAGGCCCAAAGTTGGGCTGTTCCAAATACATGTGAGAATGTTTAAATGAATTGATAAAACAATTAGTGAATAATTGTTAATTGATGTGATTTTGAAATCTTGGATAAAATTTTATGAAGAATTAAATTAATTGGAATAATTTAGAAATAAATGTGAAATATACATAAAGTTGGTAAACTACTTTAGAAAGTGTAAGTCCTCCAATAGACTTATTTGTAAAACTTTAATAATTGTGTTAATTTTATAAACTTTATTATCTTTGATTGAATATCATGTTTCGATGAGATCTTTTAACTCATAAATAGTTTTATCATAAATTCAATTATTACTAAAATGAGTAAAATGGTCTTCAATAATCAAATAATATTATAAATCAATCTGAAATTTCTATAGTTGCTTCAGCAACGAATGTGACATCCTGATACCTTAACCTAGTGGTTTGGTTGGGTATGAGGTTGTTACCATACAAACCAACGGCCGTTTAACGTTTGACCATCATCTCTAGCTTAAATATCATTTCTTGGGAAACCATTTAATAAGAGACAATCTTGAGTGTGTAACCATTGACTCAACACCCATCATGAACATGTTTTCATTTGTGAGTCATCTTGGGATAATCTCATTGAAAGTCATACATGACTAGTTGTCCTTAAAAGAAGATCCATCTAGTGAATCCACATAATAAAGTTTACCTTGGGGTGCAGTAAGGGTAGGATCCAACTTAAAAATTTATCATACTATCACATAGGGACTATCAATAGAGGTCATAGGTCTTATTCACAGACATTCTCCTACTCAATATTTTTTAAAAAACATGTAAGGTTTTTTATCTCAAATTTCAAAAATGACCATACAATAGTCCTAGTGACATTCTTACCTAATATATATGGCATGCTATAATAGTTTTATAATATTCACATTCATTCATTCATTCACAACAATCAATCAATTATAAAAATAATCAATTTTGATTCTCCATAATTTTTTGTTCAAGGGGAAAACAAAAGAAGTGAATGTGAACAGTGCACTAGGTAGAGTCCTAGGAAAGGAAGATGAGTCTTATTTAACCGCTTAAAAGCCAAACATTTCCTTGTCAGAGGCAATCCTAGACATGCACCTTCTCATTACCACACTTCTCACAGCAATCGAATAACTTAAAGCAATGAATGAAACAATGCAACACACATATTTTTACATTAGCGCACTTATTATTTTTTAATCAATCAATTGTGGATCATCTTATACATATATATCACAATTATAGTATAACATAATATAAATATTATGAACAATTATAAAACATATATATAAAAAGATGGGTAATTAAAATAAAATTGCCGGCCAAGGTTTCCATGGTTCTATTTTTAGAAAATAAATGAAAAACAAAATTATATAGTTTTTCACCATAAGGCATTCCTTGGATCTTCAACCGTCATCGTTCCATCTTCTCTTCATCTTGGGCTCCTTTTGGAAAAATTACATTTAAGTCTTATGCTCATTTCCAAATCATAAGAATTCTATGTATTAAAAAAAGGTCTTACGTGGAGATGATAGTCCACGGTTTATTTCCTAAGAGCCACAACCTCGGAAAAAATAACAATTATATAACAAATATATAATATTACATCCATTCCTATATATAACTCCAAACATGCATAAGATCTAAAGAATGTCATTTTCTATGTAATCAAATCATTTAAGAATAATAGAAATCTTTTCTGGTTATTAGTTTATACTTATAGATAGAGCAGAACTTGCCTCTGATACTAATTTTTGGAAAATTGGGTTCAAAAAATGCAATGAAAGATAGGTTTAAAGGAAAATAGAAGTTTTAATTTTTTTTTCTAAAACAAGAACTTGGTTGTGTTATCTAAAGTAATAAACATTTAATCAAAATCGTAACTTTATGATTCACCTAGGATGAACACTTTGACCAAGTTAGTCTTCTCCGCTATCCTCAAGCTCACGTCTGTCGAGTGTGAGTTTTCTTCAAATTAGAAAATTTTTCACAAAATTATCAATGGGGTAATTTTGTAATTTCTCTATACTTATGGGTCAAGTTGTAAATAACAAGAATATCTCTAGAAATTTTATGTTTACAACTTTTCTTGAATTGTATAAGAATAATGATCCATACTCTCCTTATATAGGAAAGTTTAGAGAGAGTTCAACTAGGATTATAATTAATCACATTAATATTATATTAATAAAATATTATCTAGATAAATATTAAATTAAATTTAATATCTCATATTCATATTACATTAATAAAATATTATCTAGATAAATATTAAATTAAATTTAATATTAAATTCATTAAAACAATAATATCTTTGGAAAAGTTAATTTGAAATCAAGTTACTTGGTAGAATCCCACTAGGAGTCTAATTTTTCCACTGCTATACCATCGAAAAATTGTTTTCATTGACCATCCATTGGTCGCTGTATCGTTGCCGTCACAACTGCCATGCTCGACGGAGCCATCGCCAGCACAACTCCCTTGGCACCTCGAACTATCATTGTTTTGCCTGAATGGGTCTGGCTGATTCAGCTATTGTTGATTCGGCCCAGGCCAATGACAACTTGACCAATCCAGTCCAGCCATCGGTTGGACCGTCAGCCTAGTTTCATATACAAGGCCCGATTCAACCAATTTTTAGATTTCGATCTTGAGTTTTGGTTCTCGGGTTCAATTTTCAATCTCGAGTCCAATTTTCAAGTTTAATTACCTATTGGGCCAATTATCTGACTTGAAAATTAAATTCCAAAAAATCATATTTATTTTAATTATTTTGATTAATTTAATTTTACTTGATCAAAATTAATATTCCCAAAAATCATTGAGACTTTCCAAATTAATTTTTTTTAAAAGAAATTAATCAAATTCTCTAATTGAACAATTCACACGACCACCTAATTTAATTCCAAATCGAATAAATCAACTTAATTAAATTATTTCCAAAGTCATAGAATTTTATTCTGATTCAAATACATTCTGATCAAGCTTTTGTTAAGCTAGCAGAGGGACCAATCGGACATATATACAATTAAGCTCGAGCAATTGCAATTATGTTAAGAACCATCATTCCGATAAATTGAAATTTACTTAATCATGGAGTTAGCATACAAGAAGTACCATGATTGAAAACTCATTGTATTACACTTTTTACAAAAGCAATTCATCCATTTGTTTTGTCCAATGAACTCGCCATGTGTGTATTACCATCATATGATATCCTTGATTCATTTAAGTTAAACCCATTCTGTCACCCCAAGTCTGGTGGATCTAAGGTTTTAGTGTATAATGGCAAAATAATCTGTTTGGCAAAGTGTAATCTGCCCATATGTTTCTTTTGGCGCATATGTGTGGGTGTATAATAACCGTTATGTAAGTCAGTGCAGATTTTATTTTAGGATATTCTACTATTTAAAGGAAAAGATGATGTTAAGCGAAAATGGGTATGATATGAGTTATTGTCAAAGGTATAGTACATCTTGCTTTTCTAAAGTATTGTGCTAGTTAGGTTGTAAAGTAACATGGTTAAAAGCCAACTAGATAGACTAGTCTGATATCTATAATACATGATTCTCATTTATGTTTCTCTCAGAAAATGTAGGCCATTAAGAAGGACAAATTCTAAAGTTGTGACACTTGTTAAGTTCCACTAAGTAGAATGTGTCATATTTATATGTGTAAGAAGGGTTATGAGAAAAGTTCTTCTTTCTTCAAGAGTACTTTTTTATTCTTTTTGTTTTAAATCCAATGGTATCTTTTCCTTATTAAGCTAGAAGTTAAGGATTCTTCGTTTATCAGTGATTATTCCATCTCTGGTTGTTGCTGCTGGTTCGAGAAGGATGTCTGAATCTGGCGCTTAGAATTGCAGTAAGTGAGTATCAGGTGAGTCTCTATCTTAACTCTCTTATGTAAATTGTTCAAGTAAAAGTATATATATAAAGGATGATGGTAACTATAAAAATCGGTAAGCATATGAGTATAGTAAAGAGGAGATATGAGTTACAATGATATGTATAAAGTTCTGTTGGAAAAGAATGTTGAAGGGTATAAATATAGGTAAAGTTTGATAAACAGAAAATATGATTTTAGTTTGGAATGTGAATAAATTTGGGTAAGTAAATGTTGAGCAAGAGTTCCTTTGTGAAGCCTTTGGTAAGTTAGTTATATAGATAACTAGATTGGCAAATCACAATATGAAATTAAGTGTAAGACTATGAGGTTAAGACCCATGGCATCGTATGATATGAGAACATTCATGGTATAGCTTCCATTAAGTTGAAGACTGGATTGACAGATAACAATACATGAATGTGTATAAGTCAATGTGGTTGAGACCCATGACAAGATATGTTTGCATGTATGTTTATGGTGTAGCCTTCGGTAATGTGTAAATTGAAATGACAGATCACAATACATGAAATTATGTCTAAGTCCATGAGGGAGATACCCATGGCACCTTCTGTGAAAGTTCGTTGGGACAGTAAACACATGAATTTGTATGATGCCTTTATGGCGTATCCTGTTTGGCCCTTGTGGCGTACTCTACTAAGTTTGTTTGGTAAGGTATGCTTATCTGCCCTTCTGGTAAGTTCTGGGTAAATTCTGATTGTTCTGTGATAGATACTTTTTTATGATAAGGTTATGAAATGTCTAAGTTTAGTTTGGTTGAATGCGCCAATCTTATAAAATATCCACCAAGGTATTTTTGTGATAAAGCTCACTAAGTTCTCTTGAACTTACAAGAATTGTTCTTGCTTTCAGGTGTGGCAGTTGTTTGAATGTGCCATGAGGGATAGGCCGGGATCGTGCCAAGGTAGTGGCAAAGTGGGTTATTATGCATACAATGAGATAATGGCGTAGTTTAGGGTTATGCCTTAAAAGTCTATCTTACCAAACTTTTATACCTTAATAAGTTGTAACAAGCCTGTTGTAATATTTTATTTTATTTTAAATACTTTCCTTTGTTCTTAGATATTCAGTATTTCAGTTAAAATAATAAGTAAAATGTTTTTCATTAAGTATTTTGTGTTCTAACACTCGAGATCTAGACCCGGTGAATCAAGTTGAGTTAAAGGCGTTACAGGTTCACTCAATACAATCCTGTTTTATCTCATTGTCACCATTATGTCTTCTTAATGATTAATATGATCACTGTCAACTAATGACTGTGATAAATTGTTCGTTTGAGAACAAGCAACCCGTCGCCACATTACATATTTATAAATCCTCATAATGCCAATAAGAGGATATCATTAACTCTTTAATCAAGCTATGAATTCCATTGTTGCTAGTAAAGCCATATCATAAACAAGTCATGTACCCAGCATACTGGCTATCGACTCGATCATCTTTAGAGCATAAACCTCCACTTATATCAAAGCACATGAGTTATATACGCATGGTCAGTGACTAACTTAGGGTTTAGGTAAGTCACACCATGAACATCACAAGTGAATTAATTCACAAACAGATTCAAAATTGAGTCAACTTGGGTTCAGTCTAATGTATCATTCTTGCAATAAGTACATTTACGTCTTAGCCGGTGGAGTCCACTACTCTGATAGTCAAGACTAGCCATCTCCCTAATTCAAATTGTAGACAAAATAATAATCATTCTGAGTATTTGAATCAAATGCTCAATTTGATTATTTTACAGGATTATAGACTTGTTTAGATTATCTACTGAAGTAAGTTGTCTTTCAAGCAATGTAAACATTCTTACAATACCGCTTATCATCATTTGAACATAGAAAATCAATGAGCTAGCATTTACTTGTCACAATTTCTCTATGTATGCAAAATACGGAAGAAAGAAACAAAAAAGATATAATAGTGAAATGTGAAATTAACTTTATTTATTTATTCATCGTTCAAATACATAGAAGGCAGTTACATGTTTACTACAATGCACATTTCCCAAAAGGATGTCACACCCAAGCCCATTTTAGGCACGCCTATATTATTTTTTAAATTCTTTTTAAAAATAATTATAATATTTTTTTTCATATTTTATTTATTAAAAGTTTATATATGCACCAACTTAACATTTTCTAATGTTTACATTATAGTATTATATTACTATAGATTTAATTTTTATGTATTCTAAGTTACATAATATATAAAAGAGACATAATATAATACATTACAAACTTAGAAAGCAAACCAAGTCGGACCAAGCTTGGGTTTTGAATGTTTGAGCCTGAGCTCGGCTTATATTTTAAAGAATCATTTTTCCACCCAAGCCAATTTTTTAGACCTAATATTTTCTCAAACCCTCCCAAATTTTAGGCGAGCTTGCAGGCTTGAGTGAGTTGCCCGACCCTTGAACATATCTATCCCACATTTTTTAATCTTATAAGATAACTATAAATAAATTAATGGCAAACCATTTGAAAAATTTGCTACATTTTAATGTGCCACATTATATGGACATTACTCCCATTGACAACACTTAAAAATTAGTGATCACTTTTTAAGAGCCCGATAATGTTCGTGACATTTTTGTATGATTTTAAATTTTGGTGATCGAAATGTAATTTTAAACAAATCTTGGGGATTATTGATGTAGTTTATGAAATTTAAATTTAAATTTTAAAAAATATATAATTTAAGTGGCAATACACAAATAAATGTAATATTGCTGATTGTTTTTGTTGAGGATAAACCCGATTAAGCAATGAACAAGTAAAATATTAAAGAAAACTGAAAAGATCGAACCCAAATATTTACGTGGAAAAACTCCTCAAATGAGGATAAAAAAACCACGGGCAAAAATGATTTCGCTATAATGGAAAAAACAAAAAATACAAAGATGGAGATTGTTAGCTCTAGTTTTTCAAGGATTTTGATATAACAAAAAGAATATTAAAAATCCCCTACTTAAATTTGCAAAAATTATTTATAAGTCCTTAAAATTACTTTCAAAGTGTTGGACAAAATAAATTGTTAAAAAGCCTTGAATTAAATTATTTTTAACGAGTTTTTGAAGTCTGAAAGACTTCACCGATACTTAGGTGGACAAATTGGTAGAACTCAAGATAAAAATTCCTTGAAAAAGCTACAGAATTCTACCAGTAGAACTGGAAGTTCTACCAATGCAACTCTGGGTTTTACTGGTACAACCTGGACTTCTATAGGTAGAAATACTTTAATAAGCAAGGTAGTTTTGGCCTGGGACATCTATCGATACCTTGAGGACTTATACTGAAACAACTCAAGTCAGTAGCCAGAGTTCAACATCTCCTACACTTTTATCGATACCTTGAGGACTTCTAACAATACAATTTAAGTCAGTAGCAAAATTCAGCATCCCCTGCACTTCTACTGATACTCTGATGGGTTCTACCGATACCAAATGAAACCCTCAAAGTTCTACCAATATAGGAGAACTTTTATGATAGAACGAGCAAACGGTCATATTTTGGAAAGACTTTTACTGGTACAAAAGTCTTTCTACCAGTACAACGAAGTTGCAGACTGCATTTAATGATGGCTTTTATGGCTACAACAATTGTAATTTGTTTTTAAAGGGTACAAACATCCATAAGGTTGTTAAAGGACTTAAATAAAAGGTCAAGGCTCCCCATTGAAGTCAACAAAAGATAAGAAACAAGTGCCTAACTTCCAAGAACTCAATTTTCCAATCTTTCTCAATCTTTTACAAAATATTTCTTATACAAACTTGTGGGTTAAGTTTTCTATATTTTTTCAAGTGTTGTAATGTTCTGTGAGAGTACTTAATTTTTTATTATCTACCTTTTAAATGTATCATCTTTTTCATCATTATTTTTCTCTCATTTGTGAGGTGTTACTTAAGGTTTTGGGTAAAAAACCTTAAGGGGAAGTGGTTTTATCTTACCTTTGAAAATATAGGGATTTGTGAGGTTAAACCTTGTCCTTAAAGGTTCAAATCTAGTGGATTTGGAAAATAGTTAGTTGAGGAAAGATAAGGTAGTGGATGTAGGCAATTGAGGCTGAACTACTATAGTTTTTTAAGTCGTTTAATTTTTTCCATTTCCCAAAAACCTTTTAAAACACCAATACACCCCCTTTTGGTGTATTTTGATCTTAAAAATTGATATCAGAGCTAGAACTCTATATACGATTTTACCACCAAGAGAAAAGATCCTCAAGTTATCCAAGATGGAAGCCACAAGTCAAGAAGTTTGCTTCATGGCATTGGAGCAAAATTACACCATATTGGAAGAAGGGCATTCCACCATGAGGCTTCCCTTATTCAATAGCACCTACTACTCATATTGGAGAATGAGAATGAAGCTATTCATCCAAACTAATGACTATGAAGTTTGGAGGATAATTACAAATGTGTCATCCATTCCAATAAAGAGGGTCGAAAGTGTTATTGTCCCAAAAGAAGAGAGTGAATGGGATGATAATGATATCAAGAAGGTGCAATTAAATGCAAAAGCTATGCACACTCTATTTTGTGCTCTTGGTCTAAATGAGTACAATAAAGTCTCCTTATGTGACAATGAAAAGAAGATATGGAACAAGCTTGAAGTCACCCATGAAGGGACAAGTAGACTTAAGGAGTCGAAGATAAGTCTTCTCACCTTTGATTATGAGTTTTTTAAGGAAAAACTGAAAGAATGAATCAATGAGATGTCCGATCGCTTCACCAATATCATCAATAGTCTTAAGGCCTTTGGGAAAATCTATCCCAACAAGGAGATGGTGAAGAAGATATTGAATAGTCTCCCAACATCTTGGGAAGTTAAAATGACGATAATAGAAAAACCAAAGGATCTCAACTCACTCTCCATTGATGAGCTCATCGATTCCTTATTGACATATGAAATGAAAATCAACCACAAGCACAAGAAATCAAAGAAGTTCCAAAGAAAGTGGGAGTTGCCTTCAAATCAACAACTTGTGAAAAGGATGAAGACTCTAGTAATAATGATGAGGAGGAGATGGATATGTTTGCAAAGAAATTAAAAAAGTTCATGAAGATCAACAAAGTTAAAAGATTCCCAAGAAGATACATCATCAAGAGTGAACTAAGCCAGAAGGAAAAGGACCCAATCATTTGCTATAAGTGCAAAAAGTTGTGTGACATTAAATTTGATTGCCTATAATTGAATAAGAAAGGGGAATTGAACCAAAATAAGAAATCCATGATGGCAAATTGGAGCAATAGTGATTCATCCGATAGTGATGAGGACGATGAAGTTGCCAACTTATGTCTTTTGGCTATTAAAGACCCAAAAGTAATCCTAAATTCTAGTCAATTAAATGAATATGCATTTGAAGAATTACAAGATGCCTTTGATGAATTAGCTATAGATTTTGAGACTATAAACTCCAAATATAAGAAAATGATTTCAAAATTAAAGGAGTAAAATAAGTCTCTAATCATAGCTAAAGAGGAAGTAGAAAAGAAATTTAATGATATGCAAACTCAAATTGATGATTTGATTTTGAAGAATAAGAACTTGCATAATTCCTTTTCTATGTTTCATATAGGGCAAAAAAAACTAAATGATATGCTTGAATCTCAAAGAGCCTTCTTTGACAAAGGTGGCTTAGGTTTTGTACATTTAAAAAAGGAGAGAAAATTTAAAAATTCCTTTGAGAAACCAAGTTATATTTATGATGCCTCACTTTCATGCACACATTGTCATAAAAAGGGGCATGATAAACAAGTGTGTCCTTTAAGGAAGCTCACATCTAAGAGCAAACTCACTAAGAGTGTGTGGATTCCAAAAGAATTAAACACATCCAAAAAAAAGGATGCTTTAAAAAAGTGGATTCCCAAGGGGACAAAAATTGTTAAGACTAATGCAATGGACCCTAGAAAGTTTGGGTACCAAAATCCAAAGTTTAACTTTGTGTTTGTAGGAGGAAGAACATTATTTGTGACACCCTAAACCCGGCCAGGATGGACCAACCCAAATTCGAAGCATTACATTAGCCACCTAAGTGACTCTCTGGCTAACGACCACCCAAGACATACCCTGACCTAATAACACCTAAATCCTATTTGAATATTAGTTATCTATCATCGCAGAAGCAAATAATGAGCCAATTTTAAACTTTTCCTAGGTAATTTAACCTAAAGGCATTTTTATCATTTTTCCACCTATGGTAAAATTAACCCGATTTTAGATCTAAATATTTACCGACCTTCTTTTAGTCAAAATTATGCAAGCCTAAAAATTTCAGCTTAAATTGAGTTCACTTGCTATGTCTAATTCAAGTTTTACTATTATGGACTAAATTGTAACAAACACAAACTATCAAGACCTATTTGAATTACAAATTAAGTGTGTTTTTATTGAATTTATCCATTACGAGACAAATCCTAAATTATTACCAAGTTTCCATATCATCTAGGGCTCTAATTAGACTAATAAGTTTTTAGGACTAAATCGTAATTAAACAAATTAGGGTACCAATTTAAAAAGACAAAATTTCAAACCCCCAAAAACCTACACGGCCGTGTCCCCTAGACCGTGTGTCAATGTTAATGTTTGTGTCGCGAAAAACTTTTTGGTAGATCGCACATGCCCGTGTGTGATATCTTTAGTTTCCACACGCCCATGTGAAAATCATTACACCTATTTTTGCAAAAAACTCATTTTGAAACCCGATTTTGTGTATTTTAATAGCCAATTAAACCCGATTTAACTACGACTAATTAACATAAATATACACATAACTTCAATTGAATTTATTGCTTAATTAGAATTAGGAAATTAATTTCATGCACATTAAACACTAAATAAATCAAACAAGTGGAGTACCTTAGTTGTTAGTAAACCACTCCATGAAAGCTTTAATTAAGCAATCATTAGTATAAATTTCATGTATCACACATCGTGTTATCAATCACCGTGTTATCAAGCAACAATACACTATAAATCAGTCGATAATTAAACTCAAACATGCCTCAAAATTACTATAAACCATCCAAAATAAATGTCCAATGTCCAAAATCCAATAACAACCGAAATCAACTTGTAACAACCCGATTTTGGGCACAGTCAAAATAGTGGTTTTGGAACCACTAACCCGTGGTCGTAGAAATTATTTTAATATAATTTTATATTTTATAGCATGTTTACATGAGTACATGAAAATTTTGGTGAAATAATTTTAACGATTGCATACTTAATTGCGAAAAAGGACTAAATCACATAAAGTGTGAAAGTTTTGTTCTACTAGCTAAAGGTGTCAAATAGCTATGGAACATTAAATTAGAGGTCTTTATTGAGTAAATAGACCAAAAATTTTTTAATATCTGATCATAGGGACAAAGAAATTTCAAGGTCAAAGTTAGGTGAAATTGGGTGACTAAATTGACTAGATTTATAATAAAATAAAAAGAAAAAGATATCACCTTTGATCTTTCTCCTCTCCACCGAAAATACCAGCAAAAATAGGGGTTTTGGAGCTTCAAAATTTCAGCCACTCTTTACCCATACAAGTAAGTCATTTTGCCAAAATATGAATTATGAAATGCATTAATTAAAATGATGATTAAATTAGTGAATTTTTATCATTTTAGTTCAAGAAATACGAAATCCGGACCTAGACCGGGGGAAGGCCAAGCAAGTAGACTAAATCCAAATAGTCTTTCACTTTTTGTATATCGAGGTAAGTTGTACAGAGACACAGTTGTGTGGAGGACACGGCCTAACACACGGGTGTGTGCCTTGGTCGTGTGCCCTTAAGGGGTTGCTGACGTTAGAAACAGAATATCAAAGTTTTTGCATACGAGCTGGAACACGGGAGTGTCATGGCTATGTGGGGGACACGGGCACGGGCGTGTGCCAAGCCTTATGAAAACCCCTGTAGGTTCGAATCAAAAAATAAATTTGCACGGGCTAGGGACACGGGCGTGTCTCGATATGCTCAGGCTGGGTGAGTCACATGGGCTTTCAACATGGCTATGTTAAATAGGTACACGAGCGTGTTGCCCTTCCTCACGGGCGTGTGCCCCTGTCAGCTTAAAATTTTACAAAGTTTTCTAGATTGCACATATTAGTCCCGAATCTATTCCAAAGTGTGATTGAGGCCTCATAGACCCATAGTATAGACATTAAGGTATTGTAAATTATTTTAATTTGGAGCAAAATTTCATATCTAGGCCCTCGTATCTTGTTTCGACGTCGAACTCGAGTGAGGGGTGTTACATTTAATGGTATCAGAGCTATGGTTTAGTTGATTCTCGAACTAACCTAGCATGAGTACGAGTCTAGCTATACATGCCATAAATATATTGTGATAGTGTGACGACTCTTGACAAATTTCAATTATGTTTTCATATAGTAAATGGATCCTGACGGAGCTATGGTGGATGATGTGGAAAGTAATTCGCTGGCTCCAGCTAAAGGGATCGTGCCAATCGAAAGTGGGCCCGTGACATTGAGTCAAGACGGAGGGGCCAGAGAAGCCTACCTCTATATAATCGATGCTTGGTACTCAGAGTTCGTTCGTGCAAATCTGAACACTTCACCTCCCCCACCTCTTCCGATTCCTCAGCCTGCCCATATGGCTCCCCAAGGAGTAGAAATGGTTAGGAGAGAAAAACCTCTGGTAGATAGAATTCGTAAGCACGTGGCTGAGGAATTTTGGGCTAAAATTGATGATGACCGAAAGAGAGCTGAGTTTTGGTTGGAAAATACCTTTAGGGTATTCGATGAATTGTCTTTTACCCCTGAGGAGTGCATTAAATGTGTTGTGTCACTCCTGCGAGACTCAGCCTACCAATGGTGGAACACTCTTGTGTTGGTTGTATCAAGGGAAAGGATTTCATGGGAGTTTTTCCAGGAGGAATTCCGAAAGAAGTATATTATTCAGAGGTTTATAGACCAGAAGAGGAAAAAATTTCTAGAATTAAAGCAAGGCTGAATGGCGGTAACAGTTTATGAGCATGAGTTCGTGAAACTTAGCAAATACACTAGGGAGTGCGTATCTACTGAAGCCACTATGTGCAGGTTTGAAAATGGATTGAATGAAGACATCAGATTGTTGGTAGGCATTTTGGAGTTAAGAGAATTTGTAGTACTTGTTGAGAAAGCGTGTAGGGCTGAAGAATTGGCCAAAGAGAAGAGAAGAGCTGACATTGAGTCACGTGACTCAAAGGAAAGACAAATGGGAAGATCATTTCAGACCTCACCCAAGAAATCGAGGGAGTTTCCTACTCAAACAAATGCGTCGAAAATATTCTCGAGCAGAAACAAGAATAAGCAGTATGCAGTGTCTAAAGCTGAGACCACTTCCATTGCAAGCGCTGGTAGTGCTCGTCCGAAAAGACTGGAGTGTTTGCAGTGTGGTAGAAGGCACTTAGGTGAGTGTCGACTTAATGATAGAGGCTGCTTCAAGTGTGGTTCGCTAGATGAATTTATTTGAAACTATCCTGAGATGGATGAGAAATACAAAAAGGAATATGTGAGAACGAGTAATACTCTCTCGAGGGGTAGACCACAGAAAAGCCCTGGGAGTGGGGCTGGCAGCAGAGGTACACCTAGAGATTCCACTGTGAGGTTCGAGGGCAGAGTGCCTGCAAGGACATACGCCATTCAGGCCCGCGAAGATGCCGTATCTCCCCATATGATTACGGGTACCTTTTCTATCTATGATATATCTGTAGTTGCTTTGATTGACTCGGGGTCTACCCACTCTTATATTTGCATGATATTGGTACCTAGTATGAATATGCTAGTGGAGTACTCTACTGAATTTGTGGTAAAAGTGTCCAACTCGTTAGGCAAACATGTAATAGTTGACAAAGTGTGTAGAAAATGTCCTTCAAAGATTAGAGGCCACTGTTTTCTGACTAATCTCATGCTACTACCGTTTGATGAATTTGACCTAATTCTTGGCATGTATTAGATGACTGTTCATTACGTGTTAGTAAACTGTGGTAGTAAATTTATTGAATTGGGATGTGAAAATGGGAATATTATTTGGGTTGAATCAGGTGAATCGGACAGTTTACCAATACTGATTTCTTTTATGACTGCTGAGAAATACATGAGAAAAAGGGTATGAGTCCTATCTTGCATTTATGTTGAATACCCAAGAGTCAGGAGTAAAGATTGAGTTAGTGCCAGTGGTATGTGAGTACCCGGATGTGTTTCTGAAAGAATTGCCCGGATTACCACCAACTAGGGAAGTTGAGTTTGGTATCTAATTAGTCCCTCGTATAGCACCTATCTCGATTGCTCCGTATAGGATGGTTCTGACGGAGTAAAAGGAGTTAAAAGTATGGTTATAAGAATTAACAGATAAGGGTTTTACGAGACTGAGCTATTCCCCGTGGGGTGCTCCAGTACTTTTTATGAAAAAGAAAGATGGGTCGATGAGATTATGTATAGACTACAGACAGCTCAACAAGGTGACGATGAAGAACAAGTATCCCTTGCCGAGGACCGACGATTTGTTTGATCAATTAAAGGGAGCCACGGTGTTTTTTAAGATAGACTTGAGATCAGACTATTACCAACTAAGGTTTAAGGAGCAAGATGTGTTGAAAACCGCATTCTGGATGAGATAAGAGCACTATGAGTTCCTTGTCATGCCTTTTGGCATAATAATTGCCCCCACCGTGTTTATGGACTTGATGAATTATATTTTTCGCCCATACTTAGATAGTTCGTGGTTGTTTTTATCGATGATGTATTAATTTATTCTCATGATGAGAGTGAGCACACAGAGCATTTACGAACCTTTTTGAAGACATTAAGGGATAAGCAGTTATATGCCAAGTTTAGTAAAAGTGAGTTTTGGCTCCGAGAGGTTGGATTCTTGGGACACATCATGTCGGGCAATGGAATTAAATTTGACCCGAGTAAGATCTTGGCTATTATTGAGTGGAAACCACTGAAGAATGTATCAGAGATTAGAAGCTTTCTAGGTTTAGCAGGTTACTACAAACGATTTGTTAAAGGATTATCCATGATTTCTACTCCGATGATGAGGTTGCTACAGAAAGATGTCAAGTTTGAATGGGCTGAAAAATGACAACAAAGTTTTGAGAAACTAAAGGCGTTGTTGACTGAAGCTCCAATTTTAGTGCAACCGAAACCAGGAAAAGAATTCATAGTGTATAGTGATGCATCCTTGAATGGACTAGGATGCGTACTTATGCAAGAAGGTAAGGTGATAGCATATGCCTCAAGACAGCTGAAGTCACATGAGAAAAATTATCTGACACATGACTTAGAGCTAGCAGCCATAGTGTTCGCATTGAAGATTTGAAGACACCACTTGTATGACGAGAAATGCTGGGTATTCACCAACCATAAAAGCCTAAAATGCTTGATGACTCAAAAGGATTTGAGTCTATGACAAGGAAGGTGGCTGGAGTTGATTAAAGATTACGAGTTAGTAATTGACTATCACTAGGAAAAGGTGAACATGGTCCCTGATGCATTAAGTAGGAAGTCGTTGTTTTCCTTGAGAGTTATAAATACTCAATTGTCTGTAATCAATGATGGTTCGATTTCTAGTAGCGTTGAAAGCTAGACCTATATTTATTCAAGAGATTTGTGAAGCATAGAAAAGTGATAAAGATTTGCAAGCCAAGATGACTCAGTGTGAGACTGTTGACAAATCATATTTTTGGATTAGTATAGACGGTTGTTTGATGTTCCGAGATAGGGTCTGTGTACCTAGAGATGATGAGCTTATTAGGAAAATTCTTCACGAAGCACATAGTAGTTGTATGCCAATCCATCAGGGTAGTACTAAGATGTATAATGACTTGAAGAGATTGTATTGGTGGCCAGGCATGAAAAGAGACATCTCAGAGTTTGTGTCGAAATGTTTAATTTGTCAGCAAGTGAAAGCCGAACACCAAGTACCTTCGGGTTTACTTCAACCTGTGATGGTTCCCGAATGAAAATAGGATCGAATTACCATAGATTTTGTGACGGGATTGTCGTTTTCACCTAGAAAGAAATATGCTATTTGGGTCATAGTTGATCGACTAACGAAATCAGCTCATTTTGTTCCGGTGCATATCGATTACTCGCTTGATAAACTACCCAAGTTGTATGTTTCTAAAATTGTGAGACTTCATGGAGTGCCCTTGTTGATTATTTTGGATAGGGATCCGAGGTTTACTTTACAGTTTTGGAAAAAGTTACAAGAAGCTTTGGGGACAAAGTTGAATTTTAGCACGGCTTTCCATCCACAAATCGACGGCCAGTCAGAGAGAGTATGTAACAGTCTAGTTTTGACCCTAGTCGGAATAGTAGTTTCAGGACCACAAATTCGAGTTTATAAAATATTTTAATATTATTTTCTGTGTCTGTGATATGTGAATTTATGTCTGTGAAATTTCTGTGATTAAATTTGTCTGTTTCTGTGCTTAATTATGAAAAAGGATTAAATCGCGTAAAGTGTAAAAGCTGAGTGCTAAGTGTTAAAGCACCTAATTGGTTTGGCTTTTAAAATAAAGGTCCTTCCATGTCATATTTACCATTTGTTTTAATGGTGGACAAATATGGACATTACTAGGTGAATTTTTACATGTAAATAATAAGGGTAAAGTTGGTATATGGCTTATAATGTGTAATAAAATAAAATAAACATAAAATGGCCATGCATTTTCACCTTGTTCAGTCGAAAATTAGAGAAAGAAGAAGCCATTGAAGCATTTTGATGTTCGGCTAGTGCATGTCTTAATATGTGAGCTTATTTTGTTCGGTTTTTGATAATTTCTACGTTTCGGTGATCGTTGCTTTGTGTTCTTCAAAACCCATGTCTAAATTTCTGTTTTTGTTGAAGATTATAAAATGTGCCATTGATGATTATATGAGCTTTATAGTGTTCTTATATGGATTATGAAAGATATATGTGAGATTATCGTGTTTTGTTCTTGAATTTTTTATGAAATGAGCTATTTGGGCTAAATTGAAAAAATGAGTTTTGAGGGACTAAATTGTGAATTAAATGTGTTATTGGACTTGTATGGAAGCCATGTATATTCGGCTAAGCTAAAGTCTTGGTGAATTTTGCATATTTGTGATTTTGTGAAAAATGGACTAAATTGTCAAAGTGTGAAAATGTAAAGGCTAAAATCCAAAGTGCCTTAAATGTGTGTATATGGATTAAATTGAATGGTGAATTTCCGTTGTATTAGATCAAGAACAAAGAAAATCGGACTTAGATCGAGGGAAGTCCAAAGTAGTTGAATAGTCGACTCGTATCCGTATGAAATCCTTACGAGGTAAGTCAAATTACAATTACGTGTTAAATTTACTAATTTCCACATATATAAATTGTAATCTGTATTGGATGGCCTTGAGAGCCCGATGAATATCTTTCGAGTAAAGTCTGATAATTTGTTAGTATCCTAAAAGCTCTGTATACTTCTAAAGGAATATTGACATCTATCTGAGATATCGTGTAAGACCATGTCTAGGACACAGGCCTCGATTGAGATTTACGTATAAGACCATGTCTGGGACATCGGCATTGAATCTGATTTTGTGTAAGACCTTGTCTGGGACAGAGGCATCGATATTGAATTACATGTAAGACCACGTCCGGGATGTCGGCGTTGTACTTGTTTACGAGTATCTGTATCATTTCTGAACCGTTTGATGATAGAGTTTGAAATATGAGAATGAGCATATGAATTGTATAACTTATATAGGTACGTATGAATCGTACTAAAATTCTGAATATGAAAGACTCTGTCTATGTGAAATATGTATAGAATTTGGAAATGAAGCATGACATAAATGCAAACGAAGGAGCACGGTTAAGCTTATGAATTATTCTATGAAATGGCTATAAATCTTTATGGTTGAATTATATTTATATGCTTTAGTAGTTAGACCAATTGTATTTGGCTTACTAAGCTCTTTGTAGCTTACTCTGTGTGATTTTTGCCTGTTTTACAGTTATCGTAGCTACTGAAGGCTCAGGGATAGTCGAGGATCGTCACCACACTATCGAACTCATTTTGGTACTTTTTGAAAGTGTAAATATTTTAAAGTATGGCATGTATAGGCCAGAAGGTCTATGTATGAAGTTTTGATTTGTAAATATATGTTAGGCCATGAGAGTTGGCTAGCAAATGGTATGAATGTGTTAAGTTTTGATATGGTTTTGAATGGGTTATTGAATGATGTTGATTTAGTTGTAATGAAGCATGTTTTGAGCATGGAATTGCCTAAAAATTATTGTATAATGTTGTTTAACATTGCTAGTAGGAAAGATTTATATAGGGGTGACAAGTTGGCTTAAACCAAGCCTGCATTGTGCCACACAGTTAAGATACACAGACGTGTCATATGGCCGTGTGAAAAAGTCAGTATAGGAACTCTTTTTGGCATGGTTGGATCATATGGGCATGTATGGTGCCCGTGTGTGTCACACGGCTTAGTCACACGGGCGTGTGACTTTAATAGTTTTGAAAGATTTGGTTAAGTTCTGAAAATTCTGAACGTGTTCGTTCTAGTCCAGACCTTTCTTAAAAGTACATTTTAGGTCTCGTAGACCATCTTAAGAGATGATTGCTTATGAAATGATGTTATATGATATTTGCGATTCTGAATTGGTTTGAAATGTTCTATTTTTCTGGTAATGCACCTTACCTATTCCGGTGACGGATACGGGATAGTGGTGTTACATTTTATAATTCAGATTCTTGAGGACATATTACGGCGTTGTATTCTTGATTTCCAAGGTAGTTGGGAAAAGTATTTACCGCTGGTAGAGTTTGCCTACAACAATAGCTATTAGCCGATTTTGAAAATGGCGACTTATGAGGCTTTATATGGGCGTAAGTGCCAAACGCCCTTGTTTTGGACTGAACTCAGAGAAAACTAGATTCACGGGGTCGATTTAGTCAAAGAGACCGAAGAGAAAGTTAAGGTAATTCATGATTGTTTGAAGGCCGCTTCAGATAGACAGAAATCCTACGTGGATTTGAAACAAAAGGAAATTGGGTTTCAAGTTGGTGATAAGGTGTTTTTAAAAGTATCCCCGTGGAAGAAAGTCCACGTTTTATTGGACCCTATGAGGTGACAGAGAGAATTGGATCGGTAGTGTAACACCTTGATTTTGGGCCTAGTAGGAACAGCGATTTCGGAACCAAAAATCCGATAATGAAATTTTATTTTTATTATATTTTTATGGTCTACGATTTCATGAAATAATTTAGTGAAAATTTCGTTCGAAAATTTTGACATTCGGGCACTTAATTTAGTCAAAAGGAGTAAATCGAAAAAGTGCAAAAGTTGAGTTCTACATACTGGAGGTGTCCAATTGTTATGAAATTTTAAATTAAGGGTCCTTAAATGGTAATTAGACCATTGGTTAATTTCTGGACAAAAATAGACATGAAATGGGTGTAATAAAATATTTTTAAGTTAGGGGTATTTTGGTAAACTAATAATTAAAAGAATTAAAAAGGAAAATAGGCCAAATTAGCTATCATCTTCTTCATTCAACTGTTTCTACCAGTAGTATCCATGGTTAAGGTTTGTTCAAACTCCCAAGCTCGATTGTAAGTGCTCCTTAGCCCCGTTTTTAAAGTTCTTTACATTTTTGAAATCCCGGTAACTTGGTTAAGCTTATTCTAGCAATAATTTAACCTAGGGTTTATATTTGGAAAAATACCCATAGGTGAAATGTGTTTATTTTGATGTTTTATGATAGAATATGAAGCTTGAAATTGTGTTAAACAACTTTTACTAAGCAATTTTACGTGAAAACGAATAAAACGACATAATCGGTAAAAATACCTAATGTTCATAAGTACATGTTATAGTGTGAATTTGATGTTGCTATAGAAGGGAAAAATGATCAGCATGTCATAAAACATAAGAAAATAGAATGAAGTTTAATTTATGAGCCTAGGGGCAAAAATGTAATTTTGACAAAGTTTAGGGGCAAAATTGTAATTTTTCCAAAATATGATTTTGGGTCAATTTGAATAATGTGAGTCCTAATTAGGCTATATTTGTAATGATAGAGCAAGGAAAATTGAAATTCGGGCTAAAATCGGTAAAGTACCAAGTTGTGGTCAAAATGGTAAAAATGACCATTTTCGTATACGATGTAAGTTCGTGTGTTAATAAAAATGCAATTCCATACTTGAATTGTAATTATCTATTGTTATGGCATAAATTGTATGATTTAGTATGTTTAGGAGAAGTTGATGGATGGTGTATATGATATGGAAAATGTGATGATTATTGTGTCATGTGAAATTGAATGCCAAATTATTGTTACATGAATTGAATGTTAAATTACTATTACATGGGTTGTATGAATTGCTACCCAGTTGTACCTGATGAGATTTCGGCAAGTTTGTACGTAAATAATTTATCGATTCTTTTTATTTTATTATATTTTGTTATCATATGAAATGTGGCTGCCTATAGAATGATTATTTGTTGTAAATTACAAATTGAAAAAGGACTATGAATAAATTTGTAACATGTTGGAAAGTGAGGAATTTCCCTGTTGAGCCTTCAGAATAGAAACGATATGAATGATCTATTGTGAGGTCACGTGTGTAGTACTAAGTGCAGGCTACTACGTGTACCGGATAATTTGTCGCATGTGTAGTACTAAGTGCAGGCTACTACGTGTATCAGATGGTTAGGTCACGTGTGTAGTACTAAGTGCAGGCTACTATGCGTACCAGATAACCTTGTCTACAAGTGTGAAAATATGTGCAGGCACCTGAGTATCAATTATTATTCCGAAGAGTTCAACGGGAAAATCAATTAAGTAAAAATACATGTGAATATGATTATATGATGAATAAGTGCAGGTATATGTTTGTGAAAATTATGAGCAATGTGCTCGATATTTGAGTGAACTTCGATAAGACAAAATGGATTAAGTGAAATTATGTAAGAGTGAATTTTAGTAGTAAAACAGTGTTGGACAGTAGCAGTTGCGTGACTTTGAAAATTCACCAAAAATTGTGTAAGTTGAATTAAATTTCAAAAAAATTATGGAATTAAATATTAATAAGTCTATTTTCATATAAAAGAAACAAGGAGAGCAAAAGAGTTCTATATTATGTGATATTCTAATTTTTGTGAGAAAGTATTAGAATGAATTCGAGATCCCCTGTTCTGACTTGGAAAAATAATTAAAATTTTCAAAAAAATAATTATCAGCTATAATTTATATGAATATAATCCTAAATGAGTCTAATTTGTGGAAGAATGGATGGGAACATCATCCCAGTCTCGAAATATGAGATAAATAATTTTTAGTGAAGAAAGGTCAGAACTATTGGACAGCAAAACAGGGGAAACTTTAATGAATAAACTGTACTAATTAACTAAACCAAAAATTCTGAAAATTTTATGGGAGAAAGGTATATGAGTCTAGTTTCAAGGAAAATTAACAAAACTAAATTTTGAGTTTTGTAGCTCCAGATATGAATGATTTAGTAACTGCAACTCGATAAAACAACTTAACCTGAACATATGTAATTGTACAATTATAGTGTTTTATCTTGAAAAGCATGTTAGTAATTGCTTATTAATTTCATATGGACCTACTAAGTGTAAAGCTTACCCATCCTTTCCATTTCTTTAGTATTGGTAGGTCGGCTCGGGGTTGGAGATCGTAGGAGGCAAAATCACACTATCAAACTATCATTTTTGGGAGAATTAATTCAAATATTAGAAATATCAAGTGAGTGGCATGTATAGGAAGTTGGTTTGTGATATGTATTATTATTATGACTTTGACCATACGTATTAGTTTGCATTGAGTTATCATATATGATCATGAGATGTGGTCCTTATCCATTATGGTTTATGAGTTTAATTAATCATGCCATGTCCTATGTTTTGATGTGATGATATAGTTAACTTTGTTTGTTATGCATGATTGGTAATACATCAGGTAAATTAAATGCAGGCCAGTGGATTACAAATTAAATGGAAATGTGTAATGTTGCCTTGAATATGGATGTTTAATAGACAAATTGGTAACTACATTATGATGGTATAAAATGAGAATAAGATTTAGCATGTCTAGTTCTAGTTAATGTAAGAATTTATATTATATACAGGATGGTAAGCAAATACGTTTAAATTGAATGACATGTTATTGCATGATTATGGATGTGTAAGTGCTCATTTATGCCACGTTATATGTCTTTAAATATGAGTCTATGCATGTGTTCAAAAAGTTTTGAATCAAATGAAATTTTATGGCCCAATTTTTTGTCTATGTGTATGGTTAAGTCTGGTAATGCCTCGTACCTTGTTTCGGCCTTAGATACGGGTAAGGGGTGTTACAGGTAGCTTATCAACTAGCCTTGCCATCCAAGTTAGAGAAGAACCACAATTTTTTTCATGTGTCGATGTTGTGCCATTACTGTACTGACCCTTCACACGTTCTTTCGCCAACAGAGGTTGAGATTCGATCAGACATGACTTATGGCAAAGAGACGGTTAAAATCTTAGCCCGAGAGGTCAAGCAATTGAGAAATAAAAGTATCGCACTCATGAAATTACTGTGGCATCGACATGAGGTTGAAGAGGCCACATGGGAGCCCAAGGAAATTATGAGAGACTAATACCCAAACCTTTTTAATGGTAAGAACAGCCCAATTTTGGGCCTAATCAGAACAGTGGTTTTGGAACCACTAAACTGAGATCAAAGAAATTATTTTAATATAATTTTATGTGTTATAGCATGTTTGTATGAGTACATGAAAATTTTGGTGAAATAATTTTAGTGATTGCATGCTTAATTGCGAAAAAGGACTAAATCGCATAAAGTATGAAAGTTTTGTTCTACTAGCTAAAGGTGTCAAATAGCTATGGAATATTAAATTAGAGGTCTTTATTGAGTAAATAGACCAAAAAATTTTTAATAGCCGATCATAGGGACAAAGAAATTTCAAGGTCAAAGTTAGGTGAAATTGGGTGATTAAATTGACAAGATTTATAATAAAATAAAAAGAAAAAGCTATCACCTTTCATCTTTCTCCTCTCCACCGAAAATACCAACAAAAATAGGGGTTTTGGAGCTTCAAAATTTCAGTCGCTCTTTACCCATATAAGTAAGTGATTTTGATGGCCTTTCTTGAAAATTTTTGTACTTTTGGGACCCTTGTAGCATAATCTAGCTAATGAGGGGACTATTTTGCAAAATAGTTAAAAGTCTAGGGTTTTTCCATGAGAGTTTACATGTTGTTTTCTGAATTTTTTTATGGAATAAAATGAATCCTAGTTGCAAAACAAACAACTTTTATGAAGTAGTTTTCATGAAAACCCTAACTAAGGACCATCTTGCATAAGTTATAAATTATGTGGTGAATGTGTGTAATAATGGGAATTGTGGGCTGCTTCTAGTATAAAAAGAATTCGACTAGGCTTGGTTAGTGAGAAAATTTGATAAAAATTGATTTACGAGCCTAGGGGTAAAATAGTAATTTTGTGAAAGTCTGGGACAAAATGGTCATTTTGCCAAAATATGAATTATGAAATGCATTGATTAAAATGATGATTAAATTAGTGAATCTTTATCATTTTAGATCAAGAAATACGAAATCTGAACCTAGAACGGGGGAAGGCCAAGCAAGTAGACTAAATCCAAATAGTCTTTCACTTTTTGTATACCGAGGTAAGTTGTACGTAAGTAAGGCAACTTTATCATTATTATGTGTTGAATGATTAATTTTGCGTAATATGGTTGAAATAGCTTATGAATAATGCATGATGAAATTCAATGTAGTAGAGTCCCGATTAAACCTAGGAATAGATTGGATATCTATGCTATGACATTTGGGTGATATGAGTGCCAGTGTAAGACCATGTCTGGGACATGGCATCGGCCACGATGTGAGAGCTGGTGTAAGACCATGTTTGGAACATGGCATCGGCGATGTTGTGAGAGCCAGTGTAAGACCATGTCTGGGACATGGCATTGGCATTGATATGTGCACTAGATTAAGACCATGTCTAGGACATGGCATCGGCCACATTATGAAAGCCAGTGTAAGACCATGTCTAGGAGATGGCTTTAGCATTGAGATGAGAGCTAGTGTAAGACCATGTCTGGGACATGGCATCGATCTCAACATGTGAGCTAGTGTAAGACCATGTTTGAAACATGGCATCGATAGTTCATCCTCTTGTGCAAAGCTTGTCAAATATCATTTACTATTTCGAATGGTTTCACGGGTCATTTTAAAAGCTTATGAAAATGATATGGAATGATATAATCATGTTGTGAGTGGTACAGGTTCTTATTCGAAACTCATGAGATATGAGTCTAGTTATGTTACCTTGATGGTAAGAATGACATGAGCAAGTTCTAGCTAAGATAATGGTCTTAGGACGTTATTGAAATCTTTGGTTTATACTTGCGATATATATAAGCATGTCGTGATATTTACCCATGTTCACTCAAGAATGTTGTTTAGATTTATAATATGCATGGTTGATGTAGTTACTTATTTATATGCAACTTACCAAGCTTTATGCTTACTACCTATCCTTTCCATTTTCTTATAGTGCCATAAGGCTAGTATCGGAGATTAAGGGACGTTGGAGGCATCGATCACACTATCACCTGAAGCCTTGGTATAGCTAGTTTAATATTTTGACTTTGGCATGTATAGGGACTTGAATCTTTTGTTTAGTGTCTTGTTAGTTTAGCCATAAGAGTTGGCTCATATGATGGATGTGATATTCATTTTGTATAGGCCCTTAATGTTGGCTAATATTATTATTATTAAATGCATTTGATGCAAATTTCTCATGGTTGTGGTTGTTTTGGTTATATGTGTTATGCTTGGGTTGGTTTTGGTTGCTGTTGTGTAGGTTGGTGCAAGTAAGCATGGAAAAAAGGCTTGGTAAATAGCCTTATTTTTGTCCACATAGGCAGACACACGAACATGTGTCTAGATCGTGTGTGACACATGGTCTGCCCCACGAGCGTGTAGTCTGGCCGTGTATTCCTTGCACCTCAATTTTTCAAGTCAGTATGCATGGTAGTAAACACACGAGTAGAGATACGGTCGTGTGTCTCAGCCGTGTGGAGGACACGGCCTAACACACGAGCATGTGCCCTTAAGGGGTTGCTGACGTCAGAAATAGAATGTTAAGGTTTTTGCACATGGGCATGTGATGGCCATGTGGGGGACATGGGTCATGGACACAGGCATGTGCCCACCCGTGTGGAAACTCCTGCAGGTTGGAATCAAAAAATAAATTCACAAGGGCTAGGGACACGAACATGTCCCAATATGCTCAGGCTGTGTGAGTCACAGAAGCCTTCAACATGGCCATGTTAAATAGGTACACGGGCATGTTGCCCTTCCACACGGGTGTGTGCCCCTGTCAGCTTGAAATTTTACAAAGTTTTCTAGATTGCACAGATTAGTCCCAAATCTATTCCAGTGTGTTTGAGGCCTCGTAGGCCCATAGTAGGGACACTAAGGTATTGTAAAAAGTTTTAATTTGGAGCGAAATTTCATATCTAGGAGGTGTATGTTTGTATGTGTTTAAGTCTGGTAACACCTCGTATCCTGTTCCGGCATCGAACTCAGGTAAGGAGTGTTACACAACTAATTCCCGGGAGTTCCACAATGCCCGACTATAGTCTCTAAAATTTGTAATAAAATCTCTACCAAGACTAAATCTCTTGGAACTCTCTTTCTCGACTTCTCAATCCCGACGATTATCTGCACGAATGTGGGTGTGTGAGCTTTAAAAAGCTCAGTGAATGTTAATAATAACAAGAAGCAAATTAATATCCAATTCTTGCTTAATTCACAACCAATCATTCAGCAATTGTCAACCAAAAATAATTAAACATGCCAATTTAATTTCCATAAGCATTTACAATACCAAAAATCAATCATTCATGGCTTTTAATCATCAATTGATATAACAACAATCACACATAAATATATTGACATTCATTTCTCATGCCTTAATCGGGTGATCATACATCGGATAAACGGATCTCTGAACTCCCACAAATATCAAATACAATCCACCAAGTTGAGCAGGCCGAAGCACGCGCTCCCTTATAGCGCCTTAAATAACCCATTGAGTGGAGACTCATGCTCAACACTCTCTTATCTACTCCAACAAATTAGTCCACCTAGAGCCATATGCTTATAATGTCACAAATAAAGGTGAGTACCCACAAATCCTATGGCATGCCAACTATATCCAATGGATCCACCATGCATGTTGCCAATATATTCAATCAAACATAGCATATAAATTAATCATTAGTGTGCTTAATTTAATGTGACAAGATGCTTATGTGTAACATGTAAAATAGCATTTAATATCCAATTAAATCAAGCAATTCATTTGCCAATTTTCCATAATCTGTTACCAATTGGAACAACAATATATCATGATAAAAAATTTTAGTACACATGCTTAAAATCATTCTTAAAATTAATTTAATTAAATAGCACAACACAACCCAAAAATTCACTTGCCATTTTTTTTTAAATACAAATTCAATTTTTTTGCACATTTAATATCATTCTTGCAAAATCAACCATTTATCCATAATTAATTAATTTTAATCAATAATTAATATACTAATTGAGCATAATTGAGGGTCAATTTACCAAATTGCCCTTAGAAACACTCACCACACAATTTTACTCTATCACAACAAGTGATAAACTAGGTAATTTCAAGCTTCAATTTTGGTTATCTCGGTCCTCTTCAAGATTCGGAGCTTTAACAGAGGTAAAGTAGACATTACCACCTTTCCAAAGCTATATTAAACACAATTTTTAATTAACAATGCTAATCAAAATTCACTCGTAAAGATACCTTACTGGATTTGTAACATCAAGTTGAAAACTCGATTCCTCACAAAATCAACCTCTCCAGCCCTCCTATTCACTTCCAAACATCAATACTAAATCAATTACACATAAACTAAGCATCAATTTCACAAAAATCTGGAGAATTAATTCATGAAGATAATGAAATTCAGATTTCTTCAAATTACCTTACAAATCATGTTTAATCTTGATAAATAAGACAAAAAACCTTTTACTAGATCCATTTTGAGTTAGAACATCCATTGATTTGTAGATTTCCTCTCAAAATTCAAGATCGACCATTAATTCATAAAGAAGATGACATTGATAAAAAAATCTTTTTATTGACTTTCAAATCATGTAAAAATGTTTCTAATCTTCATAAAAATAAGTTTAGGATTGAAGATTACATTTGAATCGCTCTAAATCTTTTGATTGAAAATCTTGATTCAAGAATCTTGAGAAATTTCAGAATATTTTTGGCTACTTTTGAGAGTAATTCCGGGTGAATTGAGAGAGTATTTTGAGAAGGAAATAAATTGGATCTATTCTCTAATGATAGATCTTTAAAACCATGCAAAGAAAAAAAAATTTATAGCTCTCTAATATGATGTAAATTGTGTGAAAACTAGGCTAGATGCATTATTTTTAAAACTGAAACAACCCACCAGAATTTAAGAATTAGGGAATTTGCTTAATAGCCACTCTCACATTTCCCTTGTTTAAAAATTTAATCATTTCCCTCCAAAATTCCGAAGTTTAAGGTTTATTTTCCAAATAAATACTCTCCCTTGTTTTACAATTAAACCCAATTTAATTAATAAATAAATTTAGCTCAAATTAACCCCCAATAAAAATTATTTAAATTTTTTTGACCCAAATTAATTATTTTCACTAATAATTATTTAATTACTTTAAAGTTAATTTTCCAAAATATTTTTATTTTTCCGTATCATTGTTTAATCGATTTTAGATAAAATTAACCTTCTAGATTAAATTAATAATTACTAGAAACCCCATAAATTCCTAGTTTCACACTCGAAACTCGAAAAATATACCCAAAACTACTAAACCCTATTTAGGGATATTACATTGTTTCAAAGCAAGCAACTCTAAGAAGAACTCATGGTACCTTGATAGTGGATGCTCTAGACACGTGACTCGTGACAAGCCATTTCAAGGAACTTATGCCAAAGAATGGAGGAAAAGTTACATTTGTTGATAACTCTAAAGGGCTTATTGAAGGTATTGGCTCTATCGGTATAAATATTTTCACTCTCACTAAAATGTGCTTTATTTCTATGGTTTTAAGCATAAAATCCTTAGCATTAATCAACTTGTGAGAAGGGATTCAAAGTAATATTTGAGTCTAAAGGGTACAAAGTTGTAAATTTTGTACATAATATGATTCTTTTCGTAGGACATAGGGTAGGTAATATTTTTGTGGTGCATCTGGATGACATATCTTTTTCTAATTTTTGCTTTATGGCTGATAATGAAAACATATGTTGG
Organism: Gossypium arboreum; assembly: GCF_025698485.1. Lineage (NCBI taxonomy): Eukaryota > Viridiplantae > Streptophyta > Magnoliopsida > Malvales > Malvaceae > Gossypium > Gossypium arboreum. The sequence goes on along the minus strand of NC_069075.1, from coordinate 88,537,335 downwards.
TTATGGCATAGAAGATTAGGACATGCGAGCATGAGTGTTATTTAAAAGCCTATTAAAAATGAATTTGTTGGCATGCCTAACTTTTCTACTAACTTTGATAAAGTATGTGATGCATGTGCTAAAGATAAACATAGGAGAGCATCTTTTAAATCTAAAAATATAGTTTCTACATCTAGAGTAGTATAACATATTCATATTGACCTTTTTGGACCCACTAGAATTATGAGTTTAGAAGGTAAACAATATGGGTTTTTTATTGTTGATGACTATTCTAAGTATAAATGGGTTTTCTTTTTGTTTTCAAAAGATGAAGCTTTAGGAAAATTTAGTACTTTTTGTAAAATGATTCAAAACCAAGAGGGATATTCAATCTCAAGTGTAAGAAGTGATCATGGAAAATAATTTGAAAACCTTAGCTTTAATAATTTTTGTAATGAACATGGTACTAGTCACAATTTTTTTGCACCTAGAACCCCCTCAACAAAATGGACTTGTTGAGAGGAAAATTAGGACCTTAGAAAAAATGATGTAACACCCCTAACTCGTATCTGTCACCAGATTAGGGTTATGGAGCATTACTGTACAATCAAAACATTTAAACTTAATTACATTCAATAACATAAACATATCATAAATCAGTCAAATACATAATATTGTCTCTAAATCAAGCCCTCGAGGCCTTAAAAATACCCTAGAAACGATTCGGGATCAATTTGAATACATTTGGAAAGTCTACGAAAAAGTCACAAAAATTTGGAAACAGGGGTCACACGGCCGTGTGTCTCACACGGTTGAGACACACGCCCATGTAACCTTCAAACTAGGGACACACGATCGTGTCCCAGCCTGTGTCCTCACCTGTGTAACTCTCTAAGTAGGGTCACACAACCGTGTCACACAACCGTGTACCAAGCCGTGTAACTCTCTGAGTTTTCCAACACACCCGTGTGCTAGGCCGTGTGCTAGGCCATGTAACTCACTGACTTATATACAAAGGAACTCTTAAATGACGCACTGCCATGTCGCCAAGTCATGTGCCACACACGGCTAAGTCGCACGCTCGTGTCTCGAGCCGTGTGGACCTAAAATTCACCAAGAATCAAGCCATTTCCATCACCATTTCATGCATAACCGTCTAGATCATTTGTGCACACTTTGAAGGCACCAAAACCCTATCAACCCATATATATAATAACTATTTTAAGAGTCCTAATTCAACTATCCAATATGCTATTCAAAGGTACTACAAACAACAACCAAACATCACTTACTTAGACATTCTTATATGCTTAATTCTATACATACAATTATAGACCATTTAGGAAATAAAACATACCTCAATTAGCCATTTTCAAAACATACAAAACATAACATGAAAGACCATTATCAAGCCATTACAAAGTTTCCAAAAGAATCATATTTACATACACATATAAGTGGCCAAAATGATATATCTAAACAAGCATTATAAATTCATCAAGAATCCATAAGCGACCAAGAACAAACATATCAAGTTATCATTTTACATGTTCATCAAAAACATCATAATAAACCACCCTATACATGCCATTACAAACCTTGGCCAAAATACACAAAAACTATCGAATTGACCTCTGGATAGTGTGATAGATATCTGACGAGCTTCCAAACAAATCGAGCTTTCGATAATCTATAAAACATAGAAAAGACACTACGTAAGCAAATAATGTTTTGTAAGCTCGTATAAACCAAACTTAACTTACCATTTCATTTGTAGAGTATAAAGCATAAGCATAAAAATCAACCATAACCACAATGTTGACATAAGCCTAAACACTATCATCAATCTACAAGTTAGTCCACTTGTTCATATACATATATATGATATCATCCATAAAAAATGTGTTCACCATGTGTAAACATAACCTTTGCATCTTTCATGTCCCATAATTTCATGATTCAATACAATTGCATACTTACCTTTTTGTTCCCTTTTCTTGCCTATTGAACCACCTAGAATTTCATCGGATAGTCAAGAATGCTCACACGAAGTGTTCCTTTACATATAACCGTAACATTTCCTTTAAATCATTGCTTACACGAGTTGTGAAATGGGTCTGCTCACACGAGCTGTGGGTTGAAATGTAAGCTACACGATGCTGCTCACATGAGCTGTGGAGTATTCGCAAAAAATACAGGACCTCATCCATCGGTAGGACATTCAAGACCAACACCCGAAATATGAAATCCCTAATGACCTGTCATTCGTATCCTAAGAATTCCTAAGGTTCAATCGGGACTTGATAACCATCATAGCATTGATTTGTTTAGACATCATTCAATTAACATTAGAAGTAACATAATAACATACAATTGTAATAGCATTAATACAATAACCGTTCATACGAACTACTTCGATGGCTAGGGGCGTAAAAGCTAAATCGAGCTAATCTGAAGCTTTTGCTTTGCCTCAATCTAGGGCCGTACGTGGTTTATCTTGATCTAAATAGAAATTTTCAATCACTTTAGTACTTTTAGTATGCAATTTAATCCACATTTCATATTTATGCAAAATTACCATTTTGCCCCTAACATTTTAACTTTTCACAATTTAGTCCTTAAGCTTATAACTTAAAATCTAACCATTTTAATCTCAATCCATGTTTCCCAAATAACCAAGGGACCTTGAAACAACCCATACTTACCATCATTTCACATTAAAACCTTAGAATTCATACCTTTAACAATTTAGTTCCTAATATACAAAATTCATCAAAATCACTCTACAAAACTTGTTCATTTTTCAACCAAGATTCATAATCTATCATTTAACATCAAAATCCATTCAACAAAATTCATGGAATAACCCTTAACTTTTAACAGTTTCACAAATTGACAATCGGGCTAGCTTGACTAAGCTAAAAAGATCTTAAAAACATAAAAATCATTAAAACGGGGTTGAAATCACTTACATGCACACACTTGAAGTATTCAAACCTAATGACTCTAAAATGGCTTTTTTTTCTTCCTTTCAAATTTCAGTAGAAACAATTTGAAGAAGATGAAGTAACCTGTGTTTTATCTAATTTATGTGTATTTTACCAATTACCATATTAACCTTTAAAAACTTCCAAAATTTCAATAAAACCATGCCATGCACTTCCACTAACCTTATGAACGGTATAATTACAATTTTAGTCCATTTACTTCCATTTCCATAGTCATTTAGCCCTTTTAACTATTAGAACTCCACTTTTACATTTTTTTATGATTTAGTCCTTTTTACATAATTAGCCAAGCAAACATCAAAATTTTTTAATGAAATTTTAATACGACCTTAATAAAATCATGTTGTAATGCCCTCGTACCGGAGACCGTCGCTGAAGTCGAGCACGAGGTGTTAACGAACTTAATTCATTAATTAAACAGCTCAAACAATTTATTTTAGAATTTCCAGACAAGTTGGCTAACTGCATCACAGTCGCTAAAAAATATATATCTCGAGTTACGAAACCTGAAATCCAATTTTGTAAATTTTACCTGAAACTAGACTCATATATCTACTTACTAATTTTTTTCCTAGAATTTTTGATAGGGCCAATTAGTACAGTTTATTAGTTAAAGTTTCCCCTGTTTCAGGGTTTAGCTACTCTGACCCCTGTGTATTACGAATCATATATCTCCTTGTATAGAGTTTCAATGACTATTCTGTTTGTTTCTCATAAAACTCAACTAAATAAAGATTTCATAAATGTAAGGTAAAACTCATAATAGTTTTTGTACAATTTATGGTGAATTTTTAAATTCAAAACAGGGGATTCAGAGATCTCTCTGACCCTATTTCACTAAAACTTAAATATCTCATAAAATATAACTCATAGTTGCTTCCATATGAAAATAGACTCATCAAGCTTCGATTACATAACTTATTAATCATTGAATTCTATTTCTACTATTTTTAGTGATTTTTCAAATTCACGTCACTGCTGCTGTCTAATTCTATTTTGTGGCCAATTTTACCTTTCCAAGGATTTTCATGGTTTAGTTAAGACATAAAGCATACGTGTTATCATATATAAACTTGATTAGCCATTCCAATAGCTAATCATTCTCAAACATTTCCATTCCATCCATGGGCCATATCGTAAGATTATACACACAAAATGATTGGAATGCTATACATGCCATATTTCCAAAAATTTCAAGTCATTATCTGCGATTGTCCGTTGATAGTGTGGCGTGCCTCCATCGTCTCCGATCTCCAAATTGACTTGTCAAAACTACAAAGAATGAAAAGGAGGAGTAAGCATAGATGCTTAGTAAGTCCACATGCAAATAACAAAAAACTTAACAAAGCAATTATACCAACCAACATTAGCATAATATCACCAAAACATGTATCACATTTCTATTCATCATTCATCATCTTACCATATTATTGTTGTCGTATCAAGTCTCAACCCGAGGGTTAAGTACATACCTGTCTAAAGTGCCCATTCCACAACACTTACCAATACGTCACTTGCATCTTGAGTATTCTTCCATTTCACTAGAATTTTACCCGTTGAACATATCGGAATATAACTCGGATACTTGGAAAGTTTGCACATAAGTGCCACATATGTAGTCAAGCTACCATGTAACCAGCCCATAAGCGAACTCAGACTCAACTCAACGAGCTTGGGCATTCGCATCCATAAGTGAACTTGGACTCAACTCAACGAGCTCGAATGCCTAGTTACATCTCACGAACTCGGACTCAACTCAACGAGCTCGGACATTCGCATCCATAAGTGAACTCAGACCCAACTCAATGAGCTCGGATGCCCAAATATCCTAATCTATTCCTAAGGTTCAACAGGACTTTCCTCGTTCATACTCCTTTACCATTCTCCTTGGAATACCAATGACGATACTTCGGTAGTCTTTCACATTTTTCACATAATTCATAAAATTTTTGCATGTTGTCCAACAATGACCACAAAGCATAGAATTACATGGTAACAATCATAATATCGTATAAAAAGCATTAAATGATTTAACATAATGGTTATATTACAATATTTACATATGAACTTACCTCGATACAAAATGAGAATAGTCGAGCCTATTCCTCGTAAACTTTATTTTTCCCCTGATCTCGACTCAAATCTCTTTTCTCTTGATCTATAATACCAAATTAATTTATTTAATACACACATTCATCAAAACAGCCCCTAGTACGAACTTTGGAAAAAATACCATTTTGCCCCTAAACTTTCACATATTTACACTTTTTCCCTAAGGCTCGTAAATTAAACCTCATCCTATTTTCTTATGTTTTATGACATGCTGATAATTTTTCCCTTCTATAGCAACATCAAATTCACACTCTAACATGTACTTATGAATACTAGGTATTTTTACTGATTATGTCATTTTATTCGTTTTTACGAAAAATCACTTAGCAAAAGTTGTTTAACACAATCTCAAACTTCATATTCTACCATAAAACATCAAAATTCATACATATCATCCATGGTTAGAATTTTAAATATAAACCCTAGCTCAAAATATTGGTAGAAATTGGTAAACCGAGCTACGAGGATTTCAAAAATATAAAGAACATTAAAAATGGGCATAGAAATCACTAATAATCAAGGCTTAAAAGTGTTGAAACCCTAGCTATGGTGGAGAAAAAAATTCAGCAGCAACTTGTGGAGAAGATGATCATTTTTGTGTTATTTTTCCCATTTTATTTCATTTAATATCCAAATGACCAAAATGCCCTTCCTTACTAAACTTTCAAAAGTTTCATCCCATCCATGTCCAATTTTTGTCCATAAACTTAGAAATTGGTCAAATTGCTATTTAAGACCTCCTAATTAATATTTCAAAGCAATTTCATACTAGAAACTTCTAGAATGCAAGTTTTGCAACTTATTCAATTTAGTCCCTACTTCAAATTAAGCACTTTATGCATAAAATTTCTTCACGAAATTTTCACACAATCATGCAATCATATCATAGACCTCAAAATAATTATAAAATAATTATTTTTATCTCGAATTTTGTGGTCTCGAAACCATTATTTCGATTAGGCCCTAATTCGGGTTATCACACATGTAGACACTAAGTAAATAATAAAATAATAATTTACTCATCAGAATTATGGTACCAAAACCACTATTCTGATTTCATTGAAAACAGTCTGTTACAACTCTCCCCTCTAAAGAAATTTTCGTTCTAAAAAATCTCACTAGAAAATAGTTTCGAATATTGCACTTTTGTAGTTTCTTTCGATTCCCAGGTAGCTTCTTCGATTCCGTGTCGTTGAAAGAAAACTTTAACTAACACTATACTTTTATTTCTCAATTTTTTAACTTCCTAAGCTAAAATTCTAATTGGTTCTTCACTATACGTCATGTCTAGCTGAATTTCAACATTTACAAGTGAAATAATATGTGAAGGATCTGATCGGTACCATCGTAACATCAATACATGAAATATGTTATGAATCCTTTCTTACTCTATATCAGACCACTTTCCTCCAAGGTGATACTTTTAGAAATACCTTGTACCCGACTTGAAACTCTATATCTTTTCATTCCCAATCTACGTAGGATTTTTGATGATTAGAAGCTGCTTTCAAACTGTCATGTATTACTTTAACCTTTTCTTTGGTTTCTTGAATCAAATCAACATTGAATAACTTTTTCTCATTCAGATCAGTCCAATATAACGGTGTTCGACATTTTCAGCCATACAAAGCTTCGTGCGGTGCCATTTTAATTCAAGCTTGATCATTGCTATTGTAAGCAAATTCAACCAACGACGTGAATTTCTCCCAGTACCTTCGAACTCTAAAATACAACATCGAAGAATATCTTTGAGTACTTGAATTACTCGCTCAGACTAACCATCGGTCTGTGGATGAAATGATGTACTAAAATGCAGTTGAGTACTTAGAGCGTCATGTAACTTACTCCAGAATCGAGACATAAATCGTGGATCCCTATCAGAGATAATAAAAACCGACACACCATGCAATCTACTAATCTCAGAAACATACAATTCTACCAATATCTCAAGTGAATAACTAGTACGCACTATAATAAAATGCGCGGATTTCGTCAAATGATCTACAATAACCCATACAACATCTTTCTTTCTTGGAGATAGAGGTAATCCTGATACAAAATCCATCGTAATATGTTCCCATTTCCATTCTGGAATATTTTCCACTCTAGAATCATCATAGGTTGTAATAAACCAGAAGGTACCTGATGTTCGGCTTTAACTTGCTAACAGATTAAGCATTTTGATACAAACTCTGAAATTTCCCATTTCATACCTAGCCACCAATACATCTGTTTCAAATCACCGTACATTTTCTTGCTACCAGGATGTATCAATAAGGTACTGATATAAGCTTCCTGTAAAATCTTCTTAATGAGTTTGGAATCACCTGTTTTTGAAGTAAAAACTATCTTTTGAACCAACATGAAAGTCTAAATCAGATGTCGACTCAATCTATTTCCGTTTAGCAATCAATTCAGCATCACGTTTCTCAGCATCACAAGTATGTTGCAAAGACATCAGTCTTGCTTTTAATTTAGCTAATATTGAGCCATCATCACTCAATGTCAACCATGTGTTCAAAGCTCTCAAAGAGAACAGAGATTTTCTACTCAAGGCACCAGAAATGACATTAGCCTTTCTCAGATGATAGTCGATGATCAAATCATAATTTCAAGTCTAAATTTTTTTGTGACATCAAATACTTTAGGCTCTTGTGATCTGTGAAGATATGACAGTTTTCTTTGTACAAATGGTTTCGCCAAATCTTTAAAGCAAATGCAATAGTTGTAAGGTCTAAATCATGAGTAGGATAATTCTTTCCGTGCAGTTTCAACTGTCGAGAAACATGCGCTACTAGTTTAACTTCTTGCATCAAGATACAACTTAAACCATTTGATAAAGCATCAATATAAATCACAAATTCTTTACCGAATTCTGGCTGAACCAACACAGGTGTCTCAGTTAATAATGCTTTCAACTGATTAAAACTTTGCTGACACTTTTCATACCATTCAAACTTGACATCTTTTTGAAGCAGTTTCGTCAACGGCGTAGCAATCATCGAAAATCCCTTGACAAATCTTCTATAATATCTGGCTAAACCCAAAAAACTTCTCCCCTCTGAAACATTTCTTAGAGATTTCTAGTCCACTATAGCTGATTTTACTCGGATCAACTCTAATACCGTCTGTCGACACTATGTGTCCCAAAAATCCAACTTCTCGGAGCCAGAACTCATATTTGCTAAACTTAGCAAACAACTGTTTTTCATGTAAAGTCTGTAACACAATTCTCAAATGCTGGGCATGCTCTGTCTCATCTCAGTAATAGATTAGAATGTTATCAATAAACACAACAACAAATCTATCTAGGTACGGTCTGAATATTTTATTCATCAAGTCCATTAACATAGCATGTGCATTGGTCAAACCAAATGGCATAACAAGAAATTCATAATGTCCGTACCCAGTTCTAAAAATAGTTTTCGGCACATCCAAGTCTTGTAACTGATAATATCCAGAATAGAGATCGATCTTTGAGAATATTGTTACACCTTTCAACTGATCAAACAAATCATCTATACGTGGTAAAGGATATTTTTTTTTCTTGATCGTGACTTTATTGAGCTGTCGGGAGTCGATACACAATCGCATTGAACTGTCATTTTTCTTGACAAAGAACACAAGAGCACCCCAAGAAGAAAAGTTGGGCCGAGCAAAACCCCTATCTGTCAATTCCTGCAACTGTGCTTTCAACTCTTTTAATTCTATAGGTGCCCTTCTATACGGAGTTATTGATATCAGAAATGTTCCCGGCAGTAATTCAATAGCAAACTCAACCTCTCTGATCAGTGGTAACCCTGGTAATTCTTCTGGAAACACATTTGTGAACTCAAATACAATTGGAACCTATTTTAATTTTAATTCTAAAACTTTGGAATCAAATATATAAGCAAAATACGCTTCACGGCCCTCTCTAACATATTTTTGTGTCGTCATAGCTAAAATAACATTAGATGTACCATCCAATCTATCTCATTCAATTCGAATCCTTTAACCATTCTGAAATTTCAACATGATATGCTTTTGTCTAGAGTTCACAACAGCATCATGCAGAGTTAACCAATCCATACCCAGAATTACATCAAACTCATCAAAGGGTAATAACATCAAATTAGCCAGAAAGTTGCAACCCCGAATCATCAAAGGACAGTTTTTTACAAACTATATCAACTAATATATATTGACCAAGAGGGTTTGTTACTTTAATCACAAATTCAGTAGACTAAAAAAGTATTTTCTTATCCGACACTTAAGTTGTGCATACATATGAGTGCGTTGACCCTGAGTCAATCAAAGCATTAACATTAGTATGAAACATAGACAATGTACCAGTGATCACATCAGGTGTTGAAGCTTCCACTCGAGCATGAATTGTATAGGCCCTAACTGGTGCCTGTGCCTCAAATCTAACAGTAGAATTTTTTGTTCCACCTTGACTGTCACTCGTATTTCCAGTGTTCCGAGGTGGTCTCCCTCCAGCAGCCGTGTTACTCGAACAAGTATTCTGCGCCTTTTCTTTATCATACCTTTCAAGGCAGCCTCTGAGATAATGATCATAAGAACCGCATTTAAAACACGACCCATCTTTCAATCTGTATTCAGCGAAGTGTTGTCTATTACATTACTGACATTTAGGCTTGTTGTTCCTGACACTACCCACACTCGTTACAGATCTAACCTGAGATTTCGAGCTTGAATGATGCTGTAACACCCCTTACCCGTATTCGACACCGGAACAGGCTACGAGGCTTTACTGGACATAAACTCACACAATCATACAAAATCGGGCCATAAAATTTCGCCCAAATTTAAAATTTTTCATTCACATGCATATCGTCCCTTATATGGCCCTCAAGGCCCAAAACATACATTGGGTATGGTTTGGGACTAAACCAAGAACTCTCGAAACTTATACAATGCTTAAAATATTTTCCTATTTTGGAGGGTCACACGCCCATATGGGTAGGCCGTGTGGTCTCACACGCCCGTGTGGCTTAGGACGTGCCCGTGTCCTCAGCCCGTGTAACTCTCTGTTTATGACGTCATCAACTAAATTGAGGTCACACGGCCAAGTCACACGCCCATGTGCTTAGGCCGTGGCCTCTACACAACTGAGACACACAACCGTGTCTCTACCCGTGTATTTACTACTGAGCATTTTGTCTTACCAAATTAGGGTAAAGGGGACACACGGCCAGATCACATACCCATGGGGCAGACCGTGTGTGACACACGCCCATGTGCCTACTCGTATGGATAACTTTGAGGCTATTTTCCAAGCCAGTTGCCACCTTTATTTGCACTTACACATACATTACTTCAAAGGCATTTAGCATGGCATAAGTGAGCACTTAAACGTACACAAACAAGACATGACCATGATCATTTCATCTTTACTTATACATGTATAAGACTTCATACTTTGTCAAGCCCAACTTACCAATTCTCATTTAAGCCATGTTTATCATCATACTAAACAAATCCAATCTAAATTATCAAGCATTCATAGCCACAACACATCACCATTGCATAGACACATGTATACTTAAATAAATAGGCTTACACCCCAATAATCAATATGAGCCACATCTCATGGCCTTATACCAAATAAATCAAATATCAATATAAGTCAATTTACATGGCTTCACATTACATCAAAACCAAATAAATCAAATATCAATATAAGCCAATTTACATGGCTTCACATTTCATCAAAGCCTTAACCATTACAAGCCAATACCTTTGGCTAAATCGTAAAGACACATTCACAATTGACTAAGCCCCTATACATGCCATAAACTTAAGAGGTTTGTATTCATTTTTACCCACGATGATAGCTTAATAGTGTGATGGCATCTCCGGCGGTCTCCAACTCGAGCTAGCTAAATTAACCTATAAGACATGGGAAAGGAAGGGGTGAGCTATATAATATAGCTTAGTAAGTTCATATGCAAATAATAAACAACTATTAACATTCATTTACTTTATCCATCCATAAGAGTACTATAATTTCAATTGGCATTAGATTTTAAGATTTCTATTTATTCATTCATAGTGCTTACTCCTTTAACTTATAAACACCATTTACATGCCTTGGCATTAGCCTAGCCACTATTGTAACACCCCAAACCCAATCCAGACGTTATGACCGGATCCGACATGCCACATCGAAGCATTCAAAGCATTTTATATTGTTGATCCAGAAAAACTTACTTAGTGTTTTAAAAGATAATTTCATTATAGGTTAAAGTGAATGGAAGTCGTGCACCGGTAGGAAACCGAAAAGAGGTGGTGAGTCCATCGGATGCTAAGTACCAAGCTCCTTCGGATCCAATCCTGACATGCATACCACCATTGCCACACCTTAACATCATGGATATTTCTAGGAAACCGATTTGATTAAGTCATTTTTAGGAAAAGTGATTAATTTTGGAAAATACTTTCATTGCGGAAGCTTTGTTTGTTGTCATGTTATTTTGAAATCAATTGTTGTTTTTGAAAATGCGCCCTAAAGCTATCCAATTTCAACAGTTAAAATAAATAATACCTATCTTAGTAATACATATTAAAACCATCAAAAATAATTAAGCGACCTTATTACATTTAAAAACCCAAAACTTCAAACGTAAATAAAAGGATGTCCAGTTCACGGAAGAAAATCAAACTTTCGAGCGGGTGGCCACTCGAATTCCCTCACGACTCCAAGCCCACTATGGTTGGGATTTCTGCGTGGATGAAAATAAAAGGGTGAGTTTGGGGAAACTCGGTGTGTAAGGAAAACCCATTCAAAGCCCAAGTCAGCTCAAGCCTATTGGGCCTAAGCCCATTCAAGTAATAGTGGTACTGGACTAGAGCCCTTTCAGATTACAATAAACCGGGCCTTAGCCCTTATTCAGATAACAGAGATGGCCTATAGGCCCATTTCAAAATACATGCAACATCAGTAAACATATGCAAGCCCATTTGGGGAGACTACTCAACCCACTAACCACTACACTCCACCCGTACCAGCCATACACTCCATGTGAGGAATAGCTCAACCCACCCAGCCCAACACTCCACAGTTGCAGCCTTGCTTGTGACAGCCCTAAATTGACCCTAGTCGAAAAGTGGTTTCGGGACCGCTAAACCGAGTCACCGAAGTATTTGAGTATAATATTTATTGTCTAAAATATGTGAATATGAGTGTGTGAAAGTTTTAAGCTTCGATTTAGTTAATTGCATGTGAATTTAGTTAATAGGACTTATGTGTGACACTTTTGAAATGTGATAGGTTAATCTATAAGGATCTATTAGTGCATGTAATCAAAAGGGTGGACTTGCATGTCAATTTCCCCACTTTGATAGTAGTGGCCGGCCATGACAATGAGGATAGACAAAATGTGATGGGTAAAACATATTATAAACATTTTGTGATAACATGTTGTGTTAAGAACAATAAAATATGAGGGGAGTGGGAGGAGAAACCAAAGTTGTTTCATCCTTGCTCCCCTATTTTGCCGTAACTAGAAGAAAAAAAAAGCTTCATCCTTTTTTATTCTTCTTGGCCGAATTGAAGAAAGAAAGAAGAGAAGGTTTCGGTCACTTTAAGCTTAAGGGAGGTTAGTAAGTTGTGTTAGATTTTTTTTAAATTTTAAGCTTGTTTCTAGTTGATTAGCTAATTTCTTACATAACCCATGTCAAAATTTTGAAATCTTGGTGATGGTTTGAGCATTCGGTTTTAGTTATTAAAGGATGAGATTGGGTTATAGCCTTTATGTTTTAGGAAGAATTGTTGAAGAAAAGGGTTTAAGTTAGTCAAATTATAAATTTTAATGCTCATGGGTACAATGGCCAAACATAGATTTGTCTAATGAGTTGAACACATGCCGTGTGAGTGATTGAAATGATGAGGTATGAAAATGATTGAGTTTGAGTGCTTAATAAAAGGATTGGAGGTGAGTATGTGTGAGAATTTGAAAAGGGTAGGTCTTAGCAACTTCATGAAGTGTTCGCCATGGTGCTAAAATGTTGTATTGTGTTTAAACTTAGAATTTTTGGTTATATGGTTAGTATAGGCATGGATGACCTAATATGAGAGCATGAATAGATGAAGAGTCTTGTAATTATAAAAAAAAAAGGTTGGTTAATTGATATGTGGTAAATGTTAAGTGTTAGATGAAATGGAAATGATATCATATTGGAATATGCATATTCGACCACATGAATGAATACATAGATTGATGTTGTACGTTCGGCTATAGGTAAGCATATTGATGGCTTTATCTTGACTTAGATAATCGGCTAAAGGAGAACATTGGCTAATATGTTGAATTTGATTCATGATTTTATATATATATGACTCTAATGCCTAATATATATATGGGCTAAGTACCTTGAATTTCTCTTTGATGTTCGAAATGACTAAATCAATTTATTTGTTAAATTAAGCTCAAGAGCAAAGGGGAACTAAATCCGATAAAGGAAAGGAAAAAGTAATTGAATAGCCGTTGAGGTCGTTCGACAACATCCGAGGTAAGTCTTCGAGTAATGAAACTTAGTTTATGATTTGATTAAGTCATGACATATAAGCATAATGAATAAACGGAGATATAATGATTCTACTTGAATGATATTTTGAGGTGATTAGTTTATACCTATGACGGTAGCGAATGTGTATAGAGATCATGTTATAAAGCCAATCAAAATCATGTTCCTTGTATGTGGCTATTGAGCCGAAATTGGTAAGGTTTGATAAGTGTCTTGTGTTTGAGCTTTAGTAATGAAAATGAAATATGGATGTGTCATGATTTATTGATATATGTGCATGATTATTCGAATGATATCCGAGCTAAGTCCCGAAGGCATTTGTGCTAGTGACTATATCCGGCAAAGTCCCAAGGCATTTGTGCTAGTGACTATATCCGGCCAAGTCCCGAAGGCATTTGTGCTATTGACTATATCCGGCTAAGACCAAGGCATTTGTGCGAGTTGCTATATTCGCTAAATCCGAAGGTACTTGGGTTTGAAGTGAGCGATCTTGCTGTAATAATTTCAATTATTACACTCGTAAAATCAAACGATGAGGTATGTTTCAGATATGCATTGGAATAGTTGATTCCTTTTAAAATAGTATTCGCTCAATCGATTAACAAGCTTCAGGCCTTTAGCCAAGTTGATTCCTTATGTATGAATATAAGGGTTGGAAATGTGAAGTAGGTGTGATTTTGAGAATGTGTGTATATGAAATTATTCGTTTAGTCATATGAATGCTATACTTCAGTTGTGCATGATTTCATTACTCAAACTTACTAAGCATTAAATGCTTATTCCGTTTCTTTGATTCTCTGTTTTATAGATTTTGGTTCGTCACCATCGGACTCGGAGTGTCAAAGTCAAGTCATCCACACTATCTAAGCCACTTTTGGTACTCTTTTAGTTCAATTTTGAAAATGGCATGTATAGGGCTGACCCTTGTTGTTAATTAAGTACCCTTTGGTAATGTGTATTCAGATAGCCATGCGAAAATGGCTCGTATATTTCGAAGTATAACATTATGGTCTTGTGATATGGTTATTAAGTGGTGTGGAAATGTTTGGTAATGACTAGCCATTGGAATGGCCAATCATGGTCCTATTGGTGCTACGTACGTCATGGCTAATCGGGATTACCCTTGATAATAATGTATGTCAATTTGCTATTTGATTTATGGAAAATTATGAAATAGGTAAAATTTACCTTAAAATAGATGCTGACAGCAACAGTGATGTAAGTTGGAAAAATCACTAAAAATAGTAGGAATGGAATTAAATAGTGAATAAATTATGTAATTGAATATTGATGAGTCTATTTTCATATGAAAGAGACGAAACAACCATATGAGCCACATTTTATGAGATGTTTAAGTTTTCGTGAAATAGGGCCAGAGCGTTTTCTGGATCCCCTATTCTGATTTTGAAAATTTACCATAAATTAACCAGAGATAATTAGAAGTCATTCTTTATATGTATAGATTCCTTTTTGAGTCTAGTTTCATTAGAAACAAACAGCATAAGTATTGAAGCTCTTTACAGGGAGATATCTAAGTCGTAATGCATGAAGGTCAGAGTAGTCAAACCCTGAAACAGGGGAGACTTTAACTAATAAACTGTACTAATTGTCCTAACCAAAAATTCTAGAAAAAAGATCTGGAGATGGATATATGAGTCTAGTTTCAGGGAAAATTTACAGAATCAGTTTTCGAGTTTTGGAACTCGAGATATGATTTTTAAGGTGAAAGTCACGCAGTTAGCCAGCTTGTCTGGAAATTTTAAAATGAACTGTGTAAATAAATGAATTAAGTTCGTTAACACCTCATGTTCGACTCCGGCAACGGTCTCGGGCGTGGGGTGTTACATTGCTGCTCAGTTAACAGTAAATTGAGGTAAAGCCTCCAGTACGTGGGCAAGCCACTTTCAGTACTTCCTCCGTCAATATCCCAGTCCCATGCATCAGATAATAACAACATGGCATGCAGTAAATAACAACAGTCAAACATGCATTTAGGTCAATTTAACCCTAGGGGTATTTCGGTAATTTATCTACTAGGGGTAAAACTGTAAATTTTCCACTTTTTAAAGGTATTTCAGTAATTTATCTATTTTAGGGTTTTTCATGCATATTCCTACTTTTCACGTACTAACAGAATCACTACCGAGGGTTTTTACCGAATTGGGCCCGTTGGCCCATCATTCAAATTTTGGCCCATTAAGCCCAAAAATGTCGATGGAACAGAAATCATGCACTTTGCAGTTCAAATTTTGCAGCTTACCAAAAACATTAATCGATTTACCTCACGAGCATTCGCACACTCACAAATCTACAAAATACCGGTTTTTGGCATTTCGGCTTTTCGACTTTTGCCGATCTAGACTAAGAAAGAGGGTGTTAGTTACACACATTTATGACGATATCTTGATTTGAGATCCACACACGAACCGCCTACAATTGGATTACTAACACGTTAATCTAACTTATTCAAATACGAACTACGTATTAACCCCTTACAATATTCGGCCAACCACACCTACAGATCATAGTAAGCTTATAAGAAATCAATAAGCAATTCATTAACAAATTTGTCAATGTTTACCACATAATCATAATTTCACTGCAAGCTATCTTCCTTAGCAGCAGTCACTAAATCATTTATAACTAGAGATACGAAACTCCAAATCAAGTACCGTTAATTTTCCCTGAAAATAGCCTCATATATCTTCTATCCATAAAATTTTCAGAATTTTTGGTTTAGCCAATCAATACCAGATTTTTCTTAAAGTTTCCCATGTTTCACTGTTTGACTAATCTGACCACTCTTCATGACGAATCAAATTTCTCATTGTACAAAATTCAAAATATGTTCTAGTTTATTTCATTTGAAAATAGACTCATTAATATTTAATTACATAATTTATTCAGCGTCTAACTCATCTCCCACAATTTATGGTGATTTTCCAAAGTCACGTTACTGTTGCTGTCCCAAGCAGATTTATTACCAAATTCACTCTTTCACACATAACTTGCATGCATGTTATTGAAACATGTATATCACCAATCAATCATCACATATCTATGATTTTACTTAAGTATAATCTCCATTCCATCATTTTAAAGCACAACATGTTAGCCGATTTTTCCCTTTAGCATCTAAGGCACATGCATGTTCATTTGATTGGCTCAACTTCACTTATCTTCCATTTTTCATCAAAAGAACATGAAACAACAACTATTTCCTTCATTTTAAATCTTGACCAAATGCTCACAGCACAACTAAAAACTAAAATATGCTTCAAGAGTTAAGGTAGAATCAAGAAGAACTCATAAACCTCAAAATAAAAGCAAACTACCATGAACTTACCTTCAATTTTCTTCCCCAAGTGACCGAACATTCAAGAGCTTTCTCCTCTCCTTTCTCTTCTCTAACTTTAGGCTATGATGAACAAAGATGGACAAAACTTTGTTCTTTTCACCCCTTTTTTTTAATAAAATTTCATATTTCATCCATTTAATTCTTTAATACAAAAGACATGAAATTCCCATCTTGGAACATTTACCTAAACCATTATCATGGAACATTTACCTAACCCATTATCATGGAATATTTACCTAATCCATTATCATGGAACATTTACCTAACCCATTATCAATTTGTACCATGAATTATGGATATCAAGTGCTCATATTGTCTACAACAACATGATGGCTGGCCACTTCATGTAAAATGGGAGGTTTGTCATGCAAATCCTCCTATTTTGTACTCCTATTTATTTGGCCACTTCAATTTAGCCTATAGCATTTTCAAACATTTTCACATAGGTTCTATTTCATAATTTCACCCCCTTTTTCTTATGGAACAAAAATTAACTAAAATTGTCGGGTTCTATCTTAAGATTGGGCCTTCTAGAGGCCCACTAACATAATTAAACCTATGCCAACATTCACAGAATTCCCGAAAATTGGGGCATTACAACTATAGTCTTCCCATTATAACATATCACATTAACTAACAAGTTATTTCCATCCTCTTAATCACATGCACATTATTTGTGAGTAATCATAGTTTCAACATATAGTTCAATCACTTTTCACTTGTCTAAGCTCGTATCTTACTATATTCTCATAATGTCCTTATTTGGCAATTATGCTGACTTTCTTTTCCTCATATCCAATGAAACACAATTTTAATAAATGAACCGTAATATATCACAATCAATTAGGCTCCTAAGCCTATCACATGATCAATATCAAAACTTATCATGCATTCATTCATCATAAATGTAGACCATTTGTCGCAAGGTTATCAATGTTTCACAAGCATAACTTGTTCATGTACATTCTCACCAAGAATTCATCATATATCAAATTCACTTCACATGAGTTTCGTGCACATACCTGTACCATTCGTAATATAGTCACATACTTTCTCGTTCTTAGCATACCCGTTGAAATACAATTCAAGCATATAAACATATTAGGTCACATCTCAATTCAGCCAATCAGCCTAACACATAATCATCATTCATATTCATCATATATCCAACATCACGAGTATGTGCACTATCAATCATTATGGGTAATAAATAATTATTTCCACAATAATCATGAATTTACAATTATAGGCTTACGTACATGCCTGTTTACTCTTAGTAACTTCATTCTCATACTCATCTTTAATTTACCCATTGAACACATCAGAATACTAAGTATGCTCAGGGATCTCATACTCTTAGTACTGTATCAATGCCATATCCCGGATATGGTCTTACATGAAATATCATATCGATGCCATGTCCCTGGCATGCCTTATACAAAATCACACACTGTTTCCATATCCCAGATATGGTCTTATACGGAATCTCAGTAGCTCTAATATCGTGACATTTATATTCTACCCTTGAGGTTAAATCGAGATTTCTCATTTCTCGAAACCTCGTCAAAATCGTCATTAATCAATTTCATAAAAACAAATGTATACAATTCATGCAATATCAAAATACTAAATACATAACATACGGTTGCATTATTTACACATGAACTTACCTCGACACCAAAATGGCAAAAGGGACATAACCGTCAATTTCTCGTTTTTCCCCCGTTCTAGGTTCAAACCTCATTTTCTTTGATCTATAATATCATATTTAGTCTATTTATTAGTCACATTAGTCAATGTGATCCAAAAATCATACTATGGAAAAATTACTTTTTTGCCCCTAAACTTTGTCATATTTACACTTTGGGCCCTATGCTTGTAAAATGATTTTTATTCAATTTCTTTGCACTTTAAGCCTAGCCGAATCATTTTCAGAACTATAGTATCCCAAAATTTCTACTAAATCATACTTTTATGACAAATTGTCTAACTTTTACAAATTAGTCCTTTTTAGCGTTTTCACCGAAAACTACTTAGTAAAAGCCGTTTAACATTCATATTCCTCCCTTAAACATAAAAATACACACATGTAGCACATGGTTAAATTTTAAACACCAAACCTAGCTCAAATAAATGGTAGAAATAGATAGATCTTATTGTGGGGATTGCGAAAACATCAAAATCATTAAAAACGGGGATAGAATGGGCTTACAATCGAGCTTGGAAGCTTGAAAAACCCTAGCCATGGTTTCTCCATGAAATTTTTAGCCAAGGGGTTGAAGATGGGCAAAAATTAGTTTTTAATTTTTTTAATTCATTTTAATAACTAAATGACCAAAATGCCCTTAATGAAAAACTTTGGAAACTTGCCTAACCATGTCCATTTTTGTCCACCAACTTAACCAATGGTCTAATTACCATATAAGGACCTCCAATTTAAAATTTCATAACAATTGGACACCTCTAGCATGTAGAACTCAACTTTTGCACTTTTTACGATATAGTCCTTTTGACTAAATTGAGTGCCCAAACGTCAAAATTTTCAAACGAAATTATCACGAAATCATTTTGTGAAATTGTAGACCATAAAAATATAATAAAAATAAATTTTATTACGTCAAATTTATGGTCTCGAAACCATTATTCTAACTAGACCGTAAATCGGGATGTTACAGATGCTTTCCTTTATCTCTCCTAGAATAACCCACCGAAGCTAATGAACGACTGTGGAATTCCTTTGATTTCTTCAATGGAGACGAGAATGATTTTCCCATAGGCTATTTTCCTATATCATGAGCCTCAAAATCAACTTTTCTTTTTGCTTTGCTAAGTTCCTCGGCCTTGTATGCTCTATCCATAACGACCTAATTTTGGGTCTAGTTGGAACAGTGATTTCAGGACCACAAATCCAACAAGAAAAAAAATTATTTTTATTATATTTTTATGGTCTACGGTTTCACGGAATGATTTCATAAAAATTTCGTTCAAAAATTTTGACGTTTGGGCACTCAATTTAGTCAAAAGGACTAAATGTTGAGTTCTACATGTTAGAGGTGTCCAATTGTTATGAAATTTTAAATTGGAGGTCCTTAAATTATAATTAGACCATTGGTTAATTTGTTGGACAAAAATGTGGATATTCTTCTATATATCATTAATATTCCAAGAACCAATACCCAACTTTTTCTTGAATCAACAAAAAAGAACTAGAATATTTTTAAGTTTGGGGCATTTTGGTCATTTAGTAACTAAAATGAATTAAAAACAAAATTGAAAGCCAATTTTTGTCCATCTTCAACCCCATGGCCGAATTTCACAAGGGGAAACCATGGCTAGGGTTTTTCAAGCTTCCAAGCTCGATTGTAAGTCCGTTCTAACCCTATTTTTAATGATTTTTACATTTTTGAGATCGTCGTAACTCGGTTTAGCTATTTCTACCATTATTTTGAGCTAGGGTTTGTGTTAAAAATTTACACATGGATGACATACATGTGTTTTGATGTTTTATTGAAGAATATAAAAGTTTGAAGTGTGATAATGTGACATCCCTAATTTGACCCTAGTCGGAAAGTGGTTTTGGGACCACAAAACCGAGTCATAAAAATAATTAACTGTTAAATTCTATGATTATTATATGTGTAAATGCATGTGTGGAAGTTTCATACTGTGATTTTGTCATTTGTATGTAAAATTTATAAGATAGGACTCATGTGATAAAACTTGAAAGTGTGATAGGTAAATTTGTAAAGTGTCAAATAATGCATGAAATGTTAACATGAGGGATTTGCATGTCAAATATTCCTTTTTGTTTATAGTGGCCGGCCATGATGAGGAATTTATATTAAAAATAGACATAAATAATTACTTATGATGGTTGTATAATTTTATATTGTTAAGGAATAAAAAAAAAGAAGAAACAAATAGCTCAGTGGAGAGAGGGAATGAGTTTTAAGTTTCATTTTTCTGTGCATGTTGATTTGGGGGAAAGGAGAAAGCATATTCGGCCATTGTTGTTTTAGTTTGAAGCTCAAATTAGTTGGTATGTTAATGATCATTTTTGCTTATAATTTATATTTTTGGAACCTTAGGATCATGAACTAGCATACCCATGTTGAAATTTGTGGAATGATTGTAGTTAATAGAAATTACTACGGTAGAAAATCTAAGTTCTTAATATTATTATGGTAGATTTTTTAAAGTTGGAAGTGAAGTGAGATGATTTGCAAAGTCAATTCATGAAATTTCACATTGAGGATTATTATGGAAAATTTTAAAAATATGGTGGATTAAATTGTTTATTTATGTGAAATTATCAATGTATAAAAAAAATACGTCATTGACATATTTTGAAGTCTTTTATTTGAAAGAGTTTTGTTTGGGTGCTTGATGTTGAATTTGTGTTATTTTATAGAGTAAATTTTACTACATTTAAAAATTAAGGATTTAATTGAGTAAATTATAAATGAGAAGGATTTTATTATAAATTAAAGATATACATATACACGCTGTATATTAAGGGTTAAGTATTTGGCAATAGTGGGTTATGTGTTAATTGCGGAATTAACTTGGTGGATATAACGGATTAAATTGTATAGGATGTAAATGTTTTGGGGAAAATGTGTAAAAGTGTAAACAAGTAGCTAAATGTTTTGAATTAAATGGTATATGAAATTGAGATTAATATTTACATAGTCATTTTAGAAACGAGTAGAATGATAGTTTGATAATTTTTAATTATTAGTGTTTAATTAAGTACAATGATTAACTTAAGTGGGAGATAAATTAGTAATTAGTATTAAATTTCAAAGTGAGATTATAATAAAGGATTATTTAAATAAATAGTCCATTAATTTGATGAGTTTTGGTTAGTGGATAATTATGAGAGAATTATATATATATATGTAATATATGTTAAGTTATAATAAGAAAATGAAAATGATATGAAAGTAGGAATAAAATAAAAGAAACAAATAGAGTAGTGGGGAAAGAAGAGGAAGAGAAACAAAATTAAAGCTTCATCTCTCGCATGCCGATTTGGGGAGAAAAAAAAGGTTAGCATCATTCGCCTTTAAGTGCCATTTTGAAGCTTATTTCATTGGGATGGTTTGATTATTTTCAGTTAAATTTTATATTTTTGGAACCTTAAAATTTTGTAGTAGGTTACTCATGTGGAAATTTAGAGAAATTATGACTTTTGTGGAAGTTGCCATTCTTGAAAAACTTTCTTGCTTGAAGTTGTTTTGATAGAATTAGAGGTTAAATTGTTAATTTTGTGAAGTCTAGGGACTATTTTGGTGGATTGTTCTTTTTGCTGGAAATTTGAATTGAATTACTAGGTTTAGTGAGTAATTAAAATATTTTGTACCATGAGTTTTGTTAGTATTAGCTTGCAAGGAGTTTAATGCTATAAATTAAATTAGCATGGTGTTAAGTTATAAAATTCAAGAATTTAGGGATTGTTAATAAATTATATGTATATTTGGTTAATTATGGAAATGGTAAATTCAATGATTAATTAGTAAAGTAAATTGAAATGAAGTTTTGCGAATGTGTTTATTGGTGTGTGAAAATTTGAATTGTAACGTTAAATCGTTAGTATGTGTTCTATGATTTCGAATGTGAATTAAGGTAAATAATGTGGAGAAGGATGAGTTGAGTTGTAAAATTTATGTATATGAATTAGTGGTTAATGGACAATCGGTCAAAGTGGTTAATATGCATTTGTATATGTTATAATGGCCGATTGTAATCAAGAATAAAGATGTGAATGAATGGTTGTTAATTAGTTGTCGTATGTTTCTTATTAAGAAAAATTATTAATGTTTGAATCTAAATAAATTAGTTAAGTAATTAAACAAACTAATTTATTTTACCTAGCTCAAGAGCGAAAGGAACTTAACTCGAAAAAGGGAAAAGCGAAACAAATGGAATAGTCGATTCGTAGTTGTCCGACAACATTTAAGGTAAGTTCTTAAGTATTTGAGTTTGATTCCTTTGTAAGTCTTAAGTTTTAAAACGGGATGAATATGATATTATGTTTTAAATATGTGAATGAGAACTTTCTGAGTAAATTGTATAAATCTGCTAGGGACAGCAGCAGTAGCGTGTTTTGGAAAAATTACCATAAATTGTGGGAGTTGAGTTAAAAGCTGGATAAATTATGTAATTAAAGCTTGACGCGTCTAGTTTCGTATAAAAGAAATCGTGTAAGTAAAGGGGTTGCCGATAATGAGATTTTCAAAGTTGTGTGAGATAGAGTCAGAATGGCTCCGAAATCCTCTGTTCAGTATTTGGAAAATCATTATAAATCGTACAAAAATGATTATAAGATAAAATTTTATACTTAGACTCTTTAATGAGTCTAGTTTCAAAAAAAATAAACAAAAACATATTTTGAATTCTGTACAATGAGAAATTAAATTCTTAGTGAAGAGTAGTCAGAGTAGTCAAGCAGTAAAATAGGGTAAACTTTAAGAAAAATCTGGTATTGATTGGCCAAACCAAAATTCTGAAAATTTTTGGATACAGGATATACGAGTCTATTTTCAGGAAAATTAACGGCACATAATTTGGAATTTCGTAGCCCTAGTTACAAATAATTTAACGACTGTTGCTCAAGAAAACAGCTTGTAGAGAAATTGTGGTCATGTTGTAAACATGGATAAAACTTGTTTTAGTTGCTCATAAGCTATTGATTAAACCCATACGTGAATTCTAAATTGTGATATTATAAAATGATATATGAGTGTTAGATGGATCTTTGATATTAAAATTTGTGAAATTGTAAGTTTATAAGTATTCGAATATGAAATGATAGTATGGCTTGAAATTGAATTATTCATCGGAAAATGATAGATGTAGATTCAGCCAAGACAAAGTGTATACATGAAAGTATATGTGGTATGAGAAGTATATTTGGATAATTGTGATGTGAATACATGAAAATTTATATTTTGATTTAGGATTTTATGTGATGAATGTGAATGTGTATATATGAGATAAGGCCGAATGGCAAATGTGATGAATGTGAACCTGTATATATATGTGTGATAAAGCCGAATGGCCAATATGATGAATGTGAACATGCGTATGTGTGATAAGGCCGAATGGCCAATGTGATGAATGTGAACATGCATATATGAGATAAGGCCGAATGGCCAATGTGATGAATGTGAACATGTATATATGTGGTAAGGCCGAATGGCTAATGAGAAATGTGTATGAGATAGATATGAGGTAAAGCCGAATGGCTAATGCGAAACGTGTATGAGATGGATATGTGGTAAAGCCAAATGGCTAATGTAAGATATGTATGAGATGAGTATATATATATATTGTAGCCAAATGACAAACGGCGGAAGGTGTGTTTTATTAGATATTTGATAAGGTAAATGAATTACAAATATGATTGTCAATGTGAATGTTGTAACATGTGAATAAATATGCATGAAACTCTATGATGTAAACCTTGGATTAAAGACCAGATGACCATATGTGGTGACTATGTCTGGGTTAAGATCCGCTGACTTCGTGTGGAGATTTCATCTGAGCTAAAGGTCTCGCTGATAATCCGAGTAAAGTTTAAAGCTATAAGACTTCGCAATAAGAATTGCTTATAAATATATTCAATGCGAAAGTTTAAACAGGTATGTACTCCAAGTTTATATGTGAGCTTGATTTGAACTAAATCATAGGGTAGTTATGTGATGCATACGTGAGCAATCAATGAGACTATTCCTATGATTATGTGACATCGGATCAGTGTGAGGGGTTATGTGAAATTATACAATATATCTATGTCACATGAGCTCACTTTTATGTGAAAGTTTATCTGCCTATTATATATGATGGGATGTGCATATTCGGTAAAGGGATGGGATGCCCGAAGGAAGAGTGAAGTAAAAATACGAACAACTATGTTATAATTTGATTGTTATCTGTTGATACTGCTTAAAACTTACTAAGCATTGTAATGCTTACTCCGTTTACTTTGTTTCCTCTGTTTTATAGATCTCATTTGGAAGCTACAGGCTCGGGGATCGTCAGCAACTAGTCACACTATCACTATCCACTACTTATTACTGTTATGTTTTGAATTATTTTATGGCATGTATAGAATAGACCAGTGGCCGAAGAATATTTTGGTTAATGTATATAAGCCATGCGAAAATGGCATCTTTTGAATGTGTACTTATAGAAGTTTAAATTTGTATCCCTGGCTGTCTTTAGTATTTATCTAAAGGAATGTTCTTTACTTCAAAAAAAAAAATTTCAAGATTTTTACTGTTCTGATATGAGTTTCAAGTCCGGTAATGCCCCTTTACCTATTCCGACGATGGATACGGGATAGGGGTGTTACATTTTATTGGTATCAGAGCTACGGTTTAGTCGATTCTAGGACTAACGTGGCACGCGTGAGTCTATTTATACATGCCATAAAGTGATAAAATGATAGTGTGATGATTTTTGACTATTAAAATGTGTTTATTGTATTGTAATGAATTTTGATCCCGATCGAGCTGTAGCAAGCTTCTGACTATGAGAATTTGCGATATAACTTCACTTGGATATGCTTAAGTTATTAAGTTGATCAGGTACGTATCATGTACTCGTATTTGAATTTTGATTTAGATTGAATTATAAGGGTATAAGTGATGCAATTTTGAAAGAGTGTTACGACTATAAATGTGATCTTTGTATGTGGCTATGGAACTGAAAGTTGAATGGTCGATAAGCATGTTGTGTTTGTATTCAAGTAATATAAATGATATACTAATGTGTATTGTTATATATGTATATGTACATGAGAATTGAGAGTTATATATCCGGGCTAAGTCCCGAAGAGCATTCGTGCTAGTGTTACATCCGGGCTAAGTCCCGAAGAGCATTCGTGCTAGTGTTATATCCGGGCTAAGTCCCGAAGAGCATTCGTGCTAGTGTTATATCCGGGCTAAGTCTCGAAGAGCATTCGTGCTGGTGTTGCATCCGGGCTAAGTCCTGAAGGGCATTCATGCCGGTGATGTGTAATCAGGCCTTCATGCCTAGCAGGCTTAATGCCGGTGATTCGAGCAAAGTTTAAGTGTTCATTACTATATGAATTCAAAGTTAAATGAAAGGACACGTTTAAAGTGTACTTATATGATGTTTTATAGACTGGGTTAAGTTATTTCAATGTGTAATAACGAATGAATATAGGCACTATGTGTGCGAATGAATTGAGGCACTGTGTGTGCGAATTCTTTAACCGAGCACTATGTGTGCAAGATCGGTCAGTGGGCATTGTGTGTGTGGATTTCGTTTCATGTAAGATCTCGTCTAGGACGACGGCATTGATTTGTGATAGTGTGTAAGACCGTGTTTAGTACTGGCATCACTTGTGTTAAGCTTTATGCCTATTCATTGTATCACGGGTAACTTTAAATATGATTGGATGTATTGAATGAACTAAATGTTCAGTGCGTGGAAGTTGATCTTCTTTTGGAAATAAGTTAAGTTGAATATTTAGATATGATAATGTTATAAAGGATATTCATTAGGATGTTTAAGAACATGTATACTTTCGGCCATGTTACGGCTTATATATATATATATGAATGAAAATGTGGGTTATGAATATCTGAGTTGATGTTATGTATTTGTTTTAAAACAAGAGGACGTTATCCTAACGTAGTCACCAGTAAGATTTTCAGGGACGAAAATCCCTAAAGAGGGGGAGAGTTGTGACATCCGTAATTTGAACCTAGTCGGAAAGTGGTTTTGGGACCACAAAACCGAGTCATAAAAATAATTAACTGTTAAATTCTATGATTATTATATGTGTAAATGCATGTGTGGAAGTTTCATGCTTTGATTTTGTCATTTGTATGTAAAATTTATAAGATAGGACTCATGTGATAAAACTTGAAAGTGTGATAGGTAAATTTGTAAAGTGTCAAATAATGCATGAAATGTTAACATGAGGGATTTGCATGTCAAATATTCCTTTTTGTTTATAGTGGCCGCCACGATGAGGAATTTATATTAAAATAGACATAAATAATTACTTATGATGGTTGTATAATTTTATATTGTTAAGGAATAAAAAAAAGAAGAAACAAATAGCTCAATGGAGAGAGGGAATGAGTTTTAAGTTTCATTTTTACATGCATGTTGATTTGGGGAAAGGAGAAAGCATATTCGACCATTGTTGTTTTAGTTTGAAGCTCAAATTAGTTGGTATGTTAATGATCATTTTTGCTTATAATTTATATTTTTGGAACCTTAGGATCATGAACTAGCATACCCATGTTGAAATTTGTGGAATGATTGTAGTTAATAGAAATTACTACGGTAGAAAATCTAAGTTCTTAATATTATTATGGTAGATTTTTTAAAGTTGGAAGTGAAGTGAGATGATTTGCAAAGCTGGAAATAGAATCAGATATTAAATTAAATATTATTGAGTCTCTTTTCACATAAAAAATGTAACACCCCGAACCGAGACCGTCGCCGGAGTCGAACACGAGGTGTTAACAGACTTCAAACCACTTATTGAAAAGTTCCAGACAAGCTGCCAATCTGTGTACTAGTCGCTTCAAAAATCATAACTTGAGTTTTAGAACTCGAAAATCAGTTTCGTAAATTTTTTCTGAAACTAGACTCACATTTCCGTCTACAGATTTTTTTCTAGAATTTTTGGTTGGGCCAATTGGTACAGTTTATTAGTTAAAGTCACCCGTGTTACAGGGGCCGACTACACTGACCTTCACGCATTACAACTCAAATAACTCCCTGTGCAGGACTTCAATACTGGTACCGTTTGTTTCTATAGAAACTAGACTCAAAGAGGAATTCATACATATATGGTATGACTCCTAATTATTTCTGGTTAATTTATAATGAATTTTCAAAGTTCGAGCAGGGAATCCAGAAACCGTTCTGGCCCCGTTCCACTAAAACCCAAATATCTCTCAACATACAACTCATATAACCGTTTCGTTTCCTCCATATGAAAATAGACTCATCAAGGTTCATTTACATAATTTATTCACTATTTAATTCTATTCCTACTATTTTTAGTGATTTTTCACATCCACGTCACTGTTGCTGCCAGCATCATATTCTAGGATAGACTTTCTCTAACACATAGTCTCTATGATTCAACCACCCCTTTTTCATATATGGTCCAAAATATAAGCATGATGACCCATTCTAATGGCTGGTCATTGCCAAACACTTCCATGCCTCTTAATGAGCATATACATACCAAATAATTATAACATTATGCTCAAAACATTCATAAGCCATTTTCGCATGGCTATGCAATATTTTACATACCGAGTTCAAACAAAACATAATAGCCTATACATGCGAAATGTTTTCTTAAACCATCTAAGAAGAAGATACCAAAAAGTCGCTAGACGGTGTGATGACTTCGATGACAGTCCCAAGCACGCATAAAATGGATCAAGAACCTAAATAAACAACAAATAAGCACACCAAATGAGTACATAACTCATGAAGTCGTAAGCACTACTCTACCATCAACAATAACAATCATAAGTGAATAATCAAATAATACAAAATAGATGTTTCCAGCCATATCAAACTATACTGCAATTTCTAAAATTTTGGTTCGATCTCATGCCCAATCCTTCAACCAAATCAAACGACAAGTCAGCCCAATCGATTTGAATCCGTTTCCTCAAGTTGGAACAACAATGCACTAGATAATTTTATGCGTACACCGTACAATCCCAATTCGATATTTAGTTAGTAACTCACTCACTTACCTCGTTCATGCACAATTTATTTCCACAACCGAATGTGACTATAGCAAATCGCACACATAGTGCTATAGCAAATCGCACACATAGTGCCATAGTAAATCGCACACATAGTGCCATAGTGAATCGCACACATAGTGCCATAGTAAATCGCACACATAGTGCCATAGTGAATCGCACACATAGTGCCATAGTAAATCGCACACATAGTGCCATAGTAAATCGCACACATAGTGCCATAGTGAATCGCACACATAGTGCCATAGTGAATCGCACACATAGTGCCATAGTAAATCGCACACATAGTGCCATAGTGAATCGCACACATAGTGCCATAGTAAATCGCACACATAGTGCCATATGGTCTTTGCACACATTGTGCCTTATGTCAATTCATCATGGTAAAGCAATTTACTAAATTCAATTTGTACATATAATCATAATAATAAATAGGAGAATCACTCAGAAAATATCTATCAAGGAGTTCTCACAACAAGTGCTTAAGGACTTACCTTGTGTTGAGTATAACGGTTTCGACCCGGCTACTCGATGTCCTTGGCTTTGCCCTTGCTTGTTTCTCCTTCTTTAACTTCTCGGGCTTAATAGATAAATAAACTAGTTTAATCATCTTGCTATACATTTATAGTTCAATTACACATGCATATGTATATTTGTATATTCGCAACCATCCTCACTTATTACCCATTTGGTCAACAATCTAAGCCAAGATAAGGCTTCAATATGGTTGCCTCTAACCGAATACATGCACACCAATCTACTTCCTTTGGCGAATATGCATGTCTATGTGGAGGCAAATTTTACACTTTATACTACACAAAAAAACAGCATACATTTTCCTAATTAACGCATTACATATTGTAGTTCTATACACATCTCTCATTTATTTCATAACCAAAACAACATCACAAGCAAATAGACACCTCAAAATAGTATACATGTCATACCAATTCATCATGTGCAAACATATATTCATGTAGGTGCAATGGCGAATTCTCAAGTGGCTTATATCCAAATATACACACATATCCAAAGCTTAAATCTTACTCACCATGCAACATGCATGAATCATATTTATGGATACAACATGGCGAATACCACAACACCATACCGTTTCAATTTGGTCATGGTTAAACAAAGAACTTAGTATCTCATTCAAAAATGCTAAAAGAAAATCTAAGAACCCTCAATCTACCATCACATGAATCATTATCAATCTTGATATTTAGCATGCAATGGCATTAACACCATAACAACTTTGGCCAAATACCATTTCCATGGCATAACAAAGATTTGAGCCATGGCTAACATGCACATCAAGTTAGCAACCAAGACATGCATGAAACCCCTAACACAACCTCATACATACCTTAATCTTGATGCAAACTTAGCCAAATCTCCTTCTAGATCTCTTCCAAACCAAGCATGAAGCAAAAATCCTCCCCCTTTTTCCTTAGTATTTTCGGCCAAGAAGTGAAAATGGATGAGCAAAATTTTCTTTTCTTTCCTTAGGACATTCGCCAAGAGCAATGGTGAAAGATGAACACTTTTTTTTTCCTTTTTTTCATACTCTTATTTTATTATTTCTAACATGCACCACTAGCAAAACATGTTTGAAACATGTTTTCTTTGCCCATATTCATCACCATGGCGGCCACTATAGTCAAATTTGGGAATTTGACATGCAAGGACAACATTTCCTAGTGTGCATCAATAGGCCACTTCCACATTTGCCTATCTCAATTCTAAATTTTCTCACACAAGTCCTTTCTAGTGAAATTCACCTTTATAACACTAAATCAATCATCAAAAATGTCATACATGAATACTCACATATTATAGGCATCGAAATAAATTTTAAATTATTGTTATGCCTCGGTTTTGTGGTCCCGAAACCACATTCCGGCTAGGGTCTATTTTGGGCTGTCACAAAAAAACGTTGTAAGCAAAAGAATTTCATATTACGAGATATTTGAATTTTCGTGAGATAGGGTCAGAATGATTTTGAAATCCCCTATTCTAGCTTTGGGAAATCATTAAAAATTTTATAAAAATAATTATTGGTTAGATTTTATATTTTTAAAATTATTATTGAGTCTATTTTCAATAGAAACAAACAAGAACATCATCCGAATCTCATACGATGAGATAATTAATTTTTAGTAAAGAAGGTTTGAAATTGTCAAACAGCAGAACAGGGGAGAATTTAAAGAATAAACTGTACTTATTTGCAAGACCAAAAATTTTGAAAATTTTATAGTAAGAATATATGTGAGTCTAGTTTCAGGGAAAATTAGTGGATCTTAATTTGGAGTTTCATAGCTCAAGGTATAAATAATTTAGTGACTGTGACTTGTGTAGATAGCTTGAGATGAACAAGAGTAAATAGTGGAATGCATGTATAAGTGCACTTGTTTGAATAAGATAATCGGAAAGTTAGTGTAACATAAATATGTGTGTTACATTTCCTGAAGTGAATTGTATAATTGTGATGATGTTGATGAATGTTAAGCCATATGTGTATGTATGAGAGTCAAGTTAGATGCTTTACGACCTCACCCCCTTACTAATGTGATATCTAATAATGAAATTTCATAAGATTTGTCCTGCATGAGTTCACCAGTGAAAGATTAAAGAGTTCAGTAGCAGATTTGCTAATAATATGGATAGAGTTGAAAATAGTTGAGTAAGTAAATACAGTTTTAGAAAGGATGCCAGGTTATTCTAAAGACTATTTGGACTTTGCAATGTCACGGTTAGAGAAAAAGTTAATCTCGGTCAATCGGCTTAAAAAGGTATGATGACTAAAGTATATGTTTTCTGGAATTTCTTCCAGATTGATTTACGTTAGTGAATTGAATAATACAGGATTGGTAATGACAGAAATGGTCAGAGAAACGAATTACGACTTGTAAAAATGTCTGAGTATAACAATAGCAATTGAGTAGATTATGATGATCTCTTCTGAGTATTATATATATATGTGTGTGTGTGTGTGTGTGTGTGTGTGTGTGTGTGTGATTGTTCCTTATCTGATGAAATTCTTACCGTATGAGAATGAGGGCTGATAATAATGTTAAATGAAAGCACTGTGGTTTGGCTGATTGATGATTAGTATATCTTACCGTTCTCTTTGGAGTCTATTCTAATATGTTTGGTATGAAAAGTTAATGGTGAAAATTATGTGAGGCTATAGTTCTGTTACTATTGAGCATTGATTTAGTTAAAATATGTATAACTGTAAATATGTTACCTTTGTTACAATTGATTCCAGAACGAGTAAGCATAATTTTCTTTTAGATTTTTCTGAGGAATCGTCAAGGTCTTTATTATTATTTCCTTCTGAATTGTGTTCTCGAACTTTTAGTATGTGTATTCTTTAACTTGTGATGGCTATGTCTGTTATGGATGTTATCCCGGTTTGATCACGAAAACGTGGTGATTCTGGCATCAGGATTCCTTAAATTTTTGTGAAAAGAATTTCTATCGGAAGAGGTATGGATAGTGAAAGTTCAAACTCAAATGTTATAATGGTTTTCTTTCCTCAGGCAAGTTTGATTAAAGCCAATGAGTTCAATTGAGATATTTTGTTTCCTTGAGCAAATGCAATTGTAAAGGTCTTTGATTAGCATAATAAGAGAATTTTGAAAGATTGTGTGTTTGAGTTGTTTTAATAGCATGAATAAAGGAGCATTTTGTTATGTTATTATTTGACAGTCGAAATCGACTCAGTTGTTTCTATCAGAGTGAGCTGGCCAGTTAAAATGTGATTTGAGTTACATGTAGTTAAAGTATCTTCAGTTATGGTAATAAATTTTGTGCATTCACGAGTATATCGATGGACAGCCTGAATGACGGATTAATATTCTAGAGAGTATGATACCGAGATATAACTATTAGATTTGTTCTAATCTGATGAATTTATTATGAGTTAAAGCTATTCTGAATAATATGGTTATCACATTTATGAAAATTTGGATGATCTATGCATGTTAGCTAAGTTGGAAACAGTTGAAGATATTATTAACCGGAGCTCTGGTTTTGAGTTCAGTTTGAATTGAGTAATGAATTTATGATTTTTTAGTGATGCACTATTGAATGGATTCGAATGTGTTTTTTTACTAGAATGTAAAGTATTGGTACATGTTTTCATTCGGTTAATGTTACATTAAAAAGAACTGTTCGACCAATGATTTAGAGACAATCACTTTTATGTCCGTATTGAGAATTTGGTGATATCGTTTAATCGAAAAAAAGTTTCATATGTTCCTTGATTTCAAGAATTAAAGTATCGAATGTCATAGAAAGATCTGAAGTTAAGATAGTGTTAAAGACTTGAACTATTGAAAGATCGCGAGTAGTTATTAATTAATCTCTGGGAAAGCAGATACAATTACAAATATTGAATGAAAAAATCTTTGTTTATTTTGTGAGTGGGTTACATGATTGATCTTAATTGATGATGATCTGATTTTAGCTAGATTAAAAGCTAAAGTGATGTTTTCATTTCAAGATTGAGAATCTCATAAATGTGCTAATGAATGGTAAGTTAAACAAGTTCAGTATGAGTCAATTTTTTATTCTGAATTTCAAGTCTGACCTGATGATTGATGTTATTGTTTTGAGATAGAAATTGTGTGCAGATGAATTCAGAGCTTATGCATGAAATTTTTGTACGAGGCTCAACAGGAGCTCGTTGGTTCATTTTGGAAGTAATAAAAATACGCAGTTATTTGAAATAGATGTTTTGGTGATCATGTAACATGATATTTTTGAGTTTATGCTCAGATGTTGATTTGATAATGGATAAAAGTCAAATATCAAGAGCATTCAAGTCTATTATAGTCAGTGATAACCTTGATGTGACATGAGATAGAATTACTATAGATTTTGTATCTGAATTATCTTTATCTCCAAAAAGAAAGATGTTATCGGATTGTGATTGATCGATTGTGTACAAATTTCTTGTTTAACAAACCAGCCGAGTAAGATGTTTTTGGGATTATTCGATTATGTGAAGTATCAGTCTCCATTATTACAGATAGAGATCCGAGGGCTATATCCTAATTATGGAAAGAGCTATAGGAAACTATGAGTATGCAGTTGCATCTTGGCACGGTAATACACCTGTAAATCGGTGATAAGTCTGAGAGAGTAATTCAAAACTTTGACGATATGTTCCGACACTGTGTGTTAAAGTTCAAAGGTGATTAGAAAGAGATATATGAGGTTGATATGATTTGTAATTCTAGAAAAATTAGTGAAAGTGGTTCATGATAGTTGAAAGCAATTTCTTCTGGTAAGATTTTCAGGGACGAAAATCCCTAAAGGTGGGAGAGTTGTAATAGCTCGATTTTGGGCCTAGTCGGAATAGTGGCTTCGAGACCACAAATTCGACGAGGAAAAAATTATTTTTATTATATTTTATGGTCTACGGTTTCACGGAATGATTTCATGAAAATTTCGACGTTTGGGCACTCAATTTAGTCAAAAGGACTAAATTGTAAAAAGTGAAAAAGTTAATTTCTACATGTTAGAGGTGTCCAATTGTTATGAAATTTTAAATTAGATGTCCTTAAATGGTAATTAGACCATTGATTAATTTTTTGGACAAAAATGGATATGAAATAGGTGAAATAGAATATTTTTAAGTTTGGGGCATTTTGGTCATTTAATAATTAAAATGAATTAAAAACAAAACTAAAAGTCAATTTTTGTCCATATTCAACCCCATGGCCAAATTTCAGAAGGGGAAACCATGGCTAGGGTTTTTCAAGCTTCCAAGCTCGATTGTAAGTCCGTTCTAACCCCGTTTTTAATGATTTTTACATTTTTGAGATCTCATAACTCAGTTTAGCTATTTCTACAATTATTTTGAGCTAGGGTTTGTGTTTAAAATTTACCCATGGATGACATACATGTGTTTTGATGTTTTATGGAAAAATATGAAAGTTTGGAGTGTGATAAACAACTTTTACTAAGTGATTTTTTATGAAATTTCATAAAAGGAC
Organism: Gossypium arboreum; assembly: GCF_025698485.1. Taxonomy (NCBI): domain Eukaryota; kingdom Viridiplantae; phylum Streptophyta; class Magnoliopsida; order Malvales; family Malvaceae; genus Gossypium; species Gossypium arboreum. The sequence goes on along the minus strand of NC_069075.1, from coordinate 88,502,552 downwards.
CTATTTGTAAAAGTTGTAAAATATGTGTAGGAAATGTAATTTAGTGAAAATTTGGGGCTACTATAAGAGGGAATATGAATCAAATAGGCTTGGGTATTGAGAAAAATGGATACATTTCATTTTACGAGCCTAGGGGTAAATTTGTAAATATGTGAAACTTTAGGGGCAAAAATTTAATTTTTCCATAATATGATTTTTCGATTGATTTGAATAGTATAATAATTTAATAAGTCGAGTGTGATATTATAGATCAAGAAAAACGAAGTTCGAAATCCCCTGTTCTGACTTTGGAAAATCATTAAAAATTTTATAAATAATTATTGGTTAGAGTTTATATTTTAAAAATTATTATTGAGTCTATTTTCAATAGAAACAAACAGGAACATCATCCGAATCTCAGACGATGAGATAATTAATTTTTAGTGAAGAAGGTTTGAAACTGTCAAACAGCAGAACAGGGGAGACTTTAAAGAATAAACTGTACTTATTGGCTAGACCAAAAAATTTGAAAAGTTATAGTAAGAATATATGTGAGTCTAGTTTCAGGAAAAATTAGCGGATCTTAATTTGGAGTTCCGTAGCTCATGATATAAATAATTTAGTGACTGTTACTTGAGTAGATAGCTTGAGATGAACGAGAGTAAATAGTGGAACTATGTGCAATTATGATTGTATTATCTTGAGAACATATTGTGAGAATTGGTAAAAGCATGTTAATAAATTTCTTATTACTTACATACAAACTTACTAAGCTATATAGTTTACTCCATTTATTTTCTGTGTTTATAATGACTTCAGGCTAGCTCGGGTTGGAAGTCACCGGCGAACCTATCACACTATCAAACTAACAAATTAGGTATTGATAATACTTATACTTAAAGTCATGGCATGTATAGGGAACTTGGTTATTTTTGTATGTGTCATAATTGTTTTGGCCTAAAATGTTGGCTTATGCTATTTGAAAGTTCATTGTTGTGCAAGGCCATTTGATGTTGGTATATTGGCTATATTATAAGTCCATGATGATGCATTTCAAGGATGTGTATGCTTACATATGTGGATGAATGACTGGTGATATCTATGCATGACATAAATTTGTTCGCAACGGCAAGTCAGATTAGTGCACGGGTTAGGGACATGGCCATGTGAGCTACACGGCCATGTCCTAATATCACAGGAGAGTGTGCCCCTGTTTTTCATTAAAATTTTTAAAGTTTTCTAAAGTTCTTGGTTTGGTCCCGAACCGTTTCCAAAGCATGATTTGGGTTTCGTAGGCCCATATTAGGGACTTTAAGATGAAATGTGAAAATTTTAAATTTGAACGCAAATTCATGACCCAATTTTATACGATTGCATGTATATATATTCGGTAATGCGTCATACCCTTTTCCGTTGTCGAACGCGAGTAAGGGGAGTTACACTATCAACCAGAGGTAGACATGACAACCTCTGATGGTATACACTCTCCAGCATACTTGCTAAGTTGCACAAATTCCCATTCGTATTCAGCCACAGTCATACAACTTTGTTTCAATTCTAGAAACTCTTTGCGTTTCTTATCGAGAAATCTCTGACTTACATATTTATTTCTGAAATCTGTCTAGAAGAATTCCCAATTTAAACGATCCCTCGATACTACCGCGATCAAAGTGTTCCACCACTAATAAGCTGAGTCTTTCAACAGATAAACAACACACTTTAAACATTCGGTCGATGTACAAGACAATTCATTGAAAACTCTCACGGTGTTTTTAACCAGAACTCAGCTTTCTCTGGATCGTCTTTAGTTGTACCAAGGACCTCTTCAGCCTCATACTTTTGGATTTTATCAACTAGAGGCTTACTTACTTGCATTGATTCCAAACTCTAAGGAACTACAGGGACCGGTTGGGGTACGGGCCGGGGTGGAGGTCGTTGAGCCATTGGGTTCATTCTCACGAACTCTGTAAACCATTTGGACATTATCTAGAAGAAGGCTTCTTTAACCTCTCCTCCTTAGCCCTCAGACACTAGCCTACTACCTCTAGAAGCTATTTTGTGAATGGAGGCTTGTGCATTACTTTCTATTTCATCGAAATCAGCTCGGTTGGATGACATCTTATCTAGATGACAACATAGTTCAATTTGAGTCAGGAGTTATCACACTATCACAGGTTATATAATGAAATTTATTTCTAGACTCCATACATGCTACATTTAGTCTGAGAATCGACTAAATCGTAGCTCTGATACCACTAAATATAGTTCAATTAGGGTTACGAAGCATTACCATACAATTAGAACATTTAAACTTAATTACATTCAATAAAATAAACAATAATAAATCAATCAAATACATACATACTGTCCCTAAATCGAGCCTTCAAGGCCCTAAAATACCCTAGAAGTGATTCGGGACCAATTTGAATTCATTTGGAAAGTCTAGGAAAAAGTTACAAAAAATTAGAAACAGGGGTCACACGGCCGTGTCCCTCACACGGCTGAGACACAAACCCATGTAACCTTTGAACCAGGGACACAGGTCGTGTCCCAACCCATGTCCTCACCCGTGTAACTCTTTAAGTAGGGTCACATGGCCCTGTCACACGCTCATGTGCTAGACCGTGTAACTCACTAACTTGCATACAAAGGAACTCTCAGATAACACACGGCCATGTCGCCAGGCCGTGTACCATACACGGCTGAGCCACAAGGTCGTATCGCCAGGCCATATGCCACACACGACTAAGTCACACACCTATGTCTCAAGCCGTCTGGACCTAAAATTCTACTAGAATCAAGCCATTTCCAACACCATTTCATGGATAACCATCTAGATAATTTTTGCACACTTTCAAGCCACCAAAACCCTATCAACCCATACATATAATAGCCATTTTAAGAGTCCTAATTCAACTAACCAATATTCCATATAAAGGCACCACAAACAACAACCAAACATCACTTACTTAGACATGCTTATATGCATAATTCCATACATACAATTCTAGACGAATTAGGTAATAAAATATAGCTCAATTAGCCATTTTCAAAACATAAAATGAAATACCATTATCAAGCCATTACAAACTTAACAAAAGAATCATATTTATGGACACATATAAATAGCCAAAATGATATACCTAAACAAGTATCGTAAGTTCATCAACAATCCATAAGCATCCAAGCACAAACATATCAAATTACCATTTTACATGTTCATCAAAAACATCATAATAAACCACCCTATACATGCCATTATAAACCTTGGCCAAAATACACAAAAACTACCAAATTGACTTCTAGATAGTGTGATATATCTCCGACAAGCTTCCAAACAAATCAAGCTTCTGATAATCTATAAAACATAGAAAAGAAACTACTTAAGCAAATAATGCTTAGTAAGCTCGTATAAACCAAACTTAGCATACCATTTCATTTGTATCATATAAAGCATAAGCAAAAAAATCAACCATAGCCGCAAGCTTGGCAGAAGCCTAAACAACATCATCAATCTACAAGTTATCACATCTATTCATATAAATATATATGATATCATCCATAAAACATGTGTTCATCATATGTAAACATAACCTTTGCATCTTTAATGTCCTATAATTTCATGATTCAATACAATTGCATACTTACCTTTTTGTTCCCTTTTCTTGCCCATTGAACCATCTAGAATTTCATCGGGTACTCGAGAATGCTCACACGAAGTGTGCCTTTACATATAATCGTAACATTTCCTTTACATTATTGCTCATACGAACTATGGGTCAGAATGTAAGCTACATGATGCTACTCACACGAGCTGTGGAGTATCTGCAACAAATGAAGGACCTCAGCCATTGGTAGGATATTCAAGACCAGCACCTCAAATATGAAATCCCTAATGACATGTCTTTCGTATCCTAAGAATTCCTAAGGTTCAATCGAGACTCGATAACCGTCATAGCATTGATTTGTTTATACATCATTCAATTAACATTATAAGTAACATAATAACATAAGATTTTAATAGCATTAATACGATAATCATTCATACGAACTTACCTCGACAGCTAGGGGCGTAGAAGTTAAATTGAACTAATACGAAGCTTTTGCTTTGCCTCGATTTAGGGCCGTATGTGGTTTATATTGATCTAAATAGACAATTTCAATCACTTTAATCTTCTAGTATGTAATTTAATCCACATTTCATATTTATGCAAAATTACCATTTTTCCTCTAACATTTTGATTTTTCACAATTTAGTCCTTAAGCTTATAACTTAAAATCTAACCATTTTAATCTCAATCCCTGTTAACCAAATATACAAGGGATCTTGAAACTACCCATGTTTATCATGATTTCATATTAAAACCCTAGAATTCATACATTTAACAATTTAGTCCCTAATTTCCAAAATTCATCAAAATCACTTTACAAAACTTGTTCATTTTTCAACCAAGATTCAAAATCTATTAGTTAACATCAAAAACCATTCAAGAAAATTCATGTAATAACCTCAAATTTTATTAGTTTCACAAATTGACCCCCGGGCTAGCTAGATTAAGCTAAAATGATATCAAAAACATAAAAATCATTAAAAACGGGGTTGAAATCACTTACATGCACACACTTGAAGTAGTCGAACCTAAGAACCCTAAAATGGCTTTTTCTTTCTTCCTTTGAAATTTCGGTGGAAACAATTTGAAGAAGATGGGGTAACCTTTGTTTTATTTAATTTATGTTTAATTTACGAATTACCATATTAACCTTTAAAAACTTCCAAAATTTCAGTAAAACCTTGCCATGCACATCCACTAACCTTATGAATGGTATAATTACAATTTAAGTCCATTTACTTCCATTTCCATAGTCATTTAGCCCTTTTAACTATTAGAACTCGACTTTTACACTTTGTATGATTTAGTCATTTTTACTTTATTAACCAAGCAAACATCAAAAATTTTTAATGAAATTTTAATACAAACTTAATAAAATCACATAAACACTAAATAAATAATAAAATAATAATTTACTCGTCAGAATGGTGGCCTCAAAACCACTGTTTGAGTTTCACTATAAATGGGCTATTACAAATGGCTATAACAATGTTATGTGAAAATAAGTTGCCAAGATATTTTTGGGTAGAAGCCATAAACACTTCTTGCTATATTATAAATACAGCTATGGTTAGGCCTAGTTTGAAGGCAACTTCTTATGAAATTTTTAAAGGAAGAAAGCCTAACATAAGTCACTTGATCCTTTTCGTTGCAAATGTTTTGTTTTGAATAATGGAAAAGAAAATTTTGGAAAATTTGATGCCAAAAGTGATGGAGTTATTTTTCTTGGTTTGTCCACAAATTCTAAAGCTTATTGAATATTTAACAAGAGAAACACTTGTTGTAGAAGAATCTATACATGTTATTTTTTTTATAAATCTAACTCTCCTTCTAGAAAGGAATCTATTGATTTTGATGATGTAGAAATATATCAAGTTGAGCAAAATCAAGCATCACATGTAGATCAAGGTGTAAGTGAGTTGGTTCAAGAACTTAAATTTGATGAACTCCAAGAACCAACTCACATTAAAAGAGAATCTAGCCACCCAAGAAAGCTTTCATATGTTAAGGATGGACACGTCATTGGTGATCCATCTAAAGGGGTAATTACTAGATCTTCAATTAGAAATACTTCTAATTATGTTGCTTTCATTTCTTGCATAGAACCTAAAAACATTGATGATGCATTAAATGATGAATTTTGGATACTGGCTATACAAGACGAATTAAATCAAATTGAAAGAAATCAAGTACAAAATTTAGTTGATAGACCTAGTGATCATCCAACTATAGGAACTAAATGGGTCTTTAGAAATAAACTTGATGAAAATGGTAACATTGTCAGAAACAAGACTAGATTAGTTGCCAAATGATATAGCCAAGAGGAAGGTATAGACTATGATGAAACTTATGCACTGGTAGATAGTTTAGAAGCCATTAGGATGTTATTAGATTTTGCATGTTCAAACTGTGACAGCCCAAAATTGACCCTAGTCGGGAAGTGGTTTCGGGACCATCTAAACCGAGTCACCGAAATGTTTGAACGTAATATTTATTGTCTAGAATATGTATTTATGAATGTGTGAAAATTTCAAGCTTCGATTTAGTCGATTGCATGTGAATTCAGTTATTAGGACTTGTGTGACACTTTTGAAATGTGATAGGCTAATCTATAAGGACCTAATAGTGCATGTAATCAAAAGGGAGGACTTGCATGTCAAATTCCCCCTAATAGCTAGTGGCCGGCCATGACAAAGGATTATGGGCAAAAACATGTCATAAAACATGTTGGGACAATGGTGTATGTAAGAAAAAAATAAAATAATGAGCATGGGAATTGAATAATGAAAGGGAAGAAAAAAAAAAAGAGAATGGTGAGTGTTCCCCCATTGCCGTGAGTTGAAGAAAAGAGAAAAAAAATTGTTGTTCATCTTTTTTTTCATTTCTTTGAGCTGAAAATTCTAAGGAAGAAGGAAGGGGTTTTTGCTTCATGCTTTGTTTGGAAGAGGATTAGGAGGAGGTTTGGCCATACTTGTATTAAGATTAAGGTATGTTTGATGTTGTGCCATGAGATTCATGCATGTTTTTGGTTGCTAACTTGATGTTCTTATTAGCCCATGGTTCAAATCTTTGCTATGTCATGGGGATGATATTCGGCCAAGGTAGATGTTGTGTTAATGCCATTGCATGCTAAATATGAAGCTTGATAATGATACATGTGATGGTGGATTGAGGACTCTTGGATTTTCTTTTAGCATTTTTGAGTGAGAAATTAAGTTCTTTGTTTAACCATGACCAAAATCGAAACGGTATGGTGTTGTGGTGTATTCGGCCATGGTATATCCATAAGTATGATTTATGCATATTGCATGCTAGGTAAGATTTGAGCTTTGGATATATGTTTATATTTCGATATAAGCAACTTTGAAATTCGGCTCTAGCATATATATATATATATATATATATATATGTTTGCACATGATGTATTGGTATGACATATATACTATCTCAAGGTATATATTTGCATATGATGATGTTTCGGTTATGAAATAAATGATTGATGCGTATTGAGTTACAATATGGAATGCGTTAGTTAGTAAAATGTATGCTATTTTTGTGTGGTATTAAGCGTATAATTGGCCTCAACATGGACATGCATATTCGGCCACATGAAGGGGATTGGTGTGCATGCATTCGGTTAGAGGCAAGCATATTGACGCCTATTCTTGGCTTGGAAAATTCGGCTAAGGAGAGTACTAACTAATGTGTTGAGTTTGATTCATGATTTCCGTACATATGTGACTTAATGTCTAATGAAAAAAAAATGTGGGCTAAGTACCTTGAATTCCTCTTTCGATGCTCAAATGATTAAATCAATTTATTTGTTAAATTAAGCTCAAGAGCAAAGGGGAGCTAAATCCGATAAAGGGAAGGAAAAAGTGGTCGAATAGCCATCGGGATCATTCGACAACATCCGAGGTAAGTTCTTGAGTAATAGAGCTTAAAGTATGATTTGATTAGATCATGTCTCAAGTAAATCGAAATCATGCTCTTTGTTTGTGGATATTGAACCGAAATGTGCAAGAGTGATAAGTGTATTGTATTTGAGTTTTGCTAATGGAAATGAAATACGAATGTGTCATGATTTAGTGTTAAATGTGCATGTTTATTCGAATGGTGTCCGGGCTAAGTCCCGAAGGCTTTTGTGCTAAATGACTAAATCCGGGTCAACTCGCGAAGGCATTTGTGCGAGTTACCAAAACCGGGTTAAGTCCCGAAGGCATTCGTGAGAGTTATTAAATCCGGGCTAATTCCCGAAGGCAATTGTGCGAATCACTATAACCAGGCTATGTCCCGAAGATAATCGAGCGAGTCGCTATGTCCGGTTAAATTCCAAAGGTACGTGATTCGGGAATGAGCAATCTTGCTGTAAAAATTTCAGTTAATACGCTTGCAAAAATTCCAGCAATGAGGTATGTTCGTATGTGCATTGGAATAGTTGAATTCCTTCGAATAATATTCGCTCAATTGAGTAATGAGCTTCCGGTATTTGGCTAAGATGATCCCTTATGTATGAACATAGGGGTTGGAATGTAAAGTAGAAATGATTTGAAAGTATGTATATACGAATTATCCGTTTAGTTATATGAATGCTATACCTCTGTTGTGCTTAAATTCTTCGCTCAAACTTACTAAGCATAAATTATGTACTCGTTTCTTTGTTTCTTTGTTTTATAGATTTTTGGCTCGTCACCATCGGACTCGGGATTTTGGAAGTCAAGTCTCCCACACTATCAAGGTCCTTTTGGTACAAATTTTGGTTGAGCTTTGAAATGGCATGTATAGGACTACCCTTTGTTGCTTTTCAAGTACTTTTGTGATGTATGTGTGTACGGCCATGCGAAAATGGCTCGTAAAAGTGGAGTATGGCATTAGACCATTTGTGTTTATGTATATATGTATGGTTTCATGATGTTACTACGGACTGAATGGAAGTGTTGGGCAAATGATCAGCCATTGGAATGGCTAAATATGATTATATGTGGACCTATGCATGACAAACCTCTAGTTGGTCCATGGAAACCACGAAATAGGTAAAGTTTACCTTGAAAACTGATGCTGACAGCAGCAGTGGTGTGGATTTGAAAAATCACTAAAATTTGTAGGAATGGAATTAAATAGTGAATAAATTATGTAAATGAACCTTGATGAATCTAGTTTCATATGGAAGAAACGAAATGGTCATATGAGTTATATGTTAAGATATATTAAAGTTCTCGTGAAACAGGTCCAGAACAGTTTCTGGATTCCCTGTTCCGATTTTGGAAATTCATTGTAAATTAACCAGAGATAATTAGGAGTCATACCATATATTTATAGATTTCTATTTGAGTCTAGTTTCTATAGAAAGAAACTACATCAGTATTGAAGCCCTGTACAGAGAGATATTCAAGTTGTAACGCGCGAAGGTTAGTGTATTCGACCCCTATAACATGGGAGACTTTAACTAATAAACTGTACTAATTGGCCTGACCAAAAATTCTAGAAACAAATTTGTAGATGGAAATATGAGTCTAATTTCAGGGAAAAATTACGAAACTGATTTTCGAGCTTTGAAACTCAAGATATGATTTTTAAGGCGACAGTGATGCGATAACCAACTTGTCTGGAAAATTTTAAATGGATGTGAAAATGATTAAGTCGAGTTGTATGCACCTTGTGTTCGACTCAGTAACGGACTTCAGTGCGGGTGTTACAATTTTATTGGTATCAGAGCTACGGTTTAGTCAATTCTAGGACTACCGTAATGCGTTTGGGTCTAGCTATACATGCTATTTTATGTGATTATTTGATAGTGTGGTGATTTCTGACGTTTGAAATTGTGTTTATTTATAGTAATGGATCCCGATCCCAACTGAGCGATAGCTGATGATGTGGAGAGTGTGGCGCTGTTCACGACAAGGGACAAGACCGCGGACTCTTAACCTATTGCTAGCAATCCGAATGATGAGGCTAGGCAAGCTTTTTATAGTGTGATGAATGATTGGTTCAACCAATACATTCGAACTAATCTGTTGTTCCACAACCTCCATTCCCAACAAACACAACCCCGCACCTACAATGCCTCCGTAGCCCGACCAAATAAGGTCGAATAAGCCCCAGTTGATGAATCCGAAAACATGGGGCTCTTGAATTTAAGGCTACGGATAGCGGCGATGCCGAGCAAGTGAGTTTTGGTTGGACAACACTATCCGATACTCGATGAGCTATCTTGTACACCGATGAATGCCTAAAGTGTACTATCTCCTTGCAACGCGATTCGCCTACTATTGGTGGAGTACTCGACTTGTTGTGCCCGAGAACAAGTCACTTGGGAGTTTTTCCAAACCGAGTTTGGAAAAAGTATATCGATCGAGATTTGTTGATCAAAAGCGGAAGGAATTTCTTAAGCTTAAGCAAGGTTCTATGTCGATTCTTGATTATGGCGAAAATTTGTTAGACTTAGTAGATACGCTTGGGAATGTATTTCGTCCGAGGCTATCATGTGTAAACGCTTCGAGGATGGGCTGATTGAAGATATAAAATGTTCGTTGGCATTCTTGAAATACGAGAGTTCGTAGTACTTGTCGAGCGAGCTTGTAAAGTCAAGAGCTTAGAAAAGAAAAGCGAAAAGTTGATGTGGGAACTAGAGAGTTTAAGTAAAAGATCCTCGGAAAGTCTCTTCAACAGCATCGAAGAAATTTCGTGATGATGTGGGCGGTCTAGAGGCACTTCGGGCCTTTTAGACAAGATCGTGATCGACCCACAATGGGTACACGAGGCGCCGATTCGCCGGTGTTGGGAATGAACGTCGAGACGAGCGGATTGTCGACATTGTGGCAAGTGGCATTCGGAAGTTGTAGATTCCGTGACCGCTCTGTTACAAGTGCGGATCGGTTGACCACTTCATTAAAGATTGCCCGAGGTTGTGCGAGCAGAATGTAGATCGAGTGGGAAACCGGCGCTACCATCGCTCGAGGTAGACCATCTAGAAATACGGGCAATGCTAGTGGTGGTCGAGAGGATCTAGAGATGCTACGACCAGATCCGAGGCTCGGCGCTCTGCTAGGGCTTATGCAATACTCGCACGTGAGGATGCTTCCTCGCCAGATGTTATTACGGTACTTTCACTCTCTTTGATACTAATGTGATTGCTTTGATTGACCGGTTCTACTCATTCTTATATATGCGAAACGTTAGCATCCAAGAAGACTTTACCTATTGAGTCTCTTGAGTTCGTAATTCGGTGTCAAATCCCTTGGGGTTACGTGCTTGTCGACAAAGTGTGTAAGAAATGCCCCTAGTAATTCGAGGTTCTGTTTTCCGCGGACTTGATGTTGTTGCCGTTTGTGAATTTGATGTTATCCTCGGTTTAGATTGGTTGACCGTGCACGACGCGATTGTGAATTGCAAAAGCAAGACTATTGATTTGAGGTGCGCAAATAACGAGATGATCCGAGTTGAGTCTACGGACTTAAAGGGTTGCCGTTGTAATATCATCAATGTTGGCCCGAAATATGTAAGAAAGGGTGCGAAGCATACCTTGCGTATGTACTTGATGATAAGGAGTTAGAAATAAAACCGAATCATGCGGTGGTTTGTGAATACCGGATGTTTTTCTGAAGAATTAGGGTTTGCCACTGTTCGGAGATAGAGTTTGGTATTGAGCTTGTACCTAGGACCACACCGATTTCGATAGCTCCATATCGTATGGCACCAACGGAATTAAAGGAGTTGAAAGCTCAATTGCAAGAGTTGGTGGATAGAGGTTTTGCTCGCCCGAGTTTTTCACCTTGGGGTGCACCGGTGTTGTTTGTGAAAAGAAGGACGGAACCATGAGGTTGTGCATCGACTATCGTCGACAATAAAGTGACAATAAAGAACAAATATCCGTTATTGCGTATCAATGATTTGTTCGATCGGTGAAGGAACCTCGGTGTTCTCAAAAATAGATTTGAGATCGGGCTATTATCGATTCTAATTCGAGATTCGGACATACCCAAAGCGCCTTGAGCGAGATATGGTCACTCGAGTTCTTAGTGATGCCGTTTGGGCTCACTAATGCTCTGCGGTATTTATGGATTTGATGAATCGGATCTTGAACGATATTTGGATCGGTTCGTAGTTGTGTTCATAGACGACATCTTGGTCTATTCAAGAGATGAGACCGAACATGCGAGCACCGAGATTAGTGTGGCAAATTTTACGGGATAAGCGGTTATATGCTAAGTTCACAAGTGTGAGTTACGGTTAGAGAGGTTAGCTTCTTGGGTCATGTGGTATCTGCATTGGGTATTCGAGTCGACCGAGCAAAATTTCAGCCATACTTAACTGGAAGCCTCAGAAATATTCTTGAGGTTCGAGCTTTTTGGGACTTGCCGATTACTACCGACGGTTTGTAAAAGGATTCTCGATGATAGCCACACCCATGACAAAAGCGCTCGAGAAAGATGTCAAGTTTGAATGGACGGAAAAGTGTCGAAAAGTTTCGATCAATTGAAAACTCATTTGACGGAAGCTCGATATTAGTGCAGCCGAATCGGCAAAGAGTTTGTCATCTATAGTGACGCCTCCCTACTTGGGTTAGGTTGCGTATTGATGCAAGAAGGTCGAGTTGTGGCCTATGCATCGAGACAATTAAAGCCACATGAGAAAAGTTATCCGACCCATGATCTCGAATTGGTCGCCACCGTATTCGCCTTTAAAGATATGGCGACATTACTTATTTGGTGAGAAGTGCCATGTGTATTCGGATCACAAAAGTCTCAAATATTTGATGACTCAAAGAGACTTAAATCTGCGACAAAGACGTTGGCTCGAGTTGTTAAAAGATTATGAGCTTGTCATTGATTATCACCGGGAAAGGCTAATGTGGTTGCGGACGCCTTAAGCGGAAATCACTTTGTTTGCTTCTGACGATGAATGTACACTTGTCTATTCTACCCGACAATGTGTTAGTAGCGAATTAAAGGCCAAACCATTGTTGACTCATCAAATTCGTGAAGCTCAGAAAGTTGACGATGAGTTGGTTGCAAAACGGGCTGAGTGTGATCCGAACAAGGAATTGGAGTTTCAAATTGATGATGACGATTGTTTGAGGTTGAAGTCGTCTGTGTGTTCCAAGGAATTGAACTCATTTCGATGATTCGAACGAAGCCCTTGTAGCGAATGTCAATTCACCCGGGAGTACGAAGATGTACAACGATTTGAAACGTCGGTTTTGGTGGCATGGTATGAAACGAGACATCTCCGACTTGGTTTGAGATGTTTAATATGTCAACAAGTGAAAGCGGAACATCAAGTGCCTTGAGGTTACTTGACCGATCACGATACCCAAGTGGAAATGGGATCGAGTCACAATGGACTTTGTGTCCGGACTACCATTGTCGACAAGTAAGAAGGATGCGATTTGGGTTGTTGTTGATATCTTGACTAAGTCGGCTCACTTTATCCCGTCGTCGGATTTTCATTGGATAAACTCATTTGAATTGTACGTTTCTCAAATTGTGAGATTACAGGGTACCTATTTCTATTGTATCGAATAGAGATCCGAGATTCACCTCGCGATTTTGGAAGAAATTGCAAGAAGCCTTGGGCACCAAGTTGCATTTAGCACCGCTTTTCACCCCCAAACCGATGGTCAATCCGAGCGGATAATTTAGATACTTGAGGATATGTTGAGATGTTGCATCCTCGAGTTCGATGGTTCATGGGAACGATGATTTACCTTTGATTGAATTCGCTTACAACAACGGTTTTCAATCAAGTATTAAGATGGCACCTTACGAGGCTTTGTACGGCGTAAATGCCGTACACCATTGTTTTGGACCGAGCTCGGTGAAAGTAAAATTTTGGAGTGGACTTGATTAAAGATGCTGAGCAGAAAGTAAAAGTAATCCGTGAAAGTCTAAAGACGTACCGCAGATCGTCGAGAAATAAACGCAGATTTGAAACGAAAAGACATTGAGTATCGGTGGGAGATAAAGTGTTTCTTAAAGTTTCGTCTTGGAAAAAGATACTCAGATTTGGCCGTAAGGGCAAATTGAGTCCGAGGTTCATCGGGCCATATGAAGTCTCTCGAGCGAGTCGGTCTAGTTGCATATCGATTGATTTTGCCTCCGAACTTGAAAAGATTCACGACGTCTTTCATGTTTCGATGCTTGACGCTATAGATCGATCCATCGCACGTAATTAGTCCATCGAGGTTGAAATTCAAGCCGATATGAGTTATGAAGAAGAACCGATTCGTATCCTAGCTCGTGAAGTGAAGGAGTTGCGAAACAAAAGGGTTCCGCTAGTGAAAGTGTTATGGCTCAAACACGGATAGAAGAAGCTACTTGGGAACACGAGAACTCTATGAAAGAGCGATACCCAAACCTATTTACGGTAAGATTTTCGGGGACGAAAATTTCTTAAGTGGGGAGAGTTGTGACACCCAAAATTGACCCTAGTCGGAAGTGGTTTCGGACCGCTAAACCGAGTCACCGAAATGTTTGAGCGTAATATTTATTGTCTAGAATATGTATTTATGAATGTGTGAAAATTTCAAGCTTTGATTTAGTCGATTGCATGTGAATTCAGTTATTAGGACTTGTGTGACACTTTTGAAATGTGATAGGCTAATCTATAATGACCTAATAGTGCATGTAATCAAAAGGGAGGACTTGCATGTCAAATTCCCCCCTAATAGCTAGTGGCCGGCCATGACAAAGGATTATGGGCAAAAACATGTCATAAAACATGTTGGGACAATGGTGTATGTAAGAAAAAAATAAAATAATGAGCATGGGAATTGAATAATGAAAGGAAAAAAAAAAAAGAGAATGGTGAGTGTTCCCCCCATTGCCGTGAGTTGAAGAAAAGAGAAAAAAAAATTGTTGTTCATCTTTTTTTTCATTTCTTTGAGCTGAAAATTCTAAGGAAGAAGGAAGGGGTTTTTGCTTCATGCTTTGTTTGGAAGAGGATTAGGAGGAGGTTTGGCCATACTTGTATTAAGATTAAGGTATGTTTGATGTTGTGCCATGAGATTCATGCATGTTTTGGTTGCTAACTTGATGTTCTTATTAGCCCATGGTTCAAATCTTTGCTATGTCATGGGGATGATATTCGCCAAGGTAGATGTTGTGTTAATGCCATTGCATGCTAAATATGAAGCTTGATAATGATACATGTGATGGTGGATTGAGGACTCTTGGATTTTCTTTTAGCATTTTGAGTGAGAAATTAAGTTCTTTGTTTAACCATGACCAAAATCGAAGCGGTATGGTGTTGTGGTGTATTCGCCATGGTATATCCATAAGTATGATTTATGCATATTGCATGCTAGGTAAGATTTGAGCTTTGGATATATGTTTATATTTCGATATAAGCAACTTTGAAATTGGCTCTAGCATATATATATATATATATATATATATATATGTTTGCACATGATGTATTGGTATGACATATATACTATCTCAAGGTATATATTTGCATATGATGATGTTTGGTTATGAAATAAATGATTGATGCGTATTGAGTTACAATATGGAATCGTTAGTTAGTAAAATGTATGCTGTTTTGTGTGGTATTAAGCGTATAATTGGCCTCAACATGGACATGCATATTCGGCCACATGAGGGGATTGGTGTGCATGCATTCGGTTAGAGGCAAGCATATTGACGCCTATTCTTGGCTTGGAAAATTCGGCTAAGGAGAGTACTAACTAATGTGTTGAGTTTGATTCATGATTTCCGTACATATGTGGCTTTAATGTCTAATGAAAAAAAAATGTGGGCTAAGTACCTTGAATTCCTCTTTCGATGCTCAAATGATTAAATCAATTTATTTGTTAAATTAAGCTCAAGAGCAAAGGGGAGCTAAATCCGATAAAGGGAAGGAAAAAGTGGTCGAATAGCCATCGGGATCATTCGACAACATCCGAGGTAAGTTCTTGAGTAATAGAGCTTAAAGTATGATTTGATTAGATCATGTCTCAAGTAAATCGAAATCATGCTCTTTGTGTGTGGATATTGAACCGAAATGTGCAAGAGTGATAAGTGTATTGTATTTGGGTTTTGCTAATGGAAATGAAATACGAATGTGTCATGATTTAGTGTTAAATATGCATGTTTATTCGAATGGTGTCCGGGCTAAGTCCCGAAGGCTTTTGTGCTAAGTGACTAAATCCGGGTCAACTCCCGAAGGCATTTGTGCGAGTTACCAAAACCGGGTTAAGTCCCGAAGGCATTCGTGCGAGTTATTAAATCCGGGCTAATTCCCGAAGGCAATTGTGCGAATCACTATAACCGGGCTATGTCCCGAAGACAATCGAGCGAGTCGCTATGTCCGGTTAAATTCCAAAGGTACGTGATTCGGGAATGAGCAATCTTGCTGTAAAAATTTCAGTTAATACGCTTGCAAAAATTCCAGCAATGAGGTATGTTCGTATGTACATTGGAATAGTTGAATTCCTTCGAATAATATTCGCTCAGTTGAGTAATGAGCTTCCGGTATTTGGCTAAGATGATCCCTTATGTATGAACATAGGGGTTGGAATGTAAAGTAGAAATGATTTGAAAGTATGTATATACGGAATTATCCGTTTAGTTATATGAATGCTATACCTCTGTTGTGCTTAAATTCTTCGCTCAAACTTACTAAGCATAAATTACTTACTCCGTTTCTTTGTTTCTTTGTTTTATAGATTTTTGGCTTGTCAGCTATCGGACTCGGGATTTTTGGAAGTCGAAGTCTCCCACACTATCAAGGCCCCTTTTGGTACAAATTTTGGTTTAGCTTTGAAATGGCATGTATAGGACTACCCTTTGTTGCTTTTCAAGTACTTTTGTGATGTATGTGTGTACGGCCATGCGAAAATGGCTCGTAAAAGTGGAGTATGGTATTAGACCATTTGTGTTTATGTATATATGTATGGTTTCATGATGTTACTACGGACTGAATGGAAGTGTTGGGCAAATGATCAGCCATTGGAATGGCTAAATATGATTATATGTGGACCTATGTATGACAAACCTCTAGTTGGTCCATGGAAACCACGAAATAGGTAAAGTTTACCTTGAAAACAGATGCTGACAGCAGCAGTGGTGTGGATTTGAAAAATCACTAAAATTTGTAGGAATGGAATTAAATAGTGAATAAATTATGTAAATGAACCTTGATGAATCTACTTTTATATGGAAGAAATGAAATGGTCATATGAGTTATATGTTAAGAGATATTGAAGTTCTCGTGAAACAGGGCCAGAACGGTTTCTGGATTCCCTGTTCCGATTTTGGAAATTCATTGTAAATTAACCAGAGATAATTAGGAGTCATTCCATATATGTATAGATTCCTCTTTGAGTCTAGTTTCTATAGAAACAAACGGTATTAGTATTGAAGCCCTGTACAGAGAGATATTCAAGTTGTAACGCGCGAAGGTCAGTGTAGTCGACCCCTGTAACATGGGAGACTTTAACTAATAAACTGTACTAATTGGCCCGACCAAAAATTCTAGAAAAAAAGTTGTAGATGGAAATATGAGTCTAATTTCAGGGAAAAATTACGAAACTGATTTTCGAGCTTTGAAACTCAAGATATGATTTTTAAGGCGACAGTGATGCAGTAACCAGCTTGTCTGGAAAATTTTAAATAGACTGTGAAAATGATTAAGTCGAGTTGTGTGCACCTTGTGTTCGACTCCGGTAACGGACTCGGGTACGGGGTGTTACACAAACAATTTCAAACTTTTTCAAATGGATGTCAAAAGTGCATTTTTAAATGGTTTCATAAATGAAGAAGTTTATGTTGAACAACCTCCCGGTTTTGAAAATCCCAATTTTCCAAATCATGTTTTCAAATTGTCCAAAGCTCTATATGATTTGAAGCAAGCTCCTAGAGTTTGGTATGAAAGGCTTTCCAAATTTTTAATTGAAAATGGCTTTAGAAGAGGCAAAGTAGACACCACATTGTTCATAAAAACTAAAGAAAAAAACATTTTAGTAGTACAAATTTATGTTGATGATATTATAATTGGTGCTACTAATGAATTTCTTTGTCAAGAATTTCCTAAGATTACTCCAAATCAAGTAAACAAAAAATGACATCTTTATCAATCCAGCCAAATACATCAAGGAAATGCTCAAGAAGTTTAAAATGGAGGACTTGAAGCATCAATCAACACCAATGAGCACTTCAAGAAAGCTTGATAAAGATAAATGAGGTAAATGTGTTGACACTAAACTTCATAGGTTTATGATAGGGTCATTGTTTTATCTTATCGTAAGTAGACCGGATATAATGTTTAGTGTTTGTTTATGTTCTAGATTTCAATCATCTCCTAAGGAGTCACATTTACAAGCCATTAAGATAATCTTTAGGTATGTTAAGGACACTCCAAACCTAGGACTTTGATATCCCAAAGATTCATTATTTAGTTTGCATGCTTACTCCGATGTGGATTTTGGAGGATGCAAGTTAAATAGAAAAAGCACTTCCAGAACATGTCAATTCTTAGAAAACATGCTAGTTTCATGGTTCTCTAAGAAACAAAATAATGTAGATTTGTCCACAACTGAAGTGGAATATGTTATGATAGGTAGTTGTTATGCTCAAATTCTTTGGATAAAGCAACAATTAGATTACTATGGAATTGATATAGGTCACATTCATATAAGGTACGATAACACTAGTGCTATTTGCTTAACCAAAAGTCTCATCTAACACTCTAGAACAAAGCACATAGAAATAAGACACCATTTCTTTAAAGACCATGTGCAAAAAGGTGACGTAGTACTAAAATTTGTAGATACTTTGCATCAACTAGCCGATTTTTTTACAAAGCTTTTAGATAAAGAGGGATTTTGGATAATTAGCCTTTAGATAAGGAGAGATTTTGGATAATTAGGGAGAGTTAGGACTAATGAACATGCCTTCATAAGCTTATTGTATAATTTTCTTGACATTCTTGGACACTTGTGCTGTTTTATGCATGCTTTGCGTATATTACTTGATTATACTTGTAAACTTGAAAATTCATTGTTTCTATTAATTCTCACATGTTTTAAATATGTAATATAATTAAGTTGGATAGTATTTTAAATGATAGATCAAAATTTGAGTATGTTAGTAAATGTATTTTCCACCTTTTGATTGCTTTCAAGCATGTTTTTACTTTGTTTTCTTGTAAATATTTGTTTACACGGTATTATATGATTTTATCTAATAAGTTGGACTCTCAATTTCCCCTCCCATCGGACTATTAGGATCTCACTGCTTGGTTTCTTTTTATATGCTTTTTGGTTGGATTATATCACTGTTTTGATTGTTTGGTTGTCTTTCTTTGGATATTTGGGTTATTTATATTGGTTGCATATTTAGTTGCTTTGGGATGTTTTTCCTTTCACTGCCTTTGGTTTCTTCATTTTTCTTTTTTTTTTTTTATTCTTATGTCTCCATATGTTCAAATATTGTGCAATTATTCCCCTAGTTTTTCAAGCATACATTCTTTTTTATGTTACAAAAAGGGGGAGAAAAATGCAAAATTTGCATCAAAAAAATTTCTTTCAACTTAATCTTAAAGCCAAATTCTTAAGTTGGAAATTAAAATGAGATGACGTCTAAAAATTTTTTTTTCAAAAAGGGAGCTTATTTTGAAAATAATGTTTAAGATGGGGGGAATTAGCAAATTTTTTCAAAATGTTTTTGTTATATCAAAAAGGAGGAGATTGTTAACTCTAGTTTTTCAAGTATTTTGATATAACAAAAAGAATATTAAAAATCCCCTAATTAAATTTGTAAAAAATGTTTATAAGTCCTTAAAATTATTTTCAAAGTGTTGGAAAAAATAAATTGTTAAAAAGCCTTGTATTAAATTATTTTTTAACGAGTTTTTGAAGTCTAAAAGACTTCTACCGATACTTAAGTGGACAAATATCAGTAGAACTTAAGATGAAAAGAACTTGAAAAAGCTACAGAATTCTATCGGTAGAATTGGGAGTTTTACTGATACAACTCTGGGTTCTACCGAAACAACCCGGACTTCTATCAATAGAACGCACTTCAGTAAGTAAGGTAGTTTTGGCTTAGGACTTCTATCGATACATTAAGGACTTCTACCGAAACAAGTCTAATAAGCAGCCAAAGTTCATCATCTCCTACACTTCTCCTAATACCTTTAGGACTTCTACCGAAACAATTCACGTCATTAGCCAAAGTTCAGCATCCCCCGCACTTCTACCAATACTCTGATAAGTTCTACTGATACAAAATGAATCCCTTAGAGTTCTACCTATACAGGAGAACTTCTATCGATAGAACAAGCCCAACGATCATATTTTGGAAAGACTTCTTTTGATACAAGATTCCTTCTACCAGTACAATGAAGCTGCAGACTACATTTAATGTTGGTTTTTATGGCTGTAATGACTCTAATTTGTTTCTAACGGCTAAAAATGTTCATAAGATTGTTAGAGGACTTAAATAAAAGGTCAAGGCTCCCCATTGAAGTCAACAAAAGACAAGAAACAAGTGCCTAACTTCCAAGAACTCAATTTCCCAATATTTATCAATCTTTTACTAAAATTTTCTTGTACACGTTTGTGAGTTAAGTTTTCTATATTCTTTCAAGTGTTCTAATTTTGTGTGAAAGTGTTTAATTGTTGATTATCTACCTTTTAGAGGTTTCATCTTATTCATCACTATTTTTTTCTCACTTGTGAGGTGTTACTTAAGGTTTTAGGTCGAAAACCTTAAAGGGAAGTGGTTTTATCTTACCTTTGAAAAGATAAGGATTTGTAAGTTTAAACGTTGTCCTTAAAGGTTCAAATCTAGTGGATTTTGGGAATCATTATTTGAGGAAAGCTAAGGTAGTGGATGTAGGCAATTGAGGCCGAACCTGCAACACCCCGTACCCGAGTCCGCTGCCGGAGTCGGACACGAGGGGTTAACGGCTTAAACCATTCACTTTCACAGTCCATTTTAAAAAAAAAAATTTCCAGGCAGTTGGCTGACTGCGTCACTGTCACCTTAAAAATCATAACTTGAGTTCCACAACTCAAAAATCAGATTCGTAATTTTTTCCCGAAACTAGACTCATATGTCCATCTACATATATTTTTCTAGAATTTTTGGTCTGGCAAATTAGTACAGTTTATTAGTTAAATTCTCCCCTGTTACAGGGTGCGACTACACTGACCTTCATGCATTACGACCTGGATATCTCCCTGTCCAGGGCTTCAATACTGATGCTGTTTGTTTCTATAGAAACTAGACTCAAATAGGAATCTATACATATATGGAATGACTCCTAATTATCTCTGGTTACTTTACAATGAATTTTCAAAGTCGGAACAGGGATTCCAGAAACCGTTCTGGCCTTGTTCCACAAAAACCTAAATATCTCTTAACATATAACTCATATGACCATTTCGTTTCTTCCATATGAAAGTAGATTCATCAAGGTTCATTTACATAATTTATTCACTATTTAATTCCATTCCTACTATTTTTAGTGATTTTTCACATCCACATCACTGCTGCTGCCAGCATCTATTTTTAGGGTAGACTTTATCTAACACATAGTTTCTATGATTCAACTAACCCTCTTGCATATATAGTCCAAAATATAATCATGATGAACCATTCTAATGGCTGATCGTTGCCAAACATTTCCATGCCTCTTAATGAGCATATACATACCGAATGATTATAACATTATGCTCAAAACATTTATAAGCCATTTTCGCATGGCTATCCAAAATTATACAAATCCAAAGGGTCCATGACCCACAACAAAAGGGTAGTCCTATACATTAACCAAAATATCCTCTCACTACTAGTCTATTCCATACATGCCATAAGATATTCCAAAACATAGCAGTACCAAACAGTGGATAGTGATAGTGTGACTAGTTCTTGACGATCCCGAGCACAGTAGCCAAGAATGAGACCTATAAGGCGGAGGAAGCGAATAAGCGGAGTAAGCATTATAATGCTTAGTAAGTTTTAAGCAGTGTCAACAGATAACAATCAAATTATAACATAGTTGTTCGTATTTTATTTCCCTCTTCCTTGGGCATACCATCCCTTTACCGAATATGCACATCTCATCATATACAACAGCGGATAAACTCTCACATAAAAGTGAGCTCATGTGACATAGATATATCGTATGCATCATATATAAACTTGGAGTACATACTGTTTAACCTTTCGCATTATGTATATTTTATAAGCAATTCTTATTACGAAGTCTTACCGGACATAATCTCCACACGTAGTCATCGGGTCGTGCCGGACATAATCTCCACACGTAGTCATCGGGTCTCACCGGAACATATTTCCAAATTTCATGTACACTTGATCACATGTTACAACATTCACATTAGCCATTCGGCTTTACCACATATATAGATATACGCTTTCACATTCATCACATCGGCCATTAGGCCTTATCACATATATATACATTTTCACATTCATCACATCGGCCATTAGGCCTTATCACATATATATATACATTTTCACGTTCATCACATCGGCCATTAGGCCTTATCACATATATATACATTTTCACGTTCATCACATCGGCCATTAGGCCTTATCACATATATATACATTTTCACGTTCATCACATCGGCCATTAGGCCTTATCACATATATATACATTTTCACATTCATCACATCGGCCATTAGGCCTTATCACATATATATACATTTTCACGTTCATCACATCGGCCATTAGGCCTTATATACATATATTATTATGTACAGACTTGGTCTTGGCCGAATCTTCATCAATCATTTTCCAACGAATAATTCAATTTCACGCCATACTATCATTTCATATTCGAATACTCATAAACTTACAATTTCACAAATTTTGATATCAAAGATCCATCTAACACTCATGTATCATTTTACAATATCACAATTTAGAATTCTAGTATGGAATCAATCAATAGCTTATGAGCAACTAAAACAAGTTTTTATCCATGTTTACAACAAAATCACATATTCGCTACGAGCTGTTTTCCTGAGCAATGGTCACTAAATTATTTATACCCGGAGCTACAAGACTCCAAATCACTTGCCGTTAATTTTCTCAGAATATAGACTCATATATCTTCCATCCATGAAATTTTCATAATTTTTGGTTTGGCCAATCAATACCAGATTTTTCTTAAAGTTTCCCCTGTTTCACTGTTTGACTAATCTGACCACTCTTCGCTACAAATCAAATTTTTCATTGTACAGAATTCATAATGTATTCTATTTGATTCCATTTGAAACTAGACTCATTAAGGAGTCTAAACATATAAATCTTATCTTATAACCATTTTTGTACAAATTATAATGATTTTCCAAAAACAGAACAGGGGATTTCGGAGTCATTCCGACACTGTCCCGCACAACTTTAAATATCTCTTTATAGGAAATTTCTTTACTTCCACGGTCTCTTTTATAAGAAACTAGACCAACTAAGCTTTGATTACTTATTTTATTCAGCCTATAATTCCACACCAACAATTTATAGTGATTTTCTAAAATCACATTACTGCTGCTGTCCAAACAATTTATTACAATTTGCTCTTAAATCTCCAAGTCCAAACACTTATGAACTTACCATTTAGGTTTGAGACATATCATGGCCACATCATATCTTATCAAATCAACTCATTATGTCCTATTATGATTGAATTTACTCAACGATTAATCGCTTAAAACTTACCTCGGAAGTGGTCGACGATTAGATGTCCACGGCTATTCGTTTACTTTCTCTTTTCCCTTATCCGACTTTGATCCTTTTTGCTCTTAAGCTAAATCAAACAATTTACTTCCCAATCAAACACAATCACACGACATCCATATACATTTTAGAACCATTCTTAACATATTTACTACTCAAGCATGTAACTTAACAACTTAACCATTAGTTGCCAAACCACAAACAAAACATATTCATACGTCAATATCTCAAACCTTACCATAACAACCAATATGCAAGATATCACATATACATAACTTAGCTTATGAGAACATATGTATTACATCATAAACACATCTTTTACCAATTACCTCACTTAAGCCAAATTTTTATAATCAACCACAAAGAAAAATATACCACAAATCACACTTCCAAAATGAGCTACCTCCATGGCCGATTATACTTCATCATTAACATATCTCATTTTCAAATCATATAATCAACATTTGTTCAAGACATCAACCTCTTTAATTTGGCTATTACTAATATAAACATTCACAAATCATATTCTTAGGAAGACCGATTTCTTTCCATAACACATTCATCATCAATACATAGATGAAACAATCAAAATCCTTCCTTTATACCCTAGCCGAATGCTCCAATCATCCATCAAAATTTCATCCAAATTTACAAGAACAACAACCACATTCTTTGTTATCTACCATGAACGAAACCCATATTCATTCACCAAATATCAAAATTTATCATCAATTTGACATATAAGGACATAACCAAATGTTTCTTGCAACACAAAACTCAAAAATTAACACATGGGTCATGTTATGAGCACCAAAACACTCTCATCTTCACAAAAATTCCAAAAGAATCACATGATATCATACCTTAATCTAACAACCACCATAGCCGATTTTCTCCAGCTCTTCCCTTCCTTCCTTTCCTCTATTCGCCAAGGATGTTCAAGAATGAACATTTTTTTCATTCTTTTGTTTTCTTTCCTCCCACTCACGGCAAAAGGGGGGAACAAACACACATTGCCCATGCTCTTTATTTTATTATCCCTTACATAATGCATTGTCCCAACATGTTTATGACATGTTTTAGCCATGACACTTTGTCCACCCATGCTCATGGCGGCCACTACATATTAGGGGGAAAATTGACATGCAAGTCCTCCTTTTGATTACATGCACTATTAGATCCTTGTAGATTAGCCTATCACATTTCAAAAGTGTCACACAAGTCCTTTTGACTAAATTCACATGCAATTTATCAAATCGAAGCTTAAAATTTTTGCACATTCATATTCACATGTTTTAGACCATAAATATCACATCCAAATAATTTTGGTGACTAAGTTTAGCGGTCCCGAAACCGCTTCCCGACTAGGGCCACTTTAGGGCTGTCACAGAACCACTATAATTTCTTAAGTCATTCGATTTTTTCCATTTCCTGAAAACCTTTTAAAACACCAATTCACCCCCTTAGTGTATTTTGATCTCAACAGAGATAAAACTAAACCCTGAAACCCAAAATAAGATTCTAGAAAATTTAAATACAAAATTCTATGAAAGCTTGTAAAAGCTAATACCTAAATGTGTAATGGATTATTTTTCTAGGGTGGAAAAAGGGCATATTTATAAGCTAAATTCGTAGGTCAAATAATATTAAAATAACATACATTAATTAGAGTTTAAGTGGGAAACTAAAAAAATATTTTTAGGAGAAAAAAGGCAAAAAATTGCATGACATGTCGCCACGTCTTGAAGTGGAATTCACGTTGTTGGAATGATGGTCTTCTTCTCGTCGTGACGTTAGTGGCTCATCGGGACGAAGAGCTCCTACTCGTTGTGACATCACTCTTTGTTACGGCCTAAATACGAGGCATAACTCTACAAATCTCCACCTTGACTAGTTATTCCACAACACCTTCTTTAACAAAGCCCACCATGGGCCTATATCAATCTATGAAGGGTATTAATTGAGTCAAAACTGTGTTTTAAAGTTGGAAGACTTCTAGCCTTCGACTCGTGCGCAATAAAAACTGGCTTGGGTCTAATTTTCATGAATGCAGTGCCTTATCTTTTTAAATCTTACGCCCAAAAGAGAACATCTCTTCTACAAAATAGTCATACCTTTTTCTCTTCTATGACCAAGTTGTCTTCGTTTCAAACAAGTCGACTTTGACTCTTTAAAAGACAAGCGACGTCATGTTTCACCAATCACTGTTGATCCTTCTAAAACATAAAACTTGTCACTTTTTTTAACCTTTCATCAAAACGAAAGCCACATGGGATACCTTAATGTCGCTTGACTAGATGTTAATTCTACAACCCTTCAAGTCTAAAATTCCAAAGGAGATGATATTTTTCTTTAAGTTGGGTACATGTTTGACATCTAACGGTGTCTTAATTGTCTAATTGTGCATCCTGATCTGAACAATACCAATACTGGTTACGTTACTAGGTGAACCATTCCCCATATGCACAATTCCACCTTCAATTGAACTGTATATGAAGAACCAGTCCTTATTGGGACACATGTAAAAAGACCCAAATTCAGGATCCTCTTGTTAAACTAAGCCTTATTGGATAATAAGTTTTGATATAACAAATTAAAGTGTTTTTGAATAAAAGTAAAGTTGATCAATTTGATAAAATCAAATTGAAATGGTTAATTGAGTCAAACATTTTCAAATATGTTTTAACCATTTTCAAACAAGTTAGAATTGCTCCATGACAAAAAGTATCGATACTTTTTGTCTAAGTATCAATATTTTACAAGCTATCAATACCTCTCTGATGATCGATACCAAATTGACATTTTATTTCTTTTAAACCCTGGTAGGTATCTATCTGGTATCGATACTTTTCTTAAGGTATTGATATATTTCATAAGGTATCGATATTCCTGCTCCAACAGTCCCTGAAATCTGCATTAATTACAAAAAATATATATACCTTTTTTGTAAGTATTGATACTCGTTACTGCAGGTGCAGTTAATAACCTGGTATTTCATCCTTAACGTCTACATTCACTTCTACAACCACAACGGTTAGAAATTAATTAGAGGGTATAAATACCATCTTCCAAAGGTCTAGCAAAAAGAAGAGCAATGTGCAAAGCTTAAAGATAAATCAAAACTACCTAGAGCTTAATTATTTCATATAATTTTTTATAGACATTTGTGAGCTTTCATTGTATTCATTTAGCTCAAGTGTTCTTCTTTGTATTTGTGCTTAATTGGAAAACATCATGATCTTGTGAGGATTGTTTTCTTTGTTTGCTTATTTGTATCTCCTTTGAGAGAGATTTTATTCTTAAGGCTTGGGTAGAAACCTTGAGGGAGTTGTATCTTAAGATTTTAGGGTATAAGTCTTAAAAGAGATTATAAGGTTAAACATTGTCCTCAAAGGTTACCAAATTAGTGAATTTGAGAAAATCCTTAGTTGTGGAAAGCTAAGGTAGTGGAGTAGGCAATTGGGGCCGAACCACTATAAATCCTTGTGTTCTTTGTTGCACAATTTTTGCTGCTTCCATCACAACTTCTCAAAGGTTGATTCAACCTCCTTATCGTCAATCTCGAGTTGATCCTTTCGAGCTAACACCATTCGAACTTAAGCTCGGAGCTTTCATTTGTTGACACCAACAAGAAATCATCACCCTTGTCATTGGCCAAATTAGTACCGCCTAAATCTTCCTTATTGCTCTTAGTAGCCATTTTATTTCATAATTTGTAACAATAAACCTTAACATGACCTAACTTCTTACAATAACAACATCTCTTGTCTCACTTCCTTGATGCTACCAAAATCGAGGATTGCCTATCTGACTTTCTATCTGAGCCAAACTCATTGTCGAGTTTGTCTTTGCTCAGCAGATAACCCTTCACATCTTCGAATGAGAGATTATGTCTGTCATAAATCAAGGTCTCCTAAAAAAATTGTATAAATAGGGTAAAGAGCACAATAATAGGATATCCTGATCTGCATCATCATTCTGAATCTCAACATTTTTAAATCATTCAAAAGAGTAATAAATTGACTAATGTGATCTCTAAGGTGTCCACCTCCATTCATGTGGAACGTGTACAACTATTTTTTCAGCCCAAACAGTTAATTAGAGATTTTGTCGCATAAAGGGTTTCTAACCTTTTCCATAAGGTGAATGTCATTTTCTTTATCAAAACCTCCTGCAACATATTATTTGTTAGACATAATTGAATCATGGATAAAGCCTTTTTATCTAACCTATCCCATTCTAATTTATCAATGTCTATAGGCTTCTTCTCTGTAAGGACCTTCTCAAGATTGCCCTGAATTAGAATTTTCATCATCCAAACTTGCCACAAATAGAAATTTGTGATGCCATCGAACTTATCAATATCAAACTTTGCTGTTTCCATCTTTGAATGGGTTGATTACGAAAACAAAACTAGCTTTGAGACCAGTTTATCAGGAATCAACATGTATAAATAACAAGATAATAAAAATGGAGAAGCATGAATACAAATATTTTATGTGGAAAACCCTCAAAGAAGGAAAAACCACAGGTAGATGAGGCTCTAGCTTTTCACTAATTGAGTAAAAAAAACAATAGTACAATATGGAGAAAATTAACCTAAATGTACTAAACGTACATTATCCAAAACCATAGATACAAAGCTCAAAATCTTAAAGAGTAAATCGATAAATAAAACCCTAAATCTCATAAGGCACTATAAAAAAGAGTATAAAATTCTCTCCATAATCACCACGAAACTCTCACCAAAATTCATAAGCAACTAAATCTTGTCGCCCTCAAGAAAAAAGCCCTTACTGATTGGCTTAACTATAATGACAAAAATGAATAGTACAAATGTAACAGCCTGTTTTAAGGCCAAATCAGAACAGTAATTTTGTGACCACGAATTTGACATAGAAAGATTTATTTTATTATATTTTTGTGGTCTACAGTTTCATGGAATTTTTCGTGAAAATTACGTTCAAAAATTTTATCGATTGGGCACTTAATTTAGCTAAAAGGACTAAATTGTAATAGGTACAAAATGTGTGTTCTAGAAGCTAGAGGTGTCTAATTACTATGAAATTTTAAATTGAAGGTCCTTAGATGGTGATTAGACCATTTTTTAATTAGATGGAAAAAAATAGACATGATTAGGTGAAATTTTAAAGTTATGCATGAATGGCATTTTAGTCATTTGTCAAATAAATCCAAAATAACTAAATAAAAGTCTTCATGTTTATCAATTTAGTCCCACTTGGCAGAAATTTACAAGAGGAAGGCATAGCTAGGGTTTGTCAAGCTTTCAAGCTCGATTGTAAGTCCGTTCTAGCCTTATTTTTAATGATTTTCATGTTTTTGAGATCCTTGTAACCTAATCTAGCTATTTCAAGGACTAATTTGAAAGAAAGATGAAGTTTAAAACTTTTCCCATGTTAGATATTTGTGTATTTTGATGTCTAATGATGTATGTTAGTTGTAAGATAAACAATTTTTACTAAGTGATTTTCAGTAAAAATATCATAAAGGACTTATTTGTAAAAGTTATAAAATAAGTAATAAAAGTGTGATTAAGTGGAAAATGTGGGCTGGTATAAGTATGAAAATGGTTCGACTAGACTTGGGTTTTGAAGAAATTGAATACATTTCAATTTACAAGCCTAGGGACTAAATTGTAAAAATGTGAAACATTAAGGGAAAATGTAATTTTTCCATAATATGATTTTTGCACTAAATTGAATAATGTGAGTACTAAATAAGTCAAATTTGTTATTATAAATCAATAAAAAAGAGGTTTGGACCTAGATCGAGGGAAAAACAAAGTGCTAGACGATTAGGTCCAATTCTACTATTTTTGAACCGAGGTAAGTTCTTACGTAAATAATGCATTGCTATATTTATGTTTTGAATGCTTTAATTTTGTATTAATTGTGATTGACTCTTTGGATGTATTTGAAAAAGTTTTGACAAGCGAGAAATCCCGGTTGAACCCTAGGAATAGAATAGGATACGAGTGATGTCACTAAAAAACCATGTGTATATTGAATTATGTAATCCGGTCTTGGTCACGTCGTCCCTGCCAAAGGGTTGGGTAGTCGGCATGTCTTCATGCTACTGACAGACTTGTGTGAGCAAGACCTTGTATAGCTACATCCTGACTGACATCTTGTGTGAGCAGGCCCGTGAATAGCTCGAAAATGAGTCCATATGTATTATGAGATATGAGGTAGCTTCGGCTATATTTATATGGCACTTGTATACAAGATTTTAGAGTATCCGTTAATATTCTGAGTGTTCAACATGAATGTCAAAGTTGTGAAAGGATATGGTTATTTTGCGAGTTGGTACAGGTATGTACGTAAAACTCTTAGCTAATGAGCTCGATATGTGATGAACTCTTGGTAGGATTGTGATTGAGTAAGTTATGACTACGAGATATTGATAACGTTCATGCTAATCTTTTTCATGTTAATTGTGGGGTTATGATGCTTATTATTTACATAGGAACTTACCAAGCTATATAGCTTACTTCCCTTCCTTTCGCTTGTCTTATAGTGTCACCAAGCTAACTTGGGGCTCGGAGATCTTTAGGGATCGACTCACACTTTCAAAAATTATTTTGGTACCAAGAATTCAACATTTTGAGTTATGGCATGTATAGGGGATTTGGTCATTTTGTTATGTGTCATATTGATTTGGCCAAATATGTTGGCTTATATTGGTTAGAAGTTCATTTTGTATAAGGCCATTGGGAATGGGCTAATATTGGTTATAAGTATATTCATATAATGACGCCTTTCATGAATTATGGGTTGATGTCTAGGTTGTGGATGTTTGGTTGTATGTTTGTGCTTGGATTGGTGTTATGTTATGTTGTGTAGGTGTGTGCATTAAAGGGTGGCAAAATGGCTTGGTAAATAGCCTTATTTTTTTCCACACAGGTAAACACATGGGTGTTTGTCTAGGCCGTGTACGACACACAACTTGCCCCACGGGCATGTGTTTATGCCATGTCCCCCCTACACCCTAATTCTTGCTAAATAGAATGCCCATGTAATATCCTGAATTAGGGCTTAATCGAAATAGTGGTTTCGTGACCACAAATCCGAGATAGAAATAATTATTTTATAATTATTTTGATGATTATGATATGATTGCATGATTGTGTGAAAATTTCGTGATGAAATTCTATGCCTAAAGTGCTTAAATTGAAAGTAGGGACTAAATCGAATAAGTCGCAAAACTTGCATTCTAGAAGTTTTAGTATGAAATTGTTTTGGAATATTAATGAGGAGGTCTTAAATAGCAATTTGACCAATTTTAAGTTCATGGACAAAATTAGGACATGGAAGGAATTTTGGAAAGTTTAGTAGTAAGGGTATTTTGGTCATTTAGTTATTAAAATGAATTAAAAACAAAATTAAAAGCCAATTTTGTCCATCTTCTTCATTAGGCCGAAATTTCAAGGGTTCTCCATAGCTAGGGTTTGTTTCAAGCTTCCAAGCTCCATAGTAAGTGATTCCAAGCCCGCTTTTAATGTTCTTCAAGTTTTGGAATCCTTGTAGCTCGATTAAGCTTATGTTAGCAATAATTCAACCTAGGGTTTATATTTGGAAAAATACCCATAGGTGAAATTTGTGTATTTTGATGTTTTATGATAGAATATGAGGTTTTAAATTATGTTAGACAACTTGTGCTACTCGGTTTTGAGTGAAAACGAGTAAAAGGGCTTAATCGGCAAAAATACCTAATAGTCACAAGTATATGTTAGAGAGAGAATTTGATGTTTCCATAGAAGCGAAAAGTGATCAGCATGTTATAAAAATAAGAATAAGGAATAAAGTTTAATTCCCGAGCCTAGGGGCAAAAGTGTAATTATGCAAAAGTTTAGGGGCAAAAGTGTAATTTTTCCAAAGTTCGTATTAAATGCTGTTTTGATGAATGTATGTATTAAATAAGATTAATTTGGCATTATAGATCAAGAGAAACGAGATTCAAGTCGCGATCGAGGAAAAGAAAAGATTGTGGACTAAATTCCAAAATTTTTATATTTTGGTACCAAGGTAAGTTCATGTGTAAATGTAGTAACATAATTGTCATTTTAAGCAATTTAATGTTGTTTATATGATATGATACTGATTATTATCATGAAATATTATGCTTTGTGGTTATTGTTGAATAATATGTAATTGTGTGAATTACTGGATGAGTATGAACTATCACCAAGTATCGGTTCCGATATTCCGTGGAAGACGGCAAAGATGCGAGATCGAGGAAAAAAAGCCCGTTTGAACCTTAGGAATAGATTAGGATACAAGTGACATGTCACTAGGATGGTTGAGCATCCGAACTCGTTGAGTTGAGTCCGAGTTCACTTATGGATGCGAATGTCCGAACTCGTTGACTTGAGTCCGAGTTCGTGAAATGTAACTAGGCATCTGAACTCGTTGAGTTGAGTCCGAGTTCACTTATGGATGTGAACGCCTGAGCTCGTTGAGTTGAGTCCGAGTTCACTTAGGGACGGGTTACATGATTTCTTGATTACATATGAGGCACTTATGTGCAAATTATCCGTGTATCCGAAGTTGTATTCGATGTGTTCAACGGTGAAATTTCTAGTGAAATGGAAGAACACTTAAGATGCAAGTGACGTTTTGGTAAGTGTTGTGAAATGGACACTTTGGACAGGTATGTTCTTAACCCTCGGGTTGAAATTAGATACAACAACGATAAGGTGGTAAGATGATGAATGATGTTTAGAAATGTGATATATGTTTTGGTGATACCATGCTAAAGTTGTTTGGTATATTTGTATTGTTATGTTACTTGTTATTTACATATGAACTTACTAAGCATTTATGCTTACTCCTCCTCTTTATTTACTGTAGTTTTGAACAAGCCAGCTCGGGAATCGGGGACGGTCGAAGGTTCGATCAC
The DNA here is from genome assembly GCF_025698485.1 of Gossypium arboreum. Taxonomy (NCBI): domain Eukaryota; kingdom Viridiplantae; phylum Streptophyta; class Magnoliopsida; order Malvales; family Malvaceae; genus Gossypium; species Gossypium arboreum. The sequence goes on along the minus strand of NC_069075.1, from coordinate 88,470,333 downwards.
ACTATCCAAAGGACTTTCATCCGGGTAAATGGCTTGTAAAACTTAAGTATGGCATGTATAGCAATATACTTATTTTGTGTAAATAATTTTAGGATAAGGCCATGTTTGGTTGAGAAAATGTTTGATATTGATAAGTCATGGTGATGGCTAATTTAGATCATGTTTGATATTATGGAAGTTTAATAGGTTATCTAGTTCATAAAAATTCATGGAAAGATGAAACTTGCCTTAAAACAGAATATTGCTGCAGTAATGATATGAATTTGAAAAATCACTAAAAATAGTATAAATGGAACTAAATAATGAGTAAGTTATGAAATTGAAGCTTAATGAGTCTATTTTCATATGGATTGAACAAAATAGGCATATAAATTATATTTTATGAGATATTTAAACTTTTGTGAAATAGGGCCAGAGTGATTTCTGGATCCCCTGTTCTGACTTTAAAAATTCATAATAAAGTTTAAAAAAATAATTAGAAGTTTTTATTTATATTTACAGATTCCTTATTGAGTCTAGTTTTAAGAAAAACAAACCTCGTAGTCATTTAAATTCTGTATAGAGAGATATCTGATTCGTAATACACAGATGTCAGAGTAGTCGAACCCTAAAATAGGGGAGAATTTAACTAATAAACTGTACTAATTGGCCCAACCAAAAATTCTAGAAAAATATTAGTAAATAGATATATGAGTCTATATTTAGGAAAAATTTACGGATCTTGATTTTGAGTTTCGTAACTCGAGATATGATTTTTCTTGTAACTGTGACGCGGGTAGTTAGAAAGCTGTGAATGTAAAAACAAATGATTTGAAGTTCTTAATTTGATAAATTATGTTGGTAACCCTCAAGCTCGACTCGGTGACGGTTTCGGGCGTGGGGGCGTTACATTTAGTGGTATCAGAGCAGGTTTAGTCGGTTCTCGGACTACGTGTTGTATGTACGGATTTTGCTATACATGCCATATGTATGAATTGTGATAGTGTGACGACTTGACCTTTTAAATGAATTTTTATATAGTAAATGGATCCCGATCTGCTATGGCGAGATGAAGTAGAGAGTAATGTGCCAGCTCCATTTGAAGGGCAGCGCCGTGAAAACCCACCTCCTCTTGTTGGTCGGGAAGGAGGAGAAAGGGATCGGAAGCCTTTCTCCAAATGATGAGTGCATGGTACCTCGAGTTCGTTCAGACGAACCCAAATGTACGACCTCCCCACCTCTCCTAATTCCTCAACCTATGCCTCCGATGCCTCAGGGAGTGGATATGATAAAATTTCATAGAACCCCGTTGATAGAATTCGTAAACAAGGGGTGAAGAATTTAGAGCAAATATTGATGATGATGCGAGAAAGCGAGTTCGGCTTGAAAATTCTATCCGGTATTTGATGAATTATCTTGTACACCGAAGAATGTTTGAAATGTGCTACATCTTTGTTGAGAGATTCAGCCTATAATTGGTGGAAGACTTTGAATTCGGTGGTACCGAAAGAGAGGGTAACACGGAATTCTTTCAAGAAGAGTTTGGAAGAAATATATTAGTGAAAGATTTATTGATCGAAATGTAAAGAGTTTCTTGAGTGAAGCAAGGTAATATAATGATCTCGAATATGAAAGAGAGTTTGTTCGATTGAGTAAGTATGCCAGAAATATGTTCCTCTGAAGCCAAGATGTGCCGACGATTTGAAGACGGGCTCAACGAAGACATTAAGGCATTTGTCGGGATCCTTGAACTGAAAGAAATGGTAGTACTGGTTGATCGAGCTTGTAAGGCTGAAGAACTCTTGAAGGAAAAGAAAAGGTAGAATCAAACACGAAATTGGAAGAAAAGACCAATGAGTAATGCACCTTCACAGCAACCCGGAAAGTCAAGAAATATGAATCCTCGTTCCCAAGTTTCAGCTGGGCAATCATATGGAAATTTTAAGAAGCAGAATGTGGGTGCTAAATCTCAGACTACTTCTGCGGCTAGTGTGGGAAATACAATATTTGTTAAACCCGAGTGCCAGCGGTGTGGTAGAAATCATTTTGGTCCGTGCAGAGCAAATGAATGTTTTCGATGTGGTTCTCCGGATCATTTTATTAGAGACGCCAGAGAGAGTGAGAAAGAAAAATTTGAGAATGTAAAATCTAGTGGTGCAGACTCGAGGGAAGGTATCCAGAAAAGTGGAAGTGAAACAAGCAAAGAAGAATGTAGCCGAGATGCAACAGTTAGATCTCAAGTAAGAGTTCCACTAGAACTTATGCTATTAAAGCGTGAAGATGCTTCCTCACCCGATGTGATTACCGGTACATTTTCTCTTTATGATACTAATGTTATTGCTTTGATTGATCCCGGTTTTACTCATTCATATGTATGCATAAAACTGGTGTCTAGTATGAATATACCTGTTGAGAACACAGAATTTATGATTAGAGTGTCGAATCCACTAGGTAAATGCGTGATAGTTGATAAAGTAAGCAAGAAATGCCCTTTAATGATTCGGGGTCATTATTTTCCGGTCAACTTGATGTTGTTGCCATTTGATGAATTTGATGTTATTTTGGGTATGGATTGGTTGACATTGCATGATGCTATAGTAAATTGCAAAGAAAAGGTTATAGAATTAAAATGTGAAAGTGGTGAAATCTTGCGGGTTGAACCAGACAAATCAGAGGCAAAATTTAGTATGATTTCTTCGATGTCGGCTCAGAGATATTTGATAAACGGTTATGAAGCTTATTTGGCGTATGTAATTAATACAAAAGAAGTTGAAAAGAAAGTTGAATCAGTGCCGGTTGTGTGTGAATTTGCGGATGTATTTCCAGAAGAATTACCGGGTTTGCCTCCAGTCAGGGAAGTAGAATTTGGTATAGATTTGATACCGGGAACAGCTCGATCTCGATTGCTCCATATAGAATGGCACCAACAGAGTTGAAAGAATTAAAGTCGCAGATTGCAAGAGTTGGTGATAAAGGCTTTGTGAGACCGAGTTTTTCACCTTGGGGTGCTCCCGTGTTATTTGTGAAAAAGAAGGATGGTTCTATGAGATTATGTGTTGATTATCGGTAGTTAAACAAGGTGACAATCAAAAACAAGTATCCATTGCCGAGAATTGATGATTTGTTTGATCAGCTAAAAGGAGCGACATGGTTTTCAAAGATTGACTTGAGATCTGGGTATTATCAGCTGCGAGTGAAAGAGTCAGATGTGCCTAAAACTGCTTTTAGAACAAGGTACGGTCATTATGAATTTTTAGTTATGCCATTCGGGTTGTGAATGCTCTGCTGTGTTTATGGACTTAATGAATCGCATATTTCGCCATACCGGACAGATTTGTTGTGGTGTTTATATATGATATTTTAATTTATTCAAAAGATGAGACAGAGCATGCTGAGCATTTGAGGATAGTTTTGCAAACTTTGAGAGATAAGCAGCTGTATGCTAAGTTTAGTAAAAGTGAATTTTGGCTCCGGGAAGTTGGATATTTGGGTCATATTGTTTCAAGTGATGGTATACGGGTTGATCCTAGTAAAATTTCAGCCATTGTTGATTGGAAACCACCGAAAAATGTAACTGAAGTTAGGATTTTCTTGGGGCTAGTTGGGTATTATCGGCGGTTCGTAAATGAATTTTCTATAATTGCTGCTCCTATGACTAGACTACTCCGAAAGGATGTTAAATTTGAATGGACGGAAGAATTTCAATGAGTTTCAAGAATTGAAAAGTTATTAAGCTGAAGCACCGGTGTTGATACAACCCGAATCGTAAAGAATTTGTGGTGTATAGTGATGCTTCTCTAAATGGTTTGGGTGTGTCCTCATGCAAGAAGGAAAAGTGGTGGCTTATGCTTGAGGCGATTAAAACCTCATGAGAGGAATTATCCTACTCACGATTTGGAATTGGCTGCAGTGGTGTTTGCTTTGAAGATTTGGCGACATTATTTGTATGGTGAAAAGTGCCGAGTATATACCGATCACAAAAGTCTTAAATACTTGATGTCACAAAAAGACTTGAATTTGAGATAGCGAAGATGGTTAGAGTTATTGAAAGATTACGAGCTTGTTATTGATTATCATCCGGGAAAAGCGAATGTGGTTGCCGATGTGACAGCCCAAAATTGACCCTAGTCGGAATGTGGTTTCAGGACCGCAAAACCGAGGCATAAAAATAATTTAATGCTCATTTTGATGCTTATGATATGTGTTAATTCGTGTGTGACATTTTTGATGTTTGATTTAGAGTTATAAATGTGAATTTCACTAGAAAGGACCTAGTAGAAAACTTTGAAAGTATGATGGGGAAATGTGTGATGACTAATTAAAGCATGCATGCAAAACAATGGCCTTGCATGTCAAATATCCCTCTTTTTATAGGAGGTGGCCAGCCATGACAAGGGAGTATGGGCTAAACATGTCATGAAACATGTTTTGTTGGTGCATTAGGGAGAAACAATAAACAAATAAGTATGGGTAATAAAGAAAGAAAAAAAATGTGTGTGAGTGAACCCCCCCCATTGCCGTGCATTGAAGAAAAGAAAAGAAAAAAATTTTGCTCATCCATTTCATTCTCTCTTGACTGAAAATACCAAAGAGGAAAGAAGGAATTTTTGCTTCATGTTTGGTTTAGAAGGGGATTAGGAAGAGATTTGGCTATACTTGCATCAAGATTAAGGTATGTTTGAGGTTGTGCCATGAGATTCATGCATGTTTTTAGTTGCTAGCTTGATGTTCTTATTAGCCCATGGTTCAAATCTTTGTTATATCATGGGGATGGTATTTGGCCAAGGTGGATTTTGTGTTAATGCCATTGCATGTTAAATATGAAGCTTGCTAATGGTATATGTGATGGTGGATTGATGGCTCTTGGACTTTCTTTTTAGTATTTTGAGTAAGACATTAAGTTCTTTGCTTAATCATGACCAAAATTATGGTGTTGTGATGTATTCGGTCATGGTATATCCATAAGTATGATTCATGCATGTTGCATGGTAGGTAAGATTTGAGCTTTGGATATGTGTTTATATTTGGATATAAACAACTTGAGATTGACCCTTGCACCTACATGAATATATGTTTGCACATGATGTATTGGTATGACATATATACTATTTTAAGGTGTATATTTGCTTGTGATGTTGTTTGGTTATGAAGTAAATGAGAGATGTGTATTGAGCTACAATATGTAATCGTTAGTTAGTAAAATGTATGCTGTTTTTTGTGTAGTATTAAGTGTAAAATTGGCCTCAACATAGACATGCATATTCGGCCAAATGAAGTAGATTGGTGTGCATGTATTCGGTTAGAGGCAACCATATTGAAGCCTTATCTTCGCTTAGATTATTGACTAAATGGGTAATAAGTGAGGATGGTTGCCAAATATACAAACATATCTTTTTAGTATTTTTGAGTAAGACATTAAGTTCTTTGCTTAATCATGACCAAAATTATGGTGTTGTGATGTATTCGGTCATGGTATATCCATAAGTATGATTCATGCATGTTGCATGGTAGGTAAGATTTGAGCTTTGGATATGTGTTTATATTTGGATATAAACAACTTGAGATTCGGCCCTTGCACCTACATGAATATATGTTTGCACATGATGTATTGGTATGACATATATACTATTTTAAGGTGTATATTTGCTTGTGATGTTGTTTGATTATGAAGTAAATGAGAGATGTGTATTGAGCTACAATATGTAATCGTTAGTTAGTAAAATGTATGCTGTTTTTTTGTGTAGTATTAAGTGTAAAATTGGCCTCAACATAGACATGCATATTCGGCCAAATGAAGTAGATTGGTGTGCATGTATTCGGTTAGAGGCAACCATATTGAAGCCTTATCTTCGCTTAGATTATTGACTAAATGGGTAATAAGTGAGGATGGTTGCCAAATATACAAACATATCTTTTAGTATTTTGAGTAAGACATTAAGTTCTTTGCTTAATCATGACCAAAATTATGGTGTTGTGATGTATTCGGTCATGGTATATCCATAAGTATGATTCATGCATGTTGCATGGTAGGTAAGATTTGAGCTTTGGATATGTGTTTATATTTGGATATAAACAACTTGAGATTCGGCCCTTGCACCTACATGAATATATGTTTGCACATGATGTATTGGTATGACATATATACTATTTTAAGGTGTATATTTGCTTGTGATGTTGTTTTTGGTTATGAAATAAATGAGAGATGTGTATTGAGCTACAATATGTAATCGTTAGTTAGTAAAATGTATGCTGTTTTTTGTGTAGTATTAAGTGTAAAATTGGCCTCAACATAGACATGCATATTCGGCCAAATGAAGTAGATTGGTGTGCATGTATTCGGTTAGAGGCAACCATATTGAAGCCTTATCTTCGCTTAGATTATTGACTAAATGGGTAATAAGTGAGGATGGTTGCCGAATATACAAACATACATATGCATGTGTAATTGAATTATGAATGTTTAGCAAGATGGTTAAACTAGTTGATTTATTGATTAAGCTCAAGGAGTTAAAGAAGGAGAATCAAGCAAGGGAAAGACGAAGGTCATCGAGTAGCCGACTTGGACTATTTTACCCAACACAAGGTAAGTCACTAAGCATATATTTTGTATTGATTTGAATAGACATAATGTCTATATAATTATGCCGAAAGGAATGATGAATTTATATACATGTATGTATGTGGTGATGGAAGTATTGAATGAAAGGAAAAGAGGTGAGATGTATTGAGTTGTTGATTTCGGCACTAAGTGTGCGGGTATAAACATTTGAGATCATGAGAATGGCACTAAGTGTGCAGGTTTAAAACTTGTACAGCACTAAGTGTGCGAGTTTGATCATATAGCACTAAGTGTGCGAGTTGATTATATAGCACTAAGTGTGCGGACTCACTATATGCTTTTGAATCACTATTGACACTGAGTGTGCGACACTATTGAATTGATCACGGACAGCAGATCGGGTAATTACCTTGAGTTCATGGCTAATAGGCGCTATGTTTATATTTGGGGTTGAGCTTGGTAAGTTTGAACCTATTTGACAATGTAAATTGAAGTCACGTACATAAGAATTATCGTGGAATGAGTGAAAGGTCATGTAGATGTATGATTGTGACGAAAACAAAATGGTGTATAGAAATGCTTCAAATATCCTATTGATTAGTATATGGAATGTGAATGTGTAACTTGGTATGTGGTTGAATCGAATGGTCTAAGGAACTATGGTATAGTTCGGTTTGAATGGAGTAATTAGCCTCGTTCCATTTTGTTTCCTTTTGCGATAATGTTATTAATGGTTGGTAGTGCATTGCTTATGACTTCTTGAGTTATATACTCATTCGGTGTTTGCTTGTCACCTATTTTAGGTTTCTTGGACTCGACTTTTTGCGTATTCGGGACCGTCATCGAAGTTATCACACCGACTAGCAACTTTTTGGTATCTTCTTCTTAGATGGTCTAAGAGAACATTTCGGCATGTATAGGCTATTATGTTTTGTTTGAACTTGGTATGTAAAATTTTGAATAGCCATGCGAAAATGGCTTATAAATGTTTTGACCATAATGTTATAATCATTTGGTATGTATATGCTCATTAAGAGGCACGAAATGTTTGGCAATGACCAGCCATTAGAATGGGTCATCATGATTATATTTTGGACTATATATGAAAAGGGGTGGTTGAATCATAGAAACTATGTGTTAGAGAAAGTCTACCCTAGAAATAGATGCTGGCAGCAACAGTGATGTGGATGTGAAAAATCACTAAAAATAGTAGGAATGGAATTAAATAGTGAATAAATTATGTAAATGAACCTTGATGAATCTATATTCATATGGAAGAAACGAAATGGTCATATGAGTTGTATGTTAAGAGATATTTGGGTTTTCGTGAAATAGGGCCAGAACAGTTTCTGGATTCCCTGTTCCGACTTTGAAAATTCATTATAAATTAACCCGAGAAATTTAGAAATCATGCCATATATGTATAGATTTCTTTTTGAGTTTAGTTTCTATAGAAACAAATGGCATCAGTATTGAAGCCCTGCACAGGGAGTTATTCGAGTTGCAACGTACGAAGGTCAGCGTAGTCGACCCCTGTAACATGGGAGACTTTAACTAATAAACTGTACTAATTGGCTTGACCAAAAATTCTAGAAAAAAATCTGTAGATGGACATATGAGTCTAGTTTCAGGGAAAAATTACGAAACTGATTTTCGAATTGTAGAACTCAAGTTATGATTTTTGAAGCGACTAGTACACAGATTGGCAGCTTGTCTGGGAAATTATCAATAAGTGGTTTGAAGTTTGTTAACACCTCGTGTTCGACTCCGGCGATGGTCTCGGGTTAGGGGTGTTACAGCCGATGCTTTCAGCAGAAAGTTGTTGTTTGCTTTGAGAGTTATGAACAATCAGTTGAAAATGTCAGATGACGGTTCGATTCTAGCAGAGTTAAGAGCAAGACCGATGTTTTTACAAGAGATTTTTGAAGCTCAGAAAAATGATCAAGATTTGCTAGCCAAAAGAAAACAGTGTGAAGCTGATATGGGATCAGATTTCAGAATCGGTTCTGATGGTTGTTTGATGTTTAAAAATCGGGTTTGTGTACCAAAAAATGATGAGTTGATTCAAAAGATTTTGCATGAAGCACATAATAGTTGTTTGGCGGTTCATCCGGGCAATACGAAGATGTATAATGACTTAAAGAAAATGTACTGGTGGAGTGGAATGAAAAGAGATATTTTCGAGTTTGTATCAAAGTGCTTAGTTTGTCAACAAGTGAAAGCTGAACACCAGGTACCTTCGGGATTACTTCAGCCTATTATGGTTCCTGAATGGAAATGGGATCGGATTACTATAGATTTTATATCAGGGTTGTCGTTAACTCCAGGGAAGAAAAATGCCATCCGGGCAATAGTTGATGATCGACTAAATCGGCTCATTTTATTCCGAATGCGTCTGATTATTCTCTTAATAAGTTGGCTGAATTGTATATCCAGAGATTGTTAGACTTCATGGGATACCTTTGTCAATCATTTCGGATAGAGATCCGAGGTTTACCTCACGCTTTTGGAAAAAGTTGCAAGAGGCATTAGGTACAAAGTTAAATTTCAGACCGCTTTCATCCACAAACCGATGGACAATCGAGAGAGTAATTGATTCTTGAAGACATGCTCAGATGTTGCGTATTGGAATTTCAAGATAGTTGGGAAAGGTACTTACCATTGGTAGAATTGGCTTATAATAGTAGTTATCAGACAAGTTTGAAGATGGCACCTTATGAAGCATTATATGGTCGTAAATGTCAGACGCCATTGTATTGGACTGAACTCAAGGAAAGTCAGATTTATGGAGTTGATTTAATAAAAGAAACCGAAGAAAAGGTGAAAGTGATTCGAGATTGTTTGAAAGCTGCTTCAGATAGACAGAAATCTTATGCAGATTTGAAACGAAAAGAAATGGAGTTTCAAGTTGGTGATAAGGTATTTTTGAAAGTGTCTCCATGGAAGAAAGTCCTTAGATTTGGACGAAAGGGCAAGTTAAGTCCGCGTTTTATTGGACCGTATGAAATAATTGAAAAAGTTGGACCGGTAGCATATCGGCTAGCGTTACCACTTGAATTAGAGAAGATTCATGATGTGTTTCACGTATCTATGTTACGCCGGTATCGTTCGGATCCTTCACATATAATTTCACCGACAGAAGTTAAACTACGACCGGATATGACTTATGAAGAAGAACCGATTAAGATTTTAGCTCGAGAAGTCAAACAACTAAGAAATAAAAGTGTTGCACTTGTGAAAGTATTGTGGCAAAAGCATGGGGTAGAAGAGACTACATGGGAACCTGAAGAAACTATGAGAAACCAATATCCACACCTATTTACCAGTAAGATTTTCGAGGACGAAAATCCTTAAAAGGGGGGGAGAGTTGTAATATCCTGAATTAGGGCTTAATCGGAATAGTGGTTTCGTGACCACAAATCCGAGATAGAAATAATTATTTTATAATTATTTTGATGATTATGATATGATTGCATGATTGTGTGAAAATTTCGTGATGAAATTCTATGCCTAAAGTGCTTAAATTGAAAGTAGGGACTAAATCGAATAAGTTGCAAAACTTGCATTCTAGAAGTTTTTAGTATGAAATTGTTTTGGAATATTAATGAGGAGGTCTTAAATAGCAATTTGACCAATTTTAAGTTCATGGACAAAATTAGGACATGGAAGGAATTTTTGGAAAGTTTAGTAGTAAGGGTATTTTGGTCATTTAGTTATTAAAATGAATTAAAAACAAAATTAAAAGCCAATTTTGTCCATCTTCTTCATTAGGCCGAAATTTCAAGGGTTCTCAATAGCTAGGGTTTGTTTCAAGCTTCCAAGCTCCATATTAAGTGATTCCAAGCCCGCTTTTAATGTTCTTTACGTTTTGGAATCCCGGTAGCTCGATTAAGCTTATGTTAGCAATAATTCAACCTAGGGTTTATATTTGGAAAAATACCCATAGGTGAAATTTGTGTATTTTGATGTTTTATGATAGAATATGAGGTTTTAAATTATGTTAGACAACTTGTGCTACTCGATTTTGAGTGAAAACGAGTAAAAGGGCTTAATCGGCAAAAATACCTAATAGTCACAAGTATATGTTAGAGAGAGAATTTGATGTTGCCATAGAAGGAAAAGTGATCAGCATGTTATAAAACATAAGAATAAGGAATAAAGTTTAATTCCGAGCCCGAGGGCAAAAGTGTAATTATGCAAAAGTTTAGGGGCAAAAGTGTAATTTTTCCAAAGTTCGTATTAAATTCTGTTTTGATGAATGTATGTATTAAATAAGATTAATTTGGCATTATAGATCAAGAGAAACGAGATTCAAGTCGCGATCGAGGAAAAGAAAAGATTGTGGACTAAATTGCAAAATCTTTATATTTTGGTACCAAGGTAAGTTCATGTGTAAATGTAGTAACATAATTGTCATTTTAAGCAATTTAATGTTGTTTATATGATATGATGCTGATTATTATCATGAAATATTATGCTTTGTGGTTATTGTTGAATAATATGTAATTATGTGAATTACTGGATGAGTATGAACTATCACCGAGTATCGGTTCCGATATTCCGTGGAAGACGGAAAAGATGCGAGATCGAGGAAAAAAATCCCGTTTGAACCTTAGGAATAGATTAGGATACAAGTGACATGTCACTAGGATGGTTGAGCATCCAAACTCGTTGAGTTGAGTCCGAGTTCACTTATGGATGCGAATGTCCGAACTCGTTGAGTTGAGTCTGAGTTCACTTATGGATGCGAACGCCCGAGCTCGTTGAGTTGAATCCGAGTTCACTTAGGGACGGGTTACATGATTTCTTGATTACATATGAGGCACTTATGTGCAAATTATCCGTGTATCCGAGTTGTATTTCGATGTGTTCAACGGGTGAAATTTCTAGTGAAATGGAAGAACACTTAAGATGCAAGTGACGTTTTGGTAAGTGTTGTGAAATGGACACTTTGGACAGGTATGTTCTTAACCCTCGGGTTGAAATTAGATACAACAACGATAAGGTGGTAAGATGATGAATGATGTTTAGAAATGTGATATATGTTTTGGTGATACCAAGCTAAAGTTGTTTGGTATATTTGTATTGTTATGTTACTTGTTATTTACATATGAACTTACTAAGCATTTATGCTTACTCCCTCCTCTTTATTTACTGTAGTTTTGAACAAGCCAGCTCAGGAATCGGGACGGGTCGAAGGTTCGATCACACTATCCGAAGGACTTTCATCTGGGTAAATGGCTTGTAAAACTTAAGTATGGCATGTATAGCAATATACTTATTTTGTGTAAATATAATTTTATGATAAGGCCATGTTTGGTTGAGAAAATGTTTGATATTGATAAGTCATGGTGATGGCTAATTTAGATCATGTTTGATATTATGGAAGTTTAATAGGTTATCTAGTTCATAAAAATTCATGGAAAGATGAAACTTGCCTTAAAACAGAATATTGCTGCAGCAATGACATAAATTTGAAAAATCACTAAAAATAGTATAAATGGAACTAAATAATGAGTAAGTTATGAAATTGAAGCTTAATGAGTCTATTTTCATATGGATTGAACAAAACAGGCATATAAATTATATTTTATGAGATATTTAAACTTTTGTGAAATAGGGCTAGAGTGATTTTTGGATCCCCTGTTCTGACTTTAAAAATTCATAATAAATTTTAAAAAAATAATTAGAAGTTTTTCTTTATATGTACAGATTCCTTATTGAGTCTAGTTTTAATAAAAACAAACCTTGTAGTCATTTAAATTCTGTATAGAGAGATATCTGATTCGTAATACACAGATGTCAGAGCAGTCAAACCCTAAAATAGGGGAGAATTTAACTAATAAACTGTACTAATTAGCCCAACCAAAAATTATATAAAAATATTAGTAAATAGATATATGAGTCTAGATTTAGGGAAAATTTATGGATCTTGATTTCGAGTTTCGTAACTCGAGATATGATTTTTCTTGTAACTGTGACGCGGGTAGTTAGAAAGCTGTGAATGTAGAAACAAATGATTTGAAGTTCGTAATTTGATAAATTATGTTCGGTAACCCCTCAAGCTCGACTCCGGCGACGGTTTCGGGCGTGGGGGCATTACAGCCCAATATTGAGTACACGAGTAGAGACATCACAGTGTGTCTCAGCCGTGTGAAGCCCACAACCTTGGACACGGGCGTGTGTCCCGGGTGTGTGAAGTCTACACTTATTTAATAAAAAATCATAAATTTTAAATCAACTACACGGTCTAGCACACGGGCTTGTGACATGGCCGTGTGTCTTCAATTTGTTCTTGCGCGACAAACAGAGAGTTACACAGGTCCAGGACGAGGGCATGTGTGACCACACAACCTTCCCACACGGGCATGTCCCATATCCACACAGGCGTGTGACCCATGTTTAGTGAAAAATTTTCTAAGTTTTGTAAAATTTTCTAAAGTTCTCGGTTTAGTCCCAAACCACTTCCAAAGCATGTTTTAGGCCTCGTTGGCTCGTATTAGGGACTTTATGATTAAATACAAAAAGTTTTAATTTGGACGCAAATGTATAGCCCATAATTGTATATTTGTTCGTGTGATAAGTCTGGTAATGCCTCGTACCTTATTCCGGCGTTGAATACACAAATGATTCGAGGTTGTTGTTTTCTGGCTGGCTTAATGTTATTGCCATTTGACAAATTCGATGTTATTTTGGTATGGATTGGTTGACACTACATGATGCCATAGTAAATTGTAGACAGAAAACTATTAAAATGAAATGTAAAAATGGTGAAGTTATTCGGGTTGAAACCAATGAATCAAGTGAATTTGTGATTTCGTCTATGTCTACTTAGAGGTACGTAAGGAAAGGTTGTGAAGCTTATCTTGCTTATGTGTTGAATACAAAAATGTCTGAATTGAAAATTGAATCATTGTCGGTAGTCAGTGAATATCCGGATGTGTTTCCAGAGGAGTTGTCTGGGTTATCTCCGATCAGAGAGGTTGAGTTTGCTATTTATTTAGTACTTGGGACTGCACCAATATCAATTGCTCCGTATAAGATGGCTTTGACTGAATTGAAAGAATTGAAAGCTCAGTTGCAAGAGTTGACAGATAAGGGTTTTACGAGATCGAGTTCTTCTCCCTAGGGTGCTCCAGTGTTATTTGTAAAGAAGAAAGACGGATCTATGAGACTTTGTATCAATTACCGACAGCTCAACAAGTTGATTATAAAGAACAAGTATCCTTTGTCGAGGATTGATGACTTGTTTGATCAGTTAAAAGGAGCAGCGTATTCTCAAAGATTGATTTGAGATCTGACTACTATCAATTGAGAGTTAAAGAGTTGGACGTGCTGAAGATTACTTTCAGGACAAGGTATAGGTATTATGAATTTCTTGTTATGCCTTTCGGACTAACTAATGCTCCAGCAGTTTTTATGGGCTTGATGAATTAAATTTTTCGATCGTATTTAGATAAGTTTGTGGTTGTGTTTATCGATGATATTCTGATTTATTCTCGAGATAAGTCCGAGCATGCTGAACAGTTGAGAACTGTATTGCAGATGTTGAAAGATAAGAAATTGTTTGCTAAATTCAGTAAAAGTGAGTTTTGGCTGCGAGAAGTTAGATTTTTGGGACATATCGTTTCAGGTGATGGTATTGTGGTTGATCCAAGTAAGATTTCAACAATTGTTGAGTGGAAACAGCCAAGGAATGTATTTGAAGTTTGAAGCTTTTTGGGTTTAGCCGGTTATTACCGACATTTTGTCAAATGATTTTCGATAATTGCTACTCCTATGACCAAGTTGTTGCAAAAAGATGTTAAATTTGAATGGTCTGAAAAATGTCAGCAAAGTTTTGAGAAATTGAAAGCATTATTGACTGGGGCACCGATTTTAGTATAACCTAAATCAGGAAAGGAATTTGTAATTTATAGTGACACTTCATTGAGTGGTTTGGGATGTGTGTTGATGCAAGAGGGCAAAGTGATAGCTTGTGCCTCGAAACAGTTGAAATTATACGAGAAGAATTATCCGACGCATGACTTGAAATTGGCCGCCATCGTTTTTACTTTGAAAATTTGGCGTCATCATTTGTACGGTGATAAATGCCTTATCTTTACTAATCATAAGAGTTTAAAATACTTGATAACTCAGAAAGATCTGAACATGCGACAACGGAGATGGCTTGAGTTACTGAAGGATTATGAACTAGTGATCGACTACCATTCGGGAAAGGTAAATGTAGTTGTAGATGCTTTGAGCAGGAAGTCCTTGTTTGCTTTGAGAACTATGAGTACGAGATTGACTTTGTCTAATGACGGTTCAATTTTGGCCTAGTTGAGAGCTAGACCAATATTTCTTTAGCAAATTTGTGAAGCTCAGAAAAATGATAATGAATTGCAAACTAAAAGAGCTCAGTGTGAATCGGACGGGCAGTGATTCAGACTTTCGGATCGGTTCAGATAATTGTTTGATGTTTCGAGATAGAGTATGTGTACCAAAGAATGATGAACTCATTCAGAAAATTTTATACGAGGCACACAGAGGTTGTTTATCAGTTCATGTAGGTAGTATGAAAATGTATAATGATTTGAAGAAATTGTTTTGGTGGTTAGGTATGAAACGAGATATCGTTGAATTTGTATCGAAATATTTAATTTGTCAACAAGTAAAAGCTGAACAACAAATGCCTTCAGGTTTACTTCAGCCAATGATGGTACCTAAATGGAAATGGGATAAGATTACAATGGACTTCGTAACGGGTTTGTCTTTGACTCCGAAAAAGAACGAGGTCATCTGGGTTGCTGTTGACAGATTGAAAAAATCACTCATTTTATACCGGTACGTACTGACTATTCACTTGATAAGCTAGCTGAATTGTACATTGCTGAAATTTTTAGATTGTACAGAGTTCCTATTTCTATTATTTTGGATAGATATCTGAGATTTACTTCGAGATTTTAGAAGAAATTACAAGAAGCTTTAGGTACGAAGTTAAATTTTAGTACTACTTTTCATCCGTAAACTGACGATCAATCTGAAAGAGCAATCCAAATTCTTGAAGATATGCTCTGATGTTGTGTTCTAGAATTCGAAGGTAGTTAGGAGAAATATCTACCATTGGTCGAATTTGTTTATAACAACAGTTTTCAATCGAGTATAAAGATGGCACCATATGAAGCATTGTATGACCGCAAGTGTCGAACTCTGTTGTATTGGACAGAACATAGTGAGAAACAGATTCATGGGTTGACTTGGTTAGAGAAATCGAAGAAAAAGTAAAGGTAATAAGTGATTGCTTGAAAGCCGCTTCAGATCGACAAAATTCGTACGTAGATTTGAAAAGGAAAGAAATTGAATTTTAAGTCAGTGACAAGGTATTTCTGAAAGTATCTCCGTAGAAGAAGATTCTGAGATTTGGTTGTAAAGGCAATTAAGTCCACGTTTCATTGGGCCGTATGAGGTTACTGAAAAAATAGGGACAGTGGCACACTTTACCGACAGAGTTAGAAAAGATTCATAATATGTTTCATGTGTCAATGTTGTGACGATACCATTTTGATCCCTCACATGTGATTTCTCTGACAGAGATTGAGATTTGACCTAATATGACTTATGGTGAAGAACAGATCAAGATTTTAGCCCGAGAAGTTAAACAGTTGAGAAATAAAAGTATAGCCCTAGTGAAAGTTTTATGGAAAAGACATAGGGTCGAAGAAGGTACGTGGGAACCTGAGGAATCTATGAGAAAATAGTACTCGAACCTATTTACTTGTAAGATTTTCGGGGACGAAAATCCCTAAAGGGGGGAGAGTTGTAACAGCCCATTTTAGGGCCAAATCGGAACAGTGGTTTCGGGACCATGAATCCTACATAGAAAGATTTATTTTATTATATTTTTGTGGTTTACAATTTCATGGAATTATTTTGTGGAAATTTCGTTCGAAAATTTTATCGATTGGGCATTTAATTTAGCTAAAAGGACTAAACTGTAATAGGTGCAAAATGTGTGTTCTAGAAGCTAGAGGTGTCTAATTGCTATCAAATTTTAAATTGAATATCCTTAGATGGTAATTAGACCATTTGTTAATTAGATGGACAAAAATGTACATGATTAGGTGAAATTTTAATGTTATGCATGAAAGGCATTTTAGTCATTTGTCAAATAAAGCCAAAATAACTAAATAAAATCTTCATCTTCATCCATTTAGTCCCCTTTGGCCAAAATTTACAAGAGGAAGACATAGCTAGGGTTTTTCAAGCTTCCAAGCTCGATTGTAAGTCCATTCTACCCCGTTTTTAATGATTTTCATGTTTTTGAGATCCTTGTAACCTAATCTAGCTATTTCAAGGACTAATTTGAAAGAAAGATGAAGTTTACAATTTTACACATGTTAGATATTTGCATATTTTGATGTCTAATGGTAGAAAATGTATGTTAGCTGTAAGATAAACAACTTTTGCTAAGTGATTTTCGGTAAAAATATCAAAAAGGACTTATTTGTAAAAGTTATAAAATAAGTAGTAAAAGTGTGATTAAGTGGAAAATGTGGGCTGGTATAAGTATAAAAATGGTTTGGTTAGACTTGGGTTTTGAATAAATTGAATACATTTCAATTTACGAGCCTAGGGACTAAATTGTAAAAATGTGAAACATTAGGGGCAAAAATGTAATTTTTCCATAATATGATTTTTGGGCTAAATTGAATAACTTGAGTATTAAATGAGTTAAATTTGTTATTATAGATCAAGAAAAAAGAGGTTCGGACCTAGATCGGGGGAAAAACAAAGTGTTTGACGATTAGATCCAATTCTACTATTTTTGAACCGAGGTAAGTTCTTATGTAAACAATGCATTGCTATATTTATGTTTTGAATGTTTTAATATTGTATGAATTGTGATTGACTCTTTGGATGTATTCGACAAAGTTTTGACAAGCGAAAAATCCCAGTTGAACCTTAAGAATAGAATAGGATACGAGTGACATGTCACTAGGAATCCTTGTGTATATGCGATTATGTAATCTGATTGCTGGTCTCGTACGTCCTGCCAGTGGTTGGGTAGTCCGGCATGTGTTGCGGTTACCTGACAGCTTCTGTGAGCAGCACTATATAGATATGTCCTGACTGACAGCTTGTGTGAGCAGACCCGTGAATAGCTCAAAAATGAGCCCATATGTATTATGAGATATGAGGTAGCTTCGGCTATATATATGGGCCACTTGTGTGCAAGATTTTCGAGTATTCGTTAATATTCCGAGTGTTCAAAGGGAATGTCAAAGTTGTGAAAAGATATGGTTATGTTGCGAGTTGGTACAGGTATATACGTAAAACTCATAGCTAATGAGCTCGATATGTGATGGACTCTTGGTAGGATTGTGATTGAGTAAGTTATGACTACGAGATATTGATAACGTTCATGCTAATCTTTTTCATGTTAATTGTATGTTAATTGTGGGGTTATGATGCTTATTATTTGCATAGGAACTTACTAAGCTATATAGCTTACTCCCCTTCCTTTCACTTGTCTTATAGTGTCATCAAGCTAGCTCGGGGTTCGGAGATCGTCGGAGATCCATTCACACTATCAATAATTATTTTGGTACCAATGAATTCAACATTTTAAGTTACGGCATGTATAGGGGACTTGGTCATTTTGTTATGTGTCATATTGATTTGGCCAAATATGTTGGCTTATATTGGTTAGAAGTTCATTTTGTATAAGGCCATTAGGAATGGGCTAATATTGGTTATAAGTATATTCATATAATGATGCCTTTCATGAATTATGGGTTGATGTCTTGGTTGTGGATGTTTGGTTGTATGTATATGCTTGGATTGGTGCTATGTTATGTTGTGTAGGTGTGTGCATTAAAGGGTGGCAAAATGGCTTGGTAAATAGCCTTATTTTTTCCATACAGGTAGACACATGGGCGTGTGTCTAGGCCATGTATGACACACGACTTGCCCCGATGGGCATGTGTTTAGGCCTTGTGTCCTCTGCACCCTAATTCTTGCAAAGCAGAATGCCCAATATTGAGTACACGAGCAGAGACACGATAGTGTGTTTTAGTCGTGTGAGGGCCACGGCCTTGGACATGGGTGTATGTCCCGAGCGTGTGAAGTCTGCACTTATTTAATGAAAAATCATAAATTTTAAATTGACCACACGGCCTAGCACACGAGCGTGTGACATGGCCGTGTGTCTTCAATTTGTTCTTGAGTGACAAACAGAGAGTTACACGGGTTCGAGACACGAGCGCGTGTGACCACACGGCTTGCCCACACGGGCATGTCCCATATCCACACAGGTGTGTGACTCATGTTTAGTGAAAAATTTTCTAAGTTTTGTAAAATTTTCTAAAGTTCTCGGCCCAAACCGTTTCCAAAGCATGTTTTGGGCCTCGTAGGCTCATATTAGGGACTTTATAATTAAATGCAAAAAGTTTTAATTTGGACGCAAATGTATAACCCGAAATTGTATGTTTGTTCATGTGATATGTCCGGTAATGCCTCATATCCTATTCCAGCGTTGAATACGGGTAAGGGGTGTTACAACAAAGATAGAGATAAACTAAAGCCCGAAACCCGAAATAAGAATATTTAAATACAAAATTTTTAGAAAGCTTGTAAAAGCTAATACGTTATTTTTTCTAATGTGGAAAAATGACCTATTTATAGGTTAAATTCATAGGTCAAATAGTATTAAATTAACCTACACTAATCAGAGTCTAAGTGAGAAACTAAAAACATAGTTTAACTAGGAGAAGAAAGTCGAAAAAATTGCATGACACGCCGCGACGTCATAACGTGGAATTCGTGTCGCCGAGACAAGGCGGTGTTGCATCTTTGGGACGACAGTCTTCTTCTCGCCGTGGCGTCGGTAGCTCGTCGGGGTGAGGAGCTTCTCCTTATTGCGATGTCACTCTCTGTTTCAGCCCAAATACAAGGCATAACTCCACAGTTTCTTAATCTTATAGATTTCTTAGATGGTTAATTAGTGTTGAATTTGAAATTCCTAAAGAAGTTATGTATTTACAAATATAAAATTATATTTATAAAAATAATTTATTGAATGAATTATAAGTGAAGTGGTAAAGGATTGTGTACAAATTTTCATTTAGCACGGTTCGATTCTTAGTCTTATTTGTTTTAAGTACAATTTTGTAGTTTCTTTATTTAAAGATTTTTATATAAAAATATGAAAAGATAAAAATATCATTCTAATAGTAATTATTACATTCCTAATGAGAAAACTTGAGTTCGAATTTTGGAGACGATATTGTTGAGAGGGCAGTCATGAATCTTGAAAAATTTATCTCCAGATATCATTAAATAGACATGAAAGATAACTTAGTTTTACCTAAAAAAATAATTTCAAAATTCTACCAGCTTAATTAATTGCATTATAATAGTATTTCTTAGTTAATTGCATTTAGCTCTTACAATTTATATAACAAATGAAATCTAATTTTTCAAATCCATATCCCACACATATTATTATATAATTCTGATTATTTATTTATTTAAATACTATAAAGAAAGTAGTTATGTATGTAATATAAAATACAAATATCTTAAATTACATTTTCTAAATAAAAATGTTTGTTACTAAATAAAATTTAAATGATAAGTTACCAAAATTTTCTTGTGTATGATGTGATTTTACATATTAATTTGGCAATTTTCGAAAAATAAACTTTTTATTACTTAAAATTGTTTTGCTTATTAGTTAATTTTGTACTAAGGAAAATGTCTTAAAACCCTTTTTAAATAAATATTATTATAAAAGGCAATAATGTCATTTAATATTTTTGTATAGTATCTTTAAAAAACTTAAGTCAGTTATTTTATAAAAATACTATATATGAAAATAATTATCCACTTCATATATAACTTTTTTTAATTTTCACTTCTCACCTATGTTAAATAGTTTTTTTTTTCTTTTTTAATTTCTGAAGGATAAATATTTTTTTTCGTTTGCTCATACTTTTAATAACTTCTTTCATAATTTCCCAAGAAACCATCGGAAACTAAACAACACCAGCCATATGCCAAAGAGAATGTCATTGGCAAGATGAATCACGTGAAATTGGCTCTCTCAATCATCCACAGCAAGTACCCTATCTCTAAGTGCCTCAGTCAAAGCCGGTGCAAATGTAGACCTCTGCATGAACCATATCTTGGCACTTTTGATTCACTCTTTGGTACCATTTAGATTATTAAGAACGTTAGTAAGTTCCATTGCAACAACAGAGGGGAGTTGACCAGAAAGGCCCTTTGAAGGACTAACGATATTCTGGCCGGCCAAGAGCAATAAAAAGCTGAGCATGCTTATAGTGATGCTGTTGATCATAAAATGGTGGAGAAGCAGGTTGCGTTGGTGCCCATCTAGAAGTTTTTCTGCGCTGGGTGCAGAGGGTAAGTTTGGAAGTTCAGTAAGGGTGGCAAGTTGTCTTTACAATCTGTACACGATTTCCTGTGGAAGCAAAACTGTTCTCTTGATTGGAAGAAGTTGCAGAAATTGAAGCTTCCATATAAACTATTGGTGGGTAATAATTTCAGCCCTACTAGAAGTGAACTAAAGGCGAGATCTCGAGGTGAATAAGTTATGCTGATCATTTGTTTCCAAGACATCATAGATGCAGGGCACGCTAACGTTGTTAAGAATGATACTTATGCAGGGCAGACTAATGTTATCAAAAATGATATTTTACAACTTTACGATTTGGGTATTGTATATTACGTCAGTATAATTCTACCCTAAAATGGAAACATATTCTGAAGGTTCGTACTGCAATTCATTAGAAAATAAACCTTTAATGACAGAGATTCAGTAGATGGTGAAACAACTAAATGTTAGGGCCACCAAACATCACACCCGCTTGATCAAATAGTTAAGCAGATGGCAAATGTGCAGCAAAAAGTCGTGTATCCTATAGTTGGTTGCTTTTGTTTTTGTTTTCTAAAACAGAGAAAAGACTATAGGTATTATTCGAGAATCAGGATTTAGAAAAGCACCATAGAAAGATGAGAATTGACAATAAGAAATATTCGTACCTTGGAGATGCTGAACAAATACTACTAGCGGATAATTACTACTTAGAAATGGAAACGAAGTCTAAACCATATACATAAAAGTGAAGATAGTTGGGGACAAATATTTGGCAGTTGATGATGGAACATGAGCCACGAACTGCATTACACAGCACCCCCTTTGACATGGTATTCAGCAGATGCGAGAACCTGAGCATGCTCAACTTTCCTGTCTTTTTCAACTTCATCAAAGTGATCCTCTCGGGCATTACCAGCCAACATAAGGGCAACTAACCAAAATAGGACTGAATCAAGGGAAACAAACGCACCACCACCAAGGAGTCCAGTCTTAGCAGTAGGACATTCAGTGGAGAGATTGTGATGAACATTCCGGATCAAGTGAAGGTGCTCTGTGATCGTCGGCCACAAGAGCAGAGTGGCTGCTAAGCCACCTGTAAACCTGCCACAACCGGATCAACAAGGGTGTGAATACTTGAGTGAGTTTAATAGAATCGGAAAATATGATGTGACCAGTGTCGGGGGAAAGTCAAAGGAGGATTATATGATGTGAAATTTGAAATAGCAAGTCAATCAGATTAGTAAGGATTAAGGAAATCACTGAATCAACATAATCATAAGGAAATCATTGAATCTACATAATCCTGGACTAAAATATATATATATATATAGAGAGAGAGAGAGAGAGTAGCGCTTACAAGGCAATGTTGAAGAAGACGAAGAAACTAGTGTTTTGGAAGAGAACAGACTGTGGAACAGATTTTCCTCTGTAGGGGTAAAACAGAGACCAATAGCCAGTGAGAGTGGATAGTATCAGAAATGCAACCGATAGGTAGCCCAGAACCACCGAAGGATCCGATGGATACTTACAAATAACCACATCTTTTCCAGAAATTGGAGTTCCAGCGGCAGGCTGTGATTTAAAACCAAATGGAATAACATTTTTTTTATCCCAAAAATAATCTCATCGTCAACAAATATCAATATATATTCAGAATTCACAATAATAATAAACCCTAAAATAACTGTAGAAGATCACAACAGTTAGGGTTAAGGGGGAAATAGAATAAATACAGAAACCTTCTTGTTTTCGGCAATGACTCCAAAGATAAAAGATAAGACACCAAGACTGGCAACGATGAGGGCCGCTCGCTTGATGGTTACAGCCATGATTGATTTTTGATTAGGCGATTCTGCTACGGTTGAATAGTAAAAATAAAATTTTAAATTAAAAAGAAAAGTTCAATTAAATTAAAGAAAGAATTTTTGGCGGATAAAAACCGATCGAAAAAATCGATGGATGAATTATATTTGTGGAAGCAATATACAAACGTACCTGGGCAGAAGGATGAAAAAGGACTCCTTTTCTTGACTTGCGTCAAAGGTCGAGCAGGATCAATATCAGGAGGAGAAGAAGAACATATAGTCCATGTATGAATTAGTATTAGTAGTATAAGTCAAATAGAATCCGGTTATCCCCCTAAATCTCTTCTTATCAATCGCCCTTTACAATCACCTTTTTACCCCTTTCTTTTTAGATTTCATTTGGGCAAACTATACCGCTAGTCACATAATTATTAATAATTTTTTTTTGGTTACTCAATTGTAAAAAATTACAAAATGATCATCTAATTATTTCACTTTTTCTTTTTTAGTCACCCAACTATTTGAATTTTTTTTTAATCACCAACTATTAAATTACTAACGGAAAGGTAACTTGACTACTTTTAAGATTTACATAATAACAACTTTAACTCTCAAATTTTATAATTGTGTCAATTTAGTCTTGTGTCCAAAAAACTAACTCTCAATATTTACACATTTTGTAATTTGATCTTTCTTTTGTAATTTTACTTTTATTTGTGACATCAAAGGTTAATTTTAAAAGAATGAGAAAATATTAAAATTATTATATTGGATTTTTGGTGTTTTCATTTTGGTATATTTTGGATCAAATTTAGTTGATAGAATTCTTTAGGCTTTTAGGTGAAAGGGTCCAATTAGGTGAAAGGGTCCAAAGAATAACAAAATTGAAAAAATCAAATTACATAATTTATAAATATTTAGGGTTAAATTTTTAAAATTAAAATTAAATTAACATAATGTATAAAATTGAGCGTCACAATTGCTATTATGCTGATTTAAAAACTTCTGCATTTATTTAAATAATTATTTTATAATTTTTATGATTAGATACATATCAATAATTAGATAACTATAAATGTAGTTTATCCATTTCATTTTCATTTCTTCCATTTCCAGCTCACGTCACCAACTATATTTGCTATATTCTAGGAATCTCGAATGTCCTAGGTAGTGAACTCTTTTTTTTTTTTTTTCCGCAACATAGTGAATTTTAACTGTTTAAATTTAAAAATAATTTAAATTAAGCTATGGTAGAGCTGATTATGGGCTGGACGGCTCGGCCCGGCCCGAAGGCCCGCCCAAAAAATGGGAGGGTTTGAGTAAAAATATAAGCCCGAAAAATGGGCTTAGGCAAAAAAATGAGTCCCGTTTAGAAAATGGGCCGGGCCTCGGGTAAGAGTTTTTTGGCCCGAATTCGGCCCGACCCGAATTATATATTAATATATATTTTTTATTTTATTTTTAATTATTTTAAATTTTTAATATAACGATTTTTTATTATATTATTAATTTGTGTATTGTTTTAAGAATTGTTTTAGTATTATTTTTATTTGTTTTAATATTTGTTTTTATGTTTTTAAATATATTTGATTTATTATATTTTTAAATTTTTTTATTTAATGAAATAAAAAAAAATTAATATGGGTCGGGCCGGACCGGGCTCGGGCTTAATAATTTTATTTCGGGCCGGGCTTGGGCAAAATTTTAGGCCCATATTTCGGGCCGGGCCGGGTCCAGGCCTAGTAGACGGGCCTAAAAATTTATATGGGCCCGGCCCGAACCCGACTGACCCGCCCATGATCACCTCTAAGCTATGGTACAAATATAAATACAACATTCATCATTGTTTTATATATCGTTAAATTACTTGTTTTAATGTAAAATTGTTAATATTCGATTTAATTATTTAATATAATTAACTTTTATTATATTTGAAAAATACAAATCTTATTAATATGTGTCTCTTTTAAATATTTTAAGTTTAACAATTTAATATTTATTAACTTTAATATAATAATATAAAAGTCAATTCATTTATCTAAAATCTAAAAATAAAAAGATAATTTATTTAAAATCAACTTTATGTTTAACATATAAAAATTATAAAAAAATTTTGAACAGGAGTCATGGAATAATTTTAAAAATTAAAAGGTAACAAATAAAAATAATAATTTATCCAAATTGTAAATAAGTGCTTTAAATGAAAAGTGTCATGTGCCAAAAAAAATTGTAATGTGAACTATTTATTTTCTTTTTATAACATCATATTGATATAGAATATATACAAGTTTGTATTCTCGCATGCGATGTACAAATTAATGGTATTTATTAATAAAAATATATTAAATCACTTTATATTAAAATTATTTATTTTATACATTATGCACACAATATATTAGACGACTATGGATTGGGCCATTCAACTTGGTATGAAGACCTGTTCGAAAAGTGGGAATGTTTAAAAAAAATGTAGTACCTCAAACCCGCCCAAAAGTTATGGCGGATCCGCATGCCACATCAAAACGTTAAAAAAAAATCCATTCTAAGTCCGAAAATCGTATTTAATGTTCAAAAGATTAATTCATTAAGGGTTAAAGTGAATGGAAGTCGTGCACCGTAGGAAACCGGAAAAGAGGTGGTGAGTCCATCGGATCGCTATACCAAGCTCCTTGGATCCAATCCTAGACATGCATCGCCATTGCCACACCTTAACGTCATGGATATTTCTAGGAAACGGATTTGATTAAGTCATTTTAGGAAAAGTGATTAATTTTGGAAAATACTTTCATTGCGGAAGCTTTGCTTTTGTCGTGTTATTTTGAAATCAACTGTTGTTTTTGAAAACGCGCCCTAAAGCTATCCAGTTTCAACAGTTAAAATAAGTAATACCTATCTTAGTAATACATATTAAAACCATCAAAAATAAATAAGCGGCCTTATTACATTTAAAACCCAAAACCTCAAACGTAATTAAAAGGATGTCCAGTTCACGGAAGAAAATCAAACTTTCGAGCGGGTGGCCACTCCGAATTCCCTCACGACTCCAAGCCCACTATGGTTGGGGATTTCTGCGTGGATGAAAATAAAAGGGTGAGTTTGGGG
This sequence comes from Gossypium arboreum, assembly GCF_025698485.1. Taxonomy (NCBI): domain Eukaryota; kingdom Viridiplantae; phylum Streptophyta; class Magnoliopsida; order Malvales; family Malvaceae; genus Gossypium; species Gossypium arboreum. The sequence goes on along the minus strand of NC_069075.1, from coordinate 88,444,508 downwards.
AAACTCAGTGTAAGGAAAACCCATTCAAAGTCCAAGTCACTCAAGCCCATTGGGCCTAAGCCCATTCAGTAACAGTGGTATTGGGCGAGCCCTTTTCAGATTATAATAAACCGGGCCTTAGCCCTTATTCAGATAACAAGATGGCCCATAGGCCCATTTCAAAATACATGCAACATCAATAACATATGCAAGCCCATTTGGGTAACAGATATCTTGGGCGAGCCCTTTTCAGACATAATAAACCGGGCCTTAGCCCTTATTCAGATAATAAAGATGGCCCATAGGCCCATTTCAAAATACATGCAACATCAAGAAACATATGCAAGCCCATTTGGGAGACTACTCAACCCACCAACCACTACACTCCACCCGTACCAGCCATACACTCCATGTGGGAATAGCTCAACCCACCCAAATTTAACACTCCACATTGCTTGACCTTGCTTTGCTCAGATTATCGAAGAATTGAGGCAAAGCCTCCAAGATCGTGGACAAGCCACTTTCAATACTTCCTCCGTCAATATCCCAGTCCATGCATCGATAATAACAACATGGCATGCAGTAAATAACAACAATCAAACATGCATTTAGGTCAATTTAACCCTAGGGTATTTGGTAATTTATCTACTAGGGGTAAAGCGTAAATTTTCCACTTTTAAAGGTATTTCAGTAATTTATCTATTTTATGGTTTTTCATGCATATTCCTACCTTTCACGTACTAACGAGAATCACGCATCGAGGGTTCTTACCGAATTGGGCCGTTATTCATCATTCCAATTTTGGCCCATTAAGCCCAAAAATATCGAGGGCACGTAAATCATGCACTTTGCAGTCCAAATTTTGCAGCTTACCAAAAACATTAATCGATTTACCTTACGAGCATTCAGACACTCGCAAATCTACAAAATACCGCTTTTGGCATTTCGCTTTTCGACTTTTGCCGATCTAGACTAAGAAAGAGGGTGTTAGTTACACACCTGTTTGTGACGATATGCTGACGAGATCCACACACGAACCGCCTACAATTGGATTACTAACACGTTAATCTAACTATTCAAATACAAACTACGTATTAACCCCTTACAATATTCGGCCAACCACACCTACAGATCATAGTAAGCTTATAAGAAATCAATAAGCAACTCATTAACAAATTTTTGTCAATGTTTACCACATAATCATAATTTCACTGCAAGCTGTCTTTCTGAGCAACAGTCACTAAATCATTTATAACTAGAGGTACGAAACTCCAAATCAAGTGCCGTTAATTTTTCTTGAAAATAGACTCATATATCTTCTATCCATAAAATTTTCAGAATTTTTGGTTTAGCCGATCAATACCAGATTTTTCTCAAAGTTTCCCATGTTTCACTGTTTGACTAATCTGACCACCCTTCATTACGAATCAAATTTCTCATTGTACAGAATTCAAAATATGTTTTTGTTTATTTCATTAGAAACTAGACTCAATAATCTTTAATTACATAATTTATTCAGCTTCTAATTCATCTCCCACAATTTATGGTGATTTTCCAAAGTCACGTTACTGCTGCTGTCCCAAGCAGATTTATTACCAAATCACTCTTTCACACCTAACTTGCATGCATGTTATTTAAACATGTATATCACCAATCAATCATCACATATCTATGATTTTACTTAAGTATAATCTCCATTTCATCATTTTAAAGCACAACATGTTAGCCGATTTTTCCCTTTAGCATCTAAGGCACATGCATGTTCATTTGTTTGGCTCAACTTCACCTATCTTCCATTTTTCATCAAAAGAACATGAAACAACAACCATTTCCTTCATTTTAATTCATGACTAAATGCTCACAACACAACTAAAAATCAAAATATACTTCAAGAGTTAAGGTAGAATCAAGAAGAACTCATGAACCTCAAAATAAAAGCAAGGTACCAAGAACTTACCTTCAATTTTCCTCCTCCTAATGACCGAATACTCAAGAGCTTTCTACTCTCCTTTCTCTTCTCTAACTTTCAGCTATGATGAACAAAGATGGACAAAACTTTGTTCTTTTCACCCCTTTTTCTTTTAATAAAACTTCATATTTCATCCATTTAATTCTTTAATACAAAAGACATGATATTCTTATCATGAAACATTTACCTAACCCATTATCATGAAACATTTACCTAACCCATTATCATGGAACATTTACCTAACCTATTATCATTGAACATTTACCTAACCTATTATCATGGAACATTTACCTAACCTATTATCATGAAACATTTACCTAACCCATTATCATGGAACATTTACCTAACCTATTATCAATTTGTATCAATTTGTACCATAAATTATGGATATCAAGTGTACATTTTGTCTACAACAACATGATGGTTGGCCATTTCATGTAAAATGGGAGGTTTGTCATGCAAATCCTCCTATTTTGCACTCCTATTTATTTGGCCACTTCAATTTAGCCTATAGCATTTTCAAACATTTTCACATAGGTCCTATTTCATAATTTCACCCCCTTTTTCTTATGGAACAAAAATTAACTAAAATTGTCGGGTTCTATCTTAAGCTTAGGCTTTCTAGAGGCCCACTAACATAATTAAACCTATGCCAACATTCACAGGATTCCCGAAAATTGGGGCGTTACAAAAAATATAGGCACGAAAAACGGACTTAGACAAAAAACTCATGTAAGTTTTTTAGGCTCGGGCCCGTCCTGTCTCGAATTTGCAATAAACAACAATATTGTTGTTTTCTTTATTTTTGCTACTATTTTTGCATTGTTTTGGTCTCATTTTATATTGCTACTATTTTTGTTTATTTTATTGTTAATTTCTTACCATTTTAAAGATATTTACTTTTATCTTAGTATTATTTAAGTATAAATTATTTTTAATTTATTTTTAAATTTATTGAAAAATATTTATTTTAATGTTTTAGTGTATTTGATTATATAATTTTTAAACTCACATCCCGATCAATGAAAATAGAGTTAGGCAGGAGTCATGACAAAACTGATCACCACAACTTCATCCAATTGTAACTTTTCCGAATCATTCCATAGATGAAAGTAAATGGTATCAGGGGATTCGGCCAATTCTAACTTCATCCCGACACTTTTTGTTCATGTCGTATATCACTGGCGAGCCACTAGTACAGTGGCGAATCGCTGCCAGCCCCCCTAAAATTGTGTATGGAAAACTAGGTTTCTCTAGAGTTAACGATTTAGGGAAATATCTTGGTATGCCATTTTTTCACAACAAAGTCAAGACTAATACTTTTCAATTTATTTTGGATAAGATTCAGAATCAGCTAAATGGGTGGGATGCTAGTAAGTTATCACTTACTGGCCGTCTCATATTGGGAAAGTTAGTATTACTTATGGTTTCCAATTATTTTATGGCTACGACCCAAATTCTAATCACAATCTACAACAAAATTGAAAATCTAGCTCATGGATTCCTATGGGGAACATCAAGATCAAGTAGAAAGCCATTACTAGTTAGCTAGAAAGATTGTTGTATGACGTTGTTAAATGAAGGCTTAAGAGTTTAATCCTCTCTCTTTTACATAGTATTCAACAAGAAAGAAATAAAACAACAAAAATAAAATCTATTCTAAAAAGAAAGGAGAAAACCTAATCTAAAAAAATGAAAAGAAAAGAAAAACGCTAACCTAAAACTATGAAAACCCAAGAAGAGTGTTCAGGCCCCAAAATCTGGAAACAAAGGCGTATAAAGTTGTATTTATAACCTACTAAAATTTTACCTAACATTGACCATTATGCCCTTAAATGAAAAATAAATTTAAGCTTGGTAGACATAAAATTGCCCCTATAGTTTTTTCACTCATCAGGCAGCGGTATCACGATACTTAGGCTTGGGTATTGTGATACCTAAAATAGTCTTGAGATTTAGAGTATTAGAGGTCTTGGCATCGAAATCTTCGTGGTTAGTTATCGCGATACAATTGTAGATGACCTTAATTTTCCTCATTTCAGCAATATCAGGGTTATCACAAATTCCATGCTTCGATATGGTGATAACCCTTCTAAGTGATGTTTTCTTCACGTTCAGGCCATTATCAACTCCCTACACCACTCAATCTCAATTTTAGGTTTCCTATGGCACTGTCGGCCAATTTGGGTCTAAAAAAGGGCATAAAACTAAAAAAAAAATTATTTATTAAAAAAAACTAAAAATCAAAAAAAGTAAAGAAAAGACACCTAGTTTGCTTGAGAAAAAGCTCTTTAAGTGTAATTAAGAGCCTAATTTGACATATCAAATTATAGCAGATCAAATTATATCTTCAATGTCGTGACATCGTAACCCAATGTCGCGACATTCACTCCAATTTCACATTCGAGGCTATTTTTTTGTTTTTTTATGTCACGACTTTGGCAGCAGTTTCAGCCCCAAGTTGCATCTTTAGCTCCCGGTTAACCTTACATGACCACAGAACCTTATTTTGGTATCAAAATGATGTAAAAACTATTTAAAAGCATAAATTACTACTTCAATTATAAAAACATGAATTAGTACTAAAATGACTTGAATTAGTTATTAAAACAACTAAAATTATTTGAAAAGGGATATAAATAATAGTGTAAATCATGGTAGATCAATAGGGTTAGTCGTCCCTTTCTCCTAGTAGAACCAGGGGAGTTGTTTTTCGATTAGATAAGTATTATTTTTATCCTATTAATTCAAACAAGATTGTTCTATCTCTCTCTATAAATAGATAACACTGGTAAAGCTATTAACAAATAAGTTTTTAGTATTTTTATTTTACTCGAAAATAGTGAGAATTTATTTCTAAGTATCAATTTTATTTTTCAGAATAACAATTCCACCGGTTTCTATAGAGAAAGATTTACTCCCCTACTGAAAGTAAAAAAATTATTTTTGGTTTTGTGTTTGATTTGTGATCGTTCGAGCCCACACTCAAAGCGATTTGTGGTACGAGAATAGTAGAGAAGATCATTCGGTTGAAAGTCAAGAATGTGTAGGATCCGTCTCACACAAAGAACATGTATTTTTCGAGAAAACTTTTGCATAATTACACTTTTTCCCCTAGGCTCGGGAATTAAACTTCATCCCTTATTATTATGTTTTATGACATGCTGATGATTTTTCCCTTCTATGGCAACATCAAATTCACACTCTAACATGTACTTATGACTATTAGGTATTTTTACCGATTAAGCCCTTCTACTCGTTTTCGCTTAAAATCGAGTAGTACAAGTTGTCTAACATAATTTAAACCTCATATTCTATCATAAAACACCAAAATACACAAATTTCACCTATGTGTATTTTTCCAAATATGAACCCTAGGTTGAATTATTGCTAGCATAAGCTTAATCGAGCTACCGGGATTCCAAAAACGTAAAGAACATTAAAAACGGGGCTTGGAATCACTTACTATGGAGCTTGGAAGCTTGAAACAAACCCTAACTATGGAGAACCCTTGAAATTTCGGCCTAATGAAGAAGATGGACAAAAATTGGCTTTTAATTTTATTTTTAATTCATTTTAATAACTAAATGACCAAAATGCCCTTACTACTAAACTTTCCAAAAATTCCATCCATGTCCAATTATTGTCCATAGACTTAGAAATTGGTCAAATTCTATTTAAGACCTCCTCATTAATATTCCAAAACAATTTCATACTAAAAACTCCTAGAATGCAAATTTTGCAAATTATTCGATTTAGTCCCTAATTTCAATTTAAGCACTTTAGGCATACGATTTCATCACGAAATTTTCACACAATCATGCAATCATATCATAAACATCAAAATAATTATAAAATAATTATTTCTATCTCAGATTTGTGGTCACGAAACCACTATTCTGATTATGCCCTAATTCGGGATATTACAATATATGAATGCTCAATACATTGTGGGTCGTAGTCGCAACAAGAAGGAAGATGTTACAGTAGAGCATCATTATCGGGTGGATATATTTTTTGCTACAATAGATACTCAGTTGCAAGAATTTAAGAGTAGGTTTAACGAAAATATTGTCGAGCTTCTCACTCTTACTACAGCTTTAGATCCCAAGAAGTTTTTCAAGTTATTTGATATTGATAAAATTTGCATTCTTGTAAACAAGTTCTATCCAGAAGATTTTTCTCAATAAGAGAAAGAACGTCTCCCATATGAGTTGAAGCATTATGAACTTGATGTAGGTAAGTATTCTAATTTGAGAAAAATATCAACACTTTATGAACTTTGTAGAAACTTAGTTGAAAGTGGAAAGTCAGTCATGTACCCACTCGTTGACAAATTGATACGTCTTATATTGACTCTTCCAGTTTCAACAGCATCCTCAGAACATGCTTTTTCTTCTATGAAGATTGTGAAGACTCGACTTTGTAGCAAAATGGAAGATGATTTTTTTAAGGTCTTTGATTGTGTACATTGAGAAAAAAAATGCAAAAAATCTTGATGTAAACGAAATAATTGATGATTTTAGTGAGGTCAAAGATCGAAGAGTACAATTCAAGTAAATTTTAAGATTTCTTTCTAGTTTATTTTATTTATTAAATTATTTTTCTTTAATTAATTTTTATTTTTAAATTTATTATTTTTATTATCCCGGATCGTAAAGGTAAAACATGAAGTACTTTTAAGTAAGGCTTTTGGATAACACAGTAACTCAAAGTAAATGAGATAAACTTACAACTGAAATAATTTTATTCGAATTATTCTTTAAAATGTTATAATTAATTTTTAAAATTATATAAAATTTAAATTTAAATTTAAAATAGATAATATTAAAAATAATATATAAAGAAATATTTAAATTAAATCAAATGGATAAATTATCTAATTAAAATTTTATTTAATTAAATATTTATTTAAATTTTAAAATTATGATTATCTAATTATTTTTATTTAATTAAATATTTATTTAAATTTTAAAAACATGATTATCATTATCTATTAGGGTAGCTTTTAATTTTTTAAATTCTTTTCAAACGTAAATGAAAAATACAACAAAATTGACAACAGTTTATTACATTCGTATTGCAATAAGCATATTTGATTACTAAAACTCTAAACCCTAAAATAAAAAAAGTTATTAAAATATATTAACAGAAGATTATTAAAATTTATGTATTTAATTGATACACACCATAGTATTTTTAAAACATTACTATTTAGTCATAAAATTCTTAAAATGGAAAAAAATCTATTTTATAAATTCATAATTTAGTCTCTATAAATTATATTTTTTAAGTAAGTCCTTTGAATTTTATTTTATTTTAAAAAGTGGGTTTTATTATTTTATTTGAAATTCAATTTTTTTAAAATTATAGGTTCTAATAATGTATTTCAACACACTCAAACCCATGTCCTCCTGTATCAATGTATTTATCCTCTTATTCAACCAATTCAATCTAATCAAATATTTTAATATTTATTTATAAACTTATAATTAAAATTAGTATAAAACTTATTAACATTTATAATGATATTGATATTTTTTTATAATATTTTTAACTAGTAACATAGATAAACATATTATATTTTTGTCACCATAATATTAGTATTTATATGTATTTACTTGATACACATCATAATGTGAAAATATATTTTAATAATATATCGATTATTATTAATATTTGTTTAATTAACTATAAAAAATATAATTTTTTTTGCAAAATTAATCCTTTTAAAGATCATTTTAATTACAAATATTTTAATCAGTTTTCATTTTTAATTATATTTAAAAATTATATATTAAATGGAAAGAATTTTTAAAAATTAATAAAAAATATTAGAATAAAATAGAATTCAATGTAAAAAGAATGAGAGTGCGCCACTTGGCATAAATATAAAGTATGTAACTTGTTTTTTTTAAATATAAAACTGATTACTTTATTAAAAATTGTGCAGAAAGTCCCAACTGTAACACCCTTTAATCCGTTTCCGTCGATGGATTAGGGTTACGGTGCATTACCATACAATCTAAAACATTTAACTTATTAACATTTAAATAATCTAAACATATCATAAACCATTTAATCACATGCATTCTATCTCTAAATCGAGCCCTTGAGGCCCTAAAAAATATCTTAAAAACGATTCGAGACTAATTTCAAAAAAACTGGAAAGTTTAGGAAAAAGATGCAAAAATTTCAAAACAAGGGTCACACCTCGCGTAGCCAACCCGTGTGACATAGCCCTAGGCCATGTAACTTTCGAACAAGGGACACACAGTTGTGTCCCAGCTCGTGTAACTCCCCAATTTTTGGGAATTCTGTGAATGTTGGCATAGGTTTAATTATGTTAGTGGGCCTCTGGAAGGCCCAAGCTTAAGATAGAACCCGGCAATTTTAGTTAATTTTTGTTCCATAAGAAAAAGGGGGTGAAATTATGAAATAGAACCTATGTGAAAATGTTTGAAAATGCTATAGGCTAAATTGAAGTGGCCAAATAAATAGGAGTGCAAAATAGGAGGATTTGCATGACAAACCTCCCATTTTACATGAAGTGGCCAACCATCACGTTGTTGTAGACAATATGAGCACTTGATATCCATAATTCATGGAACAAATTGATAATGGGTTAGGTAAATGTTCCATGATAATGGATTAGGTAAATATTCCATGATAATGGGTTAGGTAAATGTTCCATGATAATGGTTTAGGTAAATGTTCCAAGATGGGAATTTCATGTCTTTTGTATTAAAGAATTAAATGGATGAAATATGAAATTTTATTAAAAAAAAAGGGGTGAAAAGAACAAAGTTTTGTCCATCTTTGTTCATCATAGCCTAAAGTTAGAGAAGAGAAAGGAGAGGAGAAAGCTCTTGAATGTTCGGTCACTTGGGGAAGAAAATTGAAGGTAAGTTCATGGTAGTTTGCTTCTATCTTGATGTTCATGAGTTCTTCTTGATTCTACCTTAACTCTTGAAGCATATTTTGGTTTTTAGTTGTGTTGTGAGCATTTAGTCATGAATTAAAATGAAGGAAATGGTTGTTGTTTCATGTTCTTTTGATGAAAAATGGAAGATAGGTGAGGTTGAGCCAAACAAATGAGCATGCATGTGCCTTAGATGCTAAGGGGAAAAATCGACTAACATGTTGTGCTTTAAAATGATGAAATGGAGATTAGACTTAAGTAAAATCATAGATATGTGATGATTGATTGGTGATATACATGTTTAAATAACAAGCATGCAAGTTAGGTGTGAAAGAGTGATTTGGTAATAAATCTGCTTGGGACAGCAGCAGTAACATGACTTTGGAAAATCACCATAAATTGTGGAAGATGAGTTAGAAGCTGAATAAATTATGTAATTAAAGACTAAAGAGTCTAGTTTCAAATGGAATAAATGAGAACATATTTTGAATTCTGTACAATGAGAAATTTGATTCCTAATGAAGAGTGGTCAGATTAGTCAAACAGTGAAACATGGGAAACTTTAAGAAAAATCTGGTATTTATTGGCCATACCAAAAATTTTGAACATTTTATGGATAGAAGATATATGAGTCTATTTTCAGGGAAAATTAACGGCACTTGATTTGGAGTTTCGTAGCTCCAGTTATAAATAATTTAGTGACTGTTGCTCAGGAAGACAGCTTGCAGTGAAATTATGATTATGTGGTAAACATTGACAAAAATTTGTTAATGAGTTGCTTATTGTTTTCTTATAAGCTTACTATGATCTGTAGGTGTGGTTGGCCGAATATTGTAAGGGGTTAATACGTAGTTCGTATTTGAATAGTTAGATTAATGTGTTAGTAATCCAATTGTAGGCAGTTCGTGTGTGGATCTCGTCAGCATATCGTCGCAAACAGGTGTGTAACTAACACCCTCTTATAGGCTAGATCGGCACAAGCCGAAATGCCGAAATGCCAAAAACCCGGTATTTTGAGATCTTGCGAGTGTGTGAATGCTCATGAGATTAATAGTTTGATGTATATGGTAAATTAAAGTGATAAGACTGCAGAGTGCGCGATTCCATGCATTTCGATATTTTTGGGCTTAATGGGCCAAAAACGGATAATGGGCCAACGGGCCCAAATTGGTAAGAAAACGCGGTAAGTGTTTCTGATTGTACGTAAATGGCTATGTTATGTATGAAAACCTTAAGAATAGTTAAATTACTTGAATACCCTTATGTATGCAAAATTACCATTATACCCCTAGGGTTACTTTTGACTAAAAAGCATGACGATCTGATTCTGTACGATGTATGCCATGATTATATATCTGTTGCATGGGGACTTGGGTTATACTATGGAGGAAGCGTCCTGGTGGCTATGCCACAATTATCTGATCTGGTGGCTCTGCCACATATATCTGTCTTGGTGGCTATGCCACAATTATCTGATCTGGTGGCTCTGCCACATATATCTGATTCGTGGCTCGCCACAATATCTATATCTGGTGACTTCGTCACAATATCCGGCACCTCATTGCGATTTACGTGGTGTGTAGCGGTTGGGTGGGTCGAGTAGTCTCCCACATGGTGTAAGGCTGGTACGGGGTGTTATAGATGAATCTGGCTGGTTTCGCATAAACATGTAATATCTGCTCGTTCATTATGGGCCTATGGGCTTTATTCTAAATTGCATTCAGGCTAAGGCCACTTATTCATTTCGTGGGTTGAGTGACTTGGGCTTTGAATGGGTTTTCCTTACACACCGAGTTTCCCCAAACTCACCCCTTTTATTTTCATCCATGCAGAAATCCCCAACCATAGTGGGCTTGAAGTCGTGAGGGAATTCGGAGTGGCCACCCGCTCGAAAGTTTGATTTTCTTCTCGTGAACTGGACATCCTTTTATTTACGTTTGAAGTTTTGGGTTTTTAAATGTAATAAGGCCGCTTAATTATTTTTGATGGTTTTAATAGGTATTACTTATTTTAACTGTTGAAATTGGATAGCTTTAGGGCGCGTTGTCAAAAAAAAAAAACAACAATTGATTTCAAAATAACATGACAACAAGCAAAGCTTCCACAATGAAAGTATTTTCCAAAATTAATCACTTTTCCTAAAAATGACTTAATCAAATCGGTTTCCTAGAAATATACATGACGTTAAGGTGTGGCAATGGCGGTGTGTATGTCTAGGATTGGATCCGAAGGGAGCTTGGTACTTAAGTAGTCCGATAGACTCACCTCCTCTTTTCCGGTTTCCTACGGTGCATGACTTCCATTCACTTTAACCTATAATGAAATTATCTTTTAAAACACTAAGTAGGTTTTTCTGGATCAACAATATAAAATGTTTTGAACGCTTCGATGTGGCATGTCGGATTCGGTCATAACGTCTGGGCCGGGTTTGGGGTGTTACAGCTCGTGTCTTCACCTATTAACTCACTGAATAGGGTCACGCGACCGTATCATACTACCATGTCATGCGCTCGTGTGCTAGGTCTTGTAACTCACTGACTTAAACCCCAACAAATCCTCAGATGATACACGACCATGTCGCCAGGCCATGTGCCTCACACGTCTATGTCACACACCCGTGTTCCAAGCTGTGTGAATCCAAAATTACCTAAAATCAAGCCATTTCAAAAACCATTTCATACATAACTTTTCAAATCATTTAAACACACATCCATGGGTTTCAAACACCATTTAAACTTGCTTAATTATACCATTTCAAAACAACCTAATTCACCTAACCAACATGTCATTCAAAGACACCACATTTGCATCCAAATATAATTTGCCTAAACATGTTAATATTGCCTTATTTTAAGCATGAATACCTAATTCCATTATGTAACTAGAACACATCATAAATATCCATTTCCAAGCCAAGATCAACATACCATATGACCATGCACATCAATTACCTAAAGTGATCAAAGGGACTTAACATAACAAGCATTACAAGTCCATCAACCTTACATAAACATCAAGGCACAAACATGCTAAATTATCATTTACACACTCACTAATTACTATTACAAATCACCTTATACATGCCATTATAAACCTTAGTCAAATTACTCAAAAACTATCGAATTGTCTACTGGATAGTGTGATAGGTCTCCGATGAGCTTCCAACCAAATTGAGCTTCTGGTGGTCTATAAAACAAGGAAAATAACTACGTAACAATGAATGCTTAGTAAGCTTGTATAGACTTAAAACATAACTTACCATTTCAATAATGAAATTTATAGAATAAGTATAAACATTTACCAATGCCATAAGTATAATAAAAGCCTATATAACACCATCAAACTCACATGTTAGTATACTTGTTCATGATACATATGAAATCAACCATGTATAAACATAACAATTAATTCATCATCATTACCATATGATCATGATTCATTCCATTTGCTTACTTACTAATTCCAATATTACAATTTAGATATTAAACATAAACCATTACTAGTGCCATGAGTTTAGTATAAGCCTATTCAAGCATTATTGAACTCACATATTAATAGGTTCATCAATAACACATAAACTCATTTACATCATAAGTAGAATTTCATAAGATACATTACATGAGCATCAACCCTTTCACATAGTCATGAACCTTTCTTTAAGTCACCGTTTCATTCATTTTATTACCTGTTGAGCCATTTAGAATTACATTGGATACTCAGGAAAGCTCACACAAAGTGTGCCTTTACAAATAACTATAACCTTTCCTTTACATCAATGCTCACACGAGCAGTGAAATGGGCCTGCTCACATGAGTTGTGGGTCAGAATGTAAGCTACACGATGCTGCTCACACGAGTTGTGGAGAATTTGTAGAAAATGCAATCCCTCATCCATCATAGGACTTAACAGAACTCTCTTGGCCCTTATTCCTAAAAAAATTTGTGACAGCCCTAAAGTGACCCTAGTCGGAAAGCGGTTTCGGGACCGCTAAACCGAGTCACCAAATTATTTGAATATGATATCTATTGTCTAAAATATGTGATTATGAATGTGTGAAAGTTTTAAGCTTCGATTTAGTAAATTGCATGTGAAATTAGTCGATAGGACTTATGTGTGACACTTTTGAAATGTAATAGGTAAATCTATAAGGATCTATTAGTGCATGTAATCAAAGGGGTGGACTTGCATGTCAATTTCCCCCTTTTTATTTGCTAGTGGCCGGCCATGACAAAGGGTGATGGGCAAAACATGTCATAAAACATGTTGTGACAATGGTGTATGTTAGGAAAAATAAAATAATGAGCATGGTAATTAAATAATGAAAGGGAGGAGTGATGAAAAAAAAAAGGAAATGGTCTCATCCATGCCCCCCCATTGCCGTGAGTTGAAGGAAAGAAAAACAAAAAAAAAAGTGTTCATCCTTTGGTTCATCCTTGGCCGAAAATTTTAAGGAGGAAGGAAGGAGAAAGGTTGAAGAGGTTCGGCCATGCATGTAACTAGGCTAAGGTATGTTTGATGATGTTCCATGAGATGCATGCATGTTTTAGTTGTTAGCTTGAGTTCTACCTAGCCCATGGTCTAAATCTTGCTATGTGATGGAAATGACACTGCCATGGATACATCATTCTTGCTTGGTGTTGATGTTGTGTTGGTGAGATATCAAATTATTTTGTGACCCAAGTTGAGATTTGAATGTTGGAATGAGTAAGGTTTTCGGCTATGGTAAATATAAGGGTGATGGATGTTGTGTCATGCTAAATCTAGATGAACAATGTTAGTGCTTATATCTCGATATTCATGAGTTTCTTTCTTGGTTTTACCTCAAACCCATGAAGTATTTTGAAATGGTGTCTTGATGCATTCGGCCATGGTAGAAAGTAGATGTGAAATGGTAGTAAGATGAAATGCAAAATGTTAGTATTTGATTAATAGTGTATATATGTGTATTAGCCAAGTTTTGAGCTTGAAACAAAATGGTGTTTAGTCAATACAAGTGACCATACTTGTAGAACGTATTAAGTGTTGCAATCGGCCTTAGCATAGATGTGTATGTTCGCCACATGAATGAGTGCATGAGTTAATGTGTATGTTCGCCATAGGTAAGCATATTGATGGCTTTATCTTGACTTAGAAAATTCGCTAAGGGAATATTAGCTAATATGTTAAATTCGACACGTGATTTCGTACATATGGGACTTTAATATCTAATGTATATATGGGCTAAGTACCTTGAGCTTCTCTTTGATGCTTGAATGAATTGTATTAAATTGCTTAAGGTGATTAAAATGCGTATGACCATTGTGTATTTGAGCTAGAAGGTGACTATATGACCTATTAAATTTCTTGTCATATTCGACCATAAGCTAGCATAATGAGACTTTAATAAGTTAAACTTGTGTGAACTAGCTCAAGAGCCTAGAGGAACAAAGTTGGATAAAGGGAAGGAAAAAGTGATTGAATAGCCGTTGAAGCCGTTCGACAACATCCGAGGTAAGTTTTCGAGTAATGGAACTTAGATTATGATTTGATTAGATCATGTTTTAAGCAAATCAAAAATCATGCTCTTTGTGTGTGGCTATTGAGCCGAAATTGCAAGTGTGATAAGTGTCTTGTGTTTGAGTTTTGCTAATGAAAATGAAATACGAATGTGTCATTATTTATTGATAAATGTGCATGGTTATTCGAATGATGTCCGGGCTAGGCTTTGTGCTAAGTGACTATATCCGGACTAAGATCCGAAGGCATTTGTGCGAGTAACTAAATCTGAACTAAGATCCGAAGGCATTTGTGCAAGTTACTAATTCCGGGCTAAGCCCGAAGGCATTGGTGCGAGTTACTAAATCCGGGTTAAGTCCGAAGGCATTTGTGCGAGTTACTATAACCGGGCTATGTTCAAGGCATTTGAAGCAGTAGCTATATCCGGTTAAATTCAAGGTACGTGATTCGGAATGAATGATCTTGCTGTAAAAATTTCAGTTAATACGCGGGTAAAATCCCAACAATGAGGTATGTTTCGTATGTGCTTTGAATTAGTTGAGCCCTTACAAATGAGTATTCGCTCAGTTGATAGATGAGCTACCGGCCTTTGGCTAAGTTGATCTTTGTGTATGAATATAAGGGTTGGTAATGTGAAGTAAGTATGATATTGAGAATTTGTGCATATGAAATTATCTGTTTAGCTACATGAATGCTATACTTTGGTTGTGTCTAAATTCATAACTCAACTTACTAAGCATTAAATGCTTACTCCGTTTCTTTGATTCTCTGTTTTATAGATTTTGGTTCTTCAGCTATCGGACTCGGGATTTTGAAGTCGAAGTCGCCCACACTATCAAAGGTCCTTTCGGTATATTTTTGGTTGGACTTTGAAATGGCATGTATAGGACTACCCTTTTGTTGTAGGTCATATACCTTTCGGTTTTCTGTAAATTTGGATAGCCATGCGAAAATGGCTTAAGTATACTTTGGGCATGGTATTATAATCATTGTATGCTGTTCATTAAGAGGTATGAAAATGTTTGGAAACGATTAGCCATTGGGATGGTTAATCATGATCATATTTTGTGCTATTTATGTTAAAGGGCTAGTTGAATCATGGAAACTATGAAATAGGTAAAGCCTACCTTAAAGACAGATCTTGACAATTGCGAAGTGACGTGGATGTGAAAAATCACTAAAAATAGTAGGAATGGAATTAAATAGTGAATACATTATGTAAACGAACCTTGACGAGTCTATTTTCATAGGAAAGTAACGAAACGATCATATGAACAGTATGTTAAGAGATATTTAAGTTTTCGTGAGACAGGGCCAGAACAGCATCTAGAGTCCCTGTTCCGACTTTGGAAATTCATTATAAATTGACCAGAGATAATTAGAAGTCATGCAATATATGTACAGATTCCTTTTTGAGTGTAGTTTCTGTAGAAACAAACGGAATCAGTATTGAAGCCCTGTACAGGGAGATATCCAAGTCGTAATGTGCAAAGGTCAGTATAGTCGATCCCTGTAACATGGGGGATTTTAACTAATAAACTGTACTAATTGGCCCAACCAAAAATTCTAGAAAAAAATTTTAGATTCATATATGAGTATAGTTTTAGGGAAAAATCACGAAACTGATTTTCGAGTTGTAGAACTCAAGATATGATTTTTAAGGTGACAAGTGACACGCTTAGCCTATTTGTCTGAAATTTTAAAATGAACTGCAAGTAAGTGGATTAAGCCCGTTAACCCCTCGTGTCCGACTCCGGCGACGGTCTCGGGTACGGGGTGTTACAAAATTAGTGCAAATTTGATCAGTCAATATAGCCTTATTAGCTTATATACGGTTTTGTGTAAAATTATTACAAAGACAATTGTTAGTTTTCGAGAAGCTATGCAGGTTCTGGTAAAATATAATTAATCAAATTTCATTACATCATAAAACATTTCTGATAACATTATTGTTACTTGGAAGCGACACCATGAAGAATACTAAAGGCAAAAAAGGTTGGATGGTAATCAAGGTGGATCTTGAGAAGCCTTATAATAGGGTGTGATAGAATTTTTTTAAATGACACACTGTTGGATGCTAGGCTTCCAAAATCATTTGTTAGAATGATTATGAAGTGCATTTCTTCATCGACAATGCAATTGCTATGGAATGAATCTCTTTCAGAGAGTTTAAAGCCAACTAGAGGGTGCGATAGGGAGATCCGCTCTCTCCATACCCTTTTATACTTGGAATGGAACGATTGGGTCACTTGATTAAAGTAGTTATTTAATAAGGAAGATTAGACTGTTAATGCTATTTACGTAGAGGATCAAGTGTGTCTCATCCATTTTTTGCTGATGATATGGTGATTTTTTTGTAGAGCCGATGAAAATGGAGCAAATTGTCTAAAGCATGTTCTGGATCAATTATGTCTTTTCTCTGGCCACAAAGTTAATAGACAAAACACTCAATTATTTTTCTATCGCAATTTTTCTAAAGAAGTAGCAACAATTGTGTATGGAAAACTAGGTTTCTCTAGAGTTAACGATTTAGGGAAATATCTTGGTATGCCATTTTTTCACAACAAAGTCAAGACTAATACTTTTCAATTTATTTTGGATAAGATTCAGAATCAGCTAAATGGGTGGGATGCTAGTAAGTTGTCACTTACTGGCCGTCTCATATTGGGAAAGTTAGTATTACTTATGGTTTCCAATTATTTTATGGCTACGACCCAAATTCTAATCACAATCTACAACAAAATTGAAAATCTAGCTCATGGATTCCTATGGGGAACATCAAGATCAAGTAGAAAGCCATTACTAGTTAGCTAGAAAGATTGTTGTATGACGTTGTTAAATGAAGGCTTAAGAGTTTAATCCTCTCTCTTTTACATAGTATTCAACAAGAAAGAAATAAAACAACAAAAACAAAATCTATTCTAAAAAGAAAGGAGAAAACCTAATCTAAAAAAATGAAAAGAAAAGAAAAACGCTAACCTAAAACTATGAAAACCCAAGAAGAGTGTTCAGGCCCCAAAATCTGGAAACAAAGGCGTATAAAGTTGTATTTATAACCTACTAAAATTTTACCTAACATTGACCATTATGCCCTTAAATGAAAAATAAATTTAAGCTTGGTAGACATAAAATTGCCCTTATAGTTTTTTCACTCATCAGGCAGCGGTATCACGATACTTAGGCTTGGGTATTGTGATACCTAAAATAGTCTTGAGATTTAGAGTATTAGAGGTCTTGGCATCGAAATCTTCGTGGTTAGTTATCGCGATACAATTGTAGATGACCTTAATTTTCCTCATTTCAGCAATATCAGGGTTATCACAACTTCCATGCTTCGATATGGTGATAACCCTTCTAAGTGATGTTTTCTTCACGTTCAGGCCATTATCGACTCCCTACACCACTCAATCTCAATTTTAGGTTTCCTATGGCATTGTTGGCCAATTTGGGTCTAAAAAAGGGCATAAAACTAAAAAAAAAAATTATTTATTAAAAAAAACTAAAAATCAAAAAAAGTAAAGAAAAGACACCTAGTTTGCTTGAGAAAAAGCTCTTTAAGTGTAATTAAGAGCCTAATTTGACATATCAAATTATAGCAGATCAAATTATATCTTCAATGTCATGACATCGTAACCCAATGTCGCGACATTCACTCCAATTTCACATTCGAGGCTATTTTTTTGGTTTTTTATGTCACGACTTTGGCGTAGATTTATTGAGTTGCATCTTTAGCTCGGTTAACCTTACATGACCACAGAACCTTATTTTGGTATCAAAATGATGTAAAACTATTTAAAAGCATAAATTACTACTTCAATTATAAAAACATGAATTAGTACTAAAATGACTTGAATTAGTTATTAAAACAACTAAAATTATTTGAAAAGGGATATAAATAATAGTGTAAATCATGGTAGATCAATAGGGTTAGTCAGTCCCTTTCTCCTAGTAGAACCGGGGAGTTGTTTTTCGATTAGATAAGTATTATTTTATCCTATTAATTCAAACAAGATTGTTCTATCTCTCTCTATAAATAGATAACACTGGTAAAGCTATTAACAAATAAGTTTTTAGTATTTTTATTTTACTCGAAAATAGTGAGAATTTATTTCTAAGTATCAATTTTATTTTTCAGAATAACAATTCCACCGATTTCTACAGAGAAAGATTTACTTCCCTACTGAAAGTAAAAAAATTATTTTTGGTTTTGTGTTTGATTTGTGATCGTTCGAGCCCACACTCAAAGCGATTTGTGGTACGAGAATAGTAGAGAAGATCATTCGGTTGAAAGCCAAGAATGTGTAGGATCCGTCTCACACAAAGAACATGTATTTTTCGAGAAAACTTTATTGTTATAAATATCACAAACTGACTTGATTTTTAAATTTTAATTTTTCGTTGTGGCAAATAACCATTTTTAAACTGAAAATTTTCCAACACAAATATGGGCCCTTAATCTGCCACAGATTGATGTGGTAGATAAGGCTTTTTTGATATATTTAAGGAGCTTTTTCTCGAGCAAAATAGCGTCTTTTATAGAGTTTTTTTTTTTTAGATTTTTAGTTAATAAGTGAAAATGTCTCATTTTTGCCCATTTTGCAAACCAATTTGGCAAATGGTGTCATCGGGAGGCCTGACGTGTAATTGAGTGATGAAGGGACATGTTAGAGGTTGAAAACGAACGAGAATGGAACCAAACAAAAAGCTATCGCGATATCCACACATTGGAATCATGATACCTCTAACGGTATAGAAGATGGAAGACTCCCTTTAGTGGTATCATGATATCCACCCTTCAAAGAAGACCCCAAAGCTTAACACTGCCCGAGGTATCGCAATATCCACTTCTGAGTATCACAACATCGCTTTTGTCAATGGGACAAACTTGGACAAAAAGTGTCACATCCTAAAACTCGGTTGTTAAAAATTGGGTTAATGAATCGAGAGTATTCATGATCGAATTTTTATTTAGATAATATTTTGCTCATTTGACAATAAATAAATATCAATTATTGTGATTGACTACTGGTAGAGCTGGCCTTGATGATCTGCGTTCGAATTCCTTCCTTTTCATTAACCTTTTTTGGTGCAAATTTGTTTCAAACCCTTAGAAAATATCATCCCATGTTTTAATTATTTTCTTGTTAAAATGATAACAAGGAAGTGAGTGGTTAAGTGCTTAATTAATGTGACACCCCAAACTGGACCCGAATGGACTGACCCAAATTTGAAATGTCACATTAACCACTGAAGCAACTTTCCAGCTAACGACCACCCGATGCACACCCCAACCTTCATTTATGACTAACTAACTATCTATTTATTAATGCAGAAGCAATTTGTGAACCATTTTAAAACTTTTTTCAAAGTATTTAAATCGAAGGGTATTTTGGTCATTTTACTACCTAAGGTTAAACTATCCTGATTTTATTTCTAAATAGTTATCGACCTTCTTTTAGTCAAATTATGAAAGCACAAAAAAATTCAGCTTAATTCGAGTTCATTTACTGTGTCTAATTCAAGTTTTATTATTAGGGACTAAATCATAACTTTTACAAACTTTTAGTACATAGTTTCAAAATGCAATAAATTGTTTAAAAAAATAATTTGAAATGAAATATCGTGGAAAAATAAAGTTTTGTCTCAGCCTACTAATAAAGCTATAACACCAAGAATTTTGCAGTTAGAAGTTTTGAGGTTTGTAGTTAGGGTCAATGGGTAGTTTGAACAGTTGAGTTTATCTTAGCATTTTAGTGTCAGAATGAGCTTACTGTTCGACGGTAGAATGTGTTGCTAGTTTGCCTTGGTCTTGTATTCAAATCCTAATGTGAAAAAAGAGGAAATTTTGTTTTAAACTTTGGTTTGTTGGTAATATTATTTTTATGTTTTATTTATTTATTTACTTAACTTTATTTTATTTTTTATAGTATATTAATGCGGAAGTAATTTGTGAACAATTTTTTAATTTTTTTCTAAGTATTCAAACCTAAGGGTATTTTGGTCATTATACCACCTAAGGTTAAACTTCCCCATTTTATTACTAAATTGTTGCCGACCTTCTTTTAATCAAATTATACAAGCCCTAAAAATTTTAGCTTAATTCGAGTTCATTTACTATGTCTAATTCAAGTTTTATTATTAGGGACTAAATCGTAACTTTAACAAACTTTTAGTAAATTCTTCAGATTAAAAGTTAAGAGTGTTTCTACCAAATATTAATAGTTACAAGTTTAAACCTAAAATATTACCAAGTTTCCCTACTTCAATTAATCTAATCAAGTTTTAGGACTAAATTATAAATTAAGCAAATTAAAATACTAGGTTATAAAAACAAAAAGAATCAAACCCCCAAAAACCCACACACCCGTGTGAAAAGACACACGACTGTGTGCAAACCACTACATCTATTTTGTCACAAATTTATTTTCATTACTTGATTTTACATGTTTTACTTATCCATTAAACTTTAAATAGCTATAATTAATTACCATAAATATCCACACATCTCCAATTTAATTTATTTGCAGCAAATATGTAACAATTAATCAAAATTTAACACCCAATTACATGCTTTGAAAACACCAATTAATTCACACAAACTACATATCTTAGTCGCAAGCAATCCACTCCATGGTAAGCTTCAATTAGCCATTGTTAGTATAAAATACATGCTTCATACACCATGTTATCAACCACTGTACGAACACTCATCAACATACCATAAATCAAAAATCAATTGGACATAAAATCATGTATTAAAGCAATTATAAAATTAACAAAATTAAAGTCCAAAATTTAATTTCCAATGTCCATCACAAGTAAAATAATACTAGTCGCAAAAGCATCACAATGCCCCTATATAGTCTCTAAAGTAAATTTCATAGGCCACTATCGAGCCTTATTCTTGGATCGCCCTTGCACTCGCTTTTCAACTCTTTACACCCGAAAATTCTCTGCACGACATGTGAGGGTGTGAGCTTAAAAAGCTCAGTGAATGATAGTAAAAAAATCAAGTAATTTGGACCTAATCATGCATAAATCAAAGCAATTAAGCATTAATTTTTAAGTCACAGCATGTTAACATTTCACCATAACATCACATGCTATTTTAAGAATTAAGAATAAATTTATCCCTGGCATGTAAAATAATCTTTTAACGCATAAACATTCAATTATATTGGCATAATCAATCAATTATATTGGCATAATACATCCATCGCAATAAGTAAACGTGTAATAAAACATTGGATAAACGGATCTCTAAACTCCCATAAATAAAAAAAACAGGCCTCCGAATTGAGTGGGTCGAAGCCACACGCTCCCTTATAGTGTCTCAAATAACCCGATGAGTGGAAACTCAAGCACAACACTCCCTTATCTACTCCAAAATAAATCAGTCCACCAAGAGCCATATGCTCACAATATCACAAATAATGGTGAGTACTCACAAATCCTATGGTATGCCTACTATATCCAATGGATCCACCAAGCAATGTTTCCAATATAATCATACATCCAAGGAAACATGTTGTTTAATCACTTAATTTAGGATGTTAAAATGCAAGTAACAGCATGTTGCTAAGCAATTTTAACATCAATAAAATTAAGCATAGCAAATATCATTTTCCCAATATTCATATACCAGTTAGAACACCTTTATTAAATGTTCAATAAATTTCAATAAATCAGCAATTCATGCTCAAAATATCAATTTATTCCATACAATTTAATCATGCTAAAAACATAATACACAACTTACCAAAACCAATTGCCATTTTGCTCTTTTATAAAATAAAACCTATTTTTGCAAATCCATCCCTTCAATATGCAATTAAATTATTAATAAAACCAATTAAGCCTTTAATTTAACACATAATCAGGCCAATTTACCAAATTACCCTTAATATCACTCACCTCTACACTTAGCTCTTTAAGCAAAAATGTGTTCCAACAAGCAAGTTTGAGCTTCAATTCTGATTTGCACGTTCCTCCTCTTGATGTGGAGCTTTAACAGAGAAAAAGTATGCATTACAAACTAAGAATAGTAATAAGAAACATGAATTTTGAGAAAGTATACGAGTCTAAATCATTGTTCTAAACTACCTTACTCACGTTGCACAACTAAGTCGAAATATAGAATTCCTCAACTAAACCCCCTTTTCATCACCTCAAACCACTTCTAATCTTCATTTCTAGTCCAATAATATGTATTCTAAATGTTAATTTCATCATTTAATTTGTTTCATAATTTTTCAGAAAAATCATCCATGTTCTTGATCAAATTCGAATTTCTCAAAATTGATCCATAAAACGTGTTTGATTTTTTGGTTTAAGATTAAAAACCTCTTATTAGACCTATTTTGAGCTTAGGCATCCATTAATATTTGGATTCCAACTCAAAATTAAAGATCCACCATTATTGATCCTCATGTTTAAGAAAGAAGAAATTAAAGTTGAAAATCTATTATAATCACTTTAATTAACAAATAATGATTGAAATCAACTTAAAAACAAGTTTAGAGATGATAATTATCTTCAATTGAAATCAAATCATTGATTTGGAAGTTTGAATCAAAATGCTTGAAGAAATTCGGATGACTTTTTGCCCAACTTTGAAAATTATTTCGAGAGCTTTTAGAGAGAATTTTGAGAGAGAAAAGGTTTAGATCTATTCTTTGATATTTGGTTTATGAAAACAAGCAAAAAAAAAAAAAGAGAGAAAGAAAAAGCTCTCAATTCGGGTGAAAAATGAGTGAAAAGTGAAATAGTTGCAGAGTTTTTAAAACTAAAAATCCCTCACTTGATTTTCAAAATTTGGGGAATTTGCCATCAGGCCACTCCCCTTTTTCCCTTGTTTTACAATTTGCTCATTTCCCTCCAAAATTCTGAAAATATGGTTTATTTGTTATAAAACCTCTTACACATTTCCCTTATTTTTCAAATTAGTCACATTTAATTATTATTTTAAATCACCCAATTAATCCCCAATTTTAAATTCCAATTTAACGCGAAATATTTATTTTTATACAAAAATTATTTAAAACCATAAAATTAAATTTTCTAATAACATATTTTTTATTTTTCAAATATTATTTATCGATTTGTAGATGAAATTAAGCTAACTAATTAAGAATATAAATCGCTAATTAACCCAATTAATTTCCAATTTTCACTCGGAACCCAAAAAACTTACTCGAAACTATTAGCCCTATATTTGGGGCCTTACAATTAATATCCTAATCTAGGGTTTGGTTAGCCCTTACCGACCCTACGGTTCACCTACAATCAATCGGAGCGACCCATGCGACCTTAGGAAAAATTTTAGAATTATGGGCCCACATGCCCGTGTTGCCTACACGGCCTGGCCCAGAATCCACACGCCCGTGTGGCCCACACGACCACGCCCACACCATCACACGATCGTGTCATGCGCACGGCCATGCCCTCGTCAAACACACGGTCGTGTCTTGCACACGACCACCCACACTGCTGACACTTGTGTGGCATCGACAGTAGGCAATTTTAACTTTCGTTGAAACCTCGTTTTTCATAATTCGAGAACACACCTAATATTTTTTTGACGTAAAATCACTCTTGAGCTGACCAGCACCTAAAATCGATACCACAAACCTTCCAAAATTAGTTTTATTCACAATTACCTGAACCCACGAAACCGACAACAGTTCAAAATAAGCGTTCATCACTTACCCCAAAACTCCGAGCAATTGTGACTACAAATCTGCAAGAGGAGAGCCCCGTTCCTCACGTTTCACTACTGTCAAAACTTGAAATCAACCAACGGAACGAAAGAATAGAAACGATTGAACAACTTAAAGAAACGACTACCCTAATCCATACGAAAATCACCCCTTGTACTTACCAAATTGCACAAATACACTGAAGAACTGAAAACAAGAATTGTTGAACAGGATTTCGATAGAATTTCGAACATGACATAGCCAGACAACAGGGAAGAAACGTCAAATTATTTGGGAACTTGGAAGAAAGAGAAAAAAAATAAAAATAAGATATCCCACAAATCCCTTAATTATCTCCCACTAATCCGCTACTTAAACTCCCTTAGAATTTTAACTCCACCAAAACACCATTAGATAATCGAGCAAAAATATAACATCCATGCACGCGTAAAAATTCAAACATAGGACCTCCAACATACTAACTCCCTTACCACTCGAACTAGCAGGCTCATTTTGATAAGAATTGACAGCCAATTTAATATAAGCCCACCCAACAAGGGTAAGGCTTGGATTAAGAAAAATAACAAAATTTACCAAAAGTGAGAATTGAACCCAAGACCCCTCACACACACCCAAAAAACTTAACAACTGAAGTAGATACACAATTGTGTTAGATGTTTACAAAAACAGAAATAAAGTATTTAAGGCGTTTCAAGGGTAGTCTTTGTCCACTCGATCCACCAATCACCCAATTCCCGTGTAGGGGCATTTTTGGCAATGAAAAACCGTCAGATGACAATTTAAAATAGCCAAAATTGACTGAGGAGGAGAGAGGCTCACATTATCTTAGTTTTCAGTTTAGTTTTCTCTAGGTTTTCTCTTAGTTTTTTTGCACTTTTTCTAGGGTTTTCATTTTCTCTTCTTCTTACTTAGCTTGGAACTTATTTTTCTGCATTTACTTTTTGTTCTTAATGTTCTTAGTGTTAGTTAAGTTAGTTACCACTGTAGCTTAGGTTTATTTGCACTTTTAGTCCATGTACCTTGGTTCTAAGACACTTTAAGCTTTAGTTTGATGTATTTTAGTTTCTTCTACTTTAAATATGTTAAAGCTTTTTCCTTTAATGTTTATTTTTTTAGATTTTCTTGTTAAATGCTTTTAGTTTCATGTTATTTAGTTTTGTTTGCATTAAAATCCTAACTTTCGTATTTTTCTTAAGCTTTA
Source organism: Gossypium arboreum (assembly GCF_025698485.1). Taxonomy (NCBI): domain Eukaryota; kingdom Viridiplantae; phylum Streptophyta; class Magnoliopsida; order Malvales; family Malvaceae; genus Gossypium; species Gossypium arboreum. The sequence goes on along the minus strand of NC_069075.1, from coordinate 88,419,222 downwards.
CTTTAATGGTTGTTTTATTTTCCATTTTCATGTTCATCTCCTTTATTTTTAGCATGAGTAGCTAAACCCCAAAGGGGGTTGGTTGATGGAGTTGTGGGTAAGCTGATTTTTGGGCTAAGGACTAAATCCTAATAAATTGGACTAAATCGAATAGAACTAAAAACTTAGGAAGTGATGCCCCTAAGGGAATATCTAGGCAAGTGAGACCAAAAGGTAATCTTGTTACGCACCCATTCATTAATCCTGGATTAACCGATGAGATCGAGAGATAAATCAGAGCTAAGTCGATAAAATTGAGATCGAAAGATAAAATGAGCCACTTAGTAATTTAAGTGATTTCAGTTCCTTGTCTAAGAATCGATGAACCACGTTGAAATCAACCAACCACTGTTAGTCATTTATTTGGTTATATTCTTAGTTTCACATTCTTTGCAATTTAGTTCCTAGATTAGCTTGTTTAATTTTCTTGCAAGATTTCATTGTTATGATTTTTTGTACTATAAATTCGTATTAGTAGTCGCCTAGACTCTATCGTGTATGCTAGTTATCACTCAATCTGCATCTCCTTTGGTTTTGATCCTTGGAATACTTTAGTGTTCCATTGTAACACTATAAATATTACAAATGACCTGTACGCTTGCAGTATAACTAGACTTTAAAAATTGTTTTATAAAATCGTAGTTTTATGCGCACATGCGCAATACTGGTCAGTCCCTAAAAGAGATTGGGAATATATGTTGGGTATGAATCCCTTTCTATAATGAAGTATCTTGAAACTCTGATAGGAAATTTATTTACAACACGATTTACCAATTATCATTTATTAAATAGTATTCCCAGCTTTAGGAAGGAAAAACTAGTGAAGGAAATTACATAGGATGCATCATTATCATCTCATTTAAATCCTCGAACAAATCAGTGTGAACTATATGTTCAGAAGATAATATATTTGCAAAATATTGCAAAATAACTTTCATATGCATTTACTAACCTGGAAAGAGTTACTATATCTCATATGCCAGATGAAAATGCTCCAATAAGAATTGATGTCGCTGTAGGACAATCTGCTAGTGCAAATGAAAGTAAGTCCTGCTTGAAGCGTGGTTGATCAATCGATTCCAAAGATAGAATCCTCGTAAAAGGAAAGGAGTAAATACTCTAGATGGTTATATTCTAGAGGCGAGTGCTTAAAAAGAGGCCAAAGACATCCAAAAGATGTTTAGGTACATAGAAATATTGATAAGTTATGTCACTATAAGAAAAAGAAGGAACCGAAAAGATATAGTTTTCAACAACATTTTTGTGTATAATATTGCTGCAAAAATAGTAATAGAAAAAGAAGATCTTGAACCTAAATATGTGAGGAATGTAGAAACAGAAAATATTGGTCAAATTGGAAAGATGCAATACAAGTAAAATGAAACTCTCTTTCTAAATGTGAGGTTTTCGAACCTATAGTCCAAACACCTGAAGTTGTAAATTCGGTAGGGTACAAATGGGTATTTCTACGAAAACGAAATGAGAAAAATGAAATCGTTAGATATAAAGCACAACTTGTAGCACAAGGATTTTTGCAAAGTCCTGACATTGATTATGAAGATATATATTCTCGTGTAGCGGATGCAATCACGTTTACATATCTTATAAGTTTAGAAGCACATGAAAAAATTGATATGCATCTAATGGATTTTGTTATAGCCTATCCATATGGCTCACTAGATAGTGAAATTTCTATAAAAATCCTTGTAGGATTTATTATCCAAAAAGGATACAAAACCGGGAAGATTATTCAATCAAATTAAGGACATCCTTATACAGATTAAAACAATCTAGACGAATGTGGTACAATCATCTTAGAGAATATTTGTTGAAAGAAAGTTATACAAATTTGCCCACGTGTCTTTATAAAAAGATATGGATAAGAATTTCATATAATTGCAATTTATGTTGATGATTTAAATATTATTAGAACTCCTACATAGTTTAAAAATGCAATAAATTGTTTAAAAAAAGAATTTGAAATGAAATATCGTGGAAAAATAAAGTTTTGTCTCAACCTGCTAATAAAGCTATAACACCCCGAATTTTGGAGTTAGAAGTTTTGAGGTTCGTAGTTAGGGTTAATGGGTAGTTTGAACAGTTGAGTTTATTTTAGCATTTTAGTGTCAGAATGAGCCCGCTGCTCGATGGTAGAATGTGTTGCTAGTTTGCCTTGGTCTTGTGTTCGAATCCTGATGTGAAAAAAGAGAAAATTTTGTTTTAATCTTTGGTTTGTTGGTAATATTATTTTTATGTTTTATTTATTTATTTACTTAACTTTATTTTATTTTTATAGTTTATTAATGCGGAAGCAATTTGTGAATAATTTTTTAAATTTTTTCTAAGTATTTAAACCTAAGGGTATTTTGGTAATTATACCACCTAAGGTTAAACTTCCCCATTTTATTACTAAATAGTTACTGACCTTCTTTTAATCAAATTATACAAGCCCTAAAAATTTTAGCTTAATTCGAGTTCATTTACTATGTCTAATTCAAGTTTTATTATTAGGGACTAAATCGTAACTTTAACAAACTTTTAGTAAATTCTTCAAATTAAAAGTTAAGAGTGTTTCTACCAAATATTAATAGTTACAAGTTTAAACCTAAAATATTACCAAGTTTCCCTACTTCAATTAATCTAATCAAGTTTTAGGACTAAATTATAAATTAAGCAAATTAGAATACTAGGTTATAAAAACAAAAATAATCAAACCCTCAAAAACCCACACACCTGTGTGAAAAGACACACGACTGTGTGCAAACCACTACATCTATTTTGTCACAAATTCATTTTCATTACTCATTTTTACATGTTTTACTTATCCATTAAACTTTAAATAGCTACAATTAGTTACCATAAATATCCACACATCTCTAATTTAATTTATTTACAACAAATATGCAACAATTAATCAAAATTTAACACCCAATTACATGCTTTGAAAACATCAATTAATTCACACAAACTACATACCTTAGCCGTAAGCAATCCACTCCATGGTAAGTTTCAATTAAACATTGTTAGTATAAAATACATGCTTCATGCACCGTGTTATCAACCACTGTATGAACACTCATCAACATACCATAAATCAAAAATCAATTGGACATAAAATCATGTATTAAAGCAATTATAAAATTAACAAAATTAAAGTCCAAAATTTAATGTCCAATGTCCATTACAAGTAAAATAATACTAGTCGCAAAAGCATCACAATGCCCCTATATAGTCTCTAAAGTAAATTTCATAGGCCACTACTGAGCCTTATTCTTGGATCGCCCTTGCACTCGCTTGTCAACTCTTTACACCCGGAAATTCTCTGCACGACATGTGAGGGTGTGAGCTTAAAAAGCTCAGTAAATGATAGTAAAAAAATCAAGTAATTTGGACCTAATCATGCATAAATCAAAGCAATTAAGCATTAAATTTTAAGTCGCAACATGTTAACATTTTCACCATAACATCACATGCTATTTTAAGAATTAAGAATAAATTTATCCCTGGCATGTAAAATAATCTTTTAACACATAAACATCCAATTATATTGGCATAATCAATCAATTATACTGGCATAATACATCCATCGCAATAAGTAAATGTAACATCCTGATTTTCGGGTTTTTCGCGATTCTTGATATTTTAAGTAAGTTTCTAAAATTTGGTATGTGATTATGGAATTCATAATTTAAGTATGTAAATGGGCTTATGGAAGGCCCATGAGTTGGCCAAAACCCGGTAGAATTTTTTTAAATTTTGGACTTAGGAGTTAGGGGTTCTGGCGAGGTGCCCTTATATAAAGTTGTGGGTAAAGTGTATCACAAAAAGAGCCTTGGTAAAGTGGCAAGGGTGATGCCACTAAGCTCCAAAAAAAGTGGCGTGTGGAGCATAGAGGAAGACCTGGGTTCGATTCCCTGGAATGGCAAAGGTAAAGTTATTTTTATGCTTCTGCATGCTAGAGTTTAAAGCTGGATGGAACTCTATGGGAGAAAGTTTAAAATAGTCAAGATGCATGGATTAAGGAGGGATAAGGGGAGAGATTTTAGGGATTTGAGAAAGGGATAGAGCCTAGCCGATTTGAAGGGATTAGAGAAGGGATTTCGGCAGAGGGGTATTAGCTAAGCAATTTCGGCATTAGGGTCTTAGTTTTGCCGTTTTCTCTTTTGTTTTAGTTTTTCTCTTCTTTCTTCTTCCCTAGCTGAATCTACCATCTTTCCTCTCATCTTTTCTCCCTTTTCTTTTTCAAAAACCAGCCCATTACTTTCCTCTACTCATTTATTATTTCTTTCCTTAATCTCTACTTCTGCCGAAATACCGCAAAAGCCGAAATCAGTGAAGATAGGGGGTGCCGATTCTTTGTGACCAGCAACCTTTTTCCTTCCTTTTCAATTGTTGGCATTCAATTCCTTCACCTTTTAGGCATCCGAATTCAAGAGGAGTAAGACTGTGGTAAGTACTCAAACTCTAAACAATTCTTAGAGAACTTTTGGCCAAAAGCCGAAACCCCTCTAGTTTAGGGAGGTGGCCGAATGTGGGTATAGGCCTTATGGGGTCTTCTTTTAATATTTTTATGGTTTATTTAGTGGAGGAGCAGCAAGATGTAGTGTTGAATTGGAGTAGCTTGGATCACCGGAGTGGCTAGACCTAGTAATCAATCACGACAAAGGTAAGATTCCTAAGGCCATTATGGATGGTGGCCGAATGTGTAAGTATTGGTATTAGATGATTTTTGGTTTGGTTCAATTATGGGAAGCTGATTATTAACGATGGATTATAGGAGAAATCGTGTAGGAGATCTCGTCGAGGAATATCGCCAAACAGGTGTGTAACGAACCCTTTTTCCTAGCTTAAAGGGATAAATGCCGAAAAGCCGAAATGCCGAAATTCTGGCATTTCGAGGACTTGTGAGCAAGCGAATGCTCATTAGTTAGTTAGATTCATTGAGATGATGGTCAGGAACATTGGGAACGGTAAGAACGTGTTTTTGGCATTCACGGTAAGGTGGGCCTCGAGGGGCTGAAATAGGGCCCAATAGGCTTTCAGGCCCATTTGGGTAAAATTGGTAGAAAACAAAAATCTGTTAAATTGCATGTTAAGACTATTAATACTGTTATGGATATAGGCTAAATGGGCCTAGATGACAAAATCGGCTAAGTAGGGCCCATTAGGGGTTTTAGGCCCAATAACTCGATTTCGCTAAAAATGGGCCAGAATCACTGTTTGCACCTATGAATTGTTAGTAACTGTTAATGAACATGGAAACCCTAATTTTTGGTAAAATTACAAGATTACCCTTATAACATGAAAATGACCATTTTGCCCCTAGGTAAAAATAACCATTATACCCCTAGGGTTTATGTATGATTTTAATACATGGGATTTTGATAAACATGGTATATATGATATGCACATGACATGTATGATATGCACATGATATGTATGATATGCACATGATGTATTCATAAATGCATTGGGTTGGGTTTTTATATGATTGGAGGAAGTGAAAAAGGGCTTATGCCCCAGTTATTAAAGGGCTTATGCCCCAGTTATCAAAAGGGCTTATGCCCTAGTTATCAAAAGGGCTTACGCCCCAGTTGTTAAAGGGCTTATGCCCCAGTTATAAAAAGGGCTTTTGCCCCAGTTATTAAAAGAGGCTAGGCGTCCAGTTATATGATAAAGCAGCTAAGCTGCCCGTGGAGAGTTATGGCGGGGTGGGTCAAGTTAATCCCCACATGGTGTGTTGGTTGGTACGGGTGGAGAGTAGCAGATGGTGGGTTGAGTAGTCTCCCCAGATGGGTTTGCATTCTTTCATTGACATTATATGTGATATTGAAATGGGCCTATGGGCCATATCGTTTACAGTAAAGGCTCCGGCCCAGTAATATGAAATTTGAAAAGGCTTCGGCCCAGTGTTATGAAATATGAAATATGAAAAGGGCTATGGCCCAGTACATGTTTGAGATTGGATTTGGGCTTAGACCCAACAGGCTGTTATTGTTTTGGGCTCTGAAAGGGGCTTGTTGCACACTGAGTTTCCAAACTCACCCCCTTTCCTTAACCTTGCAGGTGAGCCTTGAATGTGGGGACTTGGGCCGGAGGGGATTGAGAGTGGCCACGGTGATCGCCTTTGGACCTTTAAATAAGCATTGGTTTTCAGTTAATTTCCTTTAATTATTATTTATTTTTGGGTTGTAATAAGGCCATTTTTAACTTTTCTTTTATTTCTTCTCGGGATTATTTTATTTTTAATAACTTCAAACCTGGTTGATAATTGTTCAAATAGGCTAGACTTAGGACGTGTTTTCAATGCGATACTTGTTCTCAAAATATCTCAACACCACGATTAATCGATTTATCAAAGACGTCCACTTAAACAAATTTAAACTCGATATAACAAAGTGTGGCTATGGTTGTGGGCATGTCTAGGATTGGATCCAATCAAAGAGCTTGGTACTTAGCGACCTTCATGGCTCACCTCCTCTGTCTCGAGATACCTCACGGTGCCCACTTCCATACACTTTGTTAACTCAACAAAATATATGGTTTTAAAACCTTTGAAATGGAATGTGGGTTTTCAACTCTAACGTGGCACGTCAGATTCAGCCATAACATCTGGGCCGGGTTTGGGGTGTTACATTTAGTGGTATCAGAGCCTAGGTTGCAACAACTCGGCTGTGGATCGGGTCTGAAAATTTTTCGAAAGTTTAGGCCTAAGAAGGGTATTTTTGGAAATGGTTTTTGAAAAGTTCATTTTAAAGATGTTTTTGGAGAATATATGTTAAAAGGTACCAGCTTTTTCTGTTTTAAATCAAGAGTTCAAAATAAAGGGAGTTTTCAAATCAAAGTTTTCAAATTTCTATTTTCGATGATCAAAAACATGGTTTTCAAGTTCTAAATGGATTGGAGAAAGAAGTGGCGCACTGAATCCCCGGTACCAAGTCTGTAAGTATATTTTCTTTACGATATATGATAATGATATGATATTATGAATAGTGCTGAGACTCTACTATGATGCTGTAGATAGGGTTAAACTGTGAAACGATAGAAATGAGACTGTAGCTAGACTATGACGATACGAAAACAATTCTTGAACTGCTACATTTTCATAAGACATTTTTCTTAATAAATAGTGGAACATTATACTAATTTCATAAAATTCGTAAATCAGATAAGTCGATATGAGTACAAGAGGAGTTCGTGGACGAGGTCGCAGACGTGGTCGCGGAAGGGTGCAAGCTGAATCTTCATCCTCAGGGCATAGGCCAGCTGAGGAGGCATCTGTGCCACCAGCAACGGAGACTGGGTCTTATGATCGGGCTACGGGGGATGACGCTTTGTCCCAAGCCATGTTAAGGGTATTAGAAAGTGTTGTTGGAGCTAGTACTGGGACAGTGAATAGGGGGTCTATATCGGAGCGACTCCGGGCCAACGGGGCAGAAGTATTTAGGGGTGTATCTGGAGTAGCCCCAAATGTGGCAGAATAATGGCTAGAGGCAACAGAACGGATCATGGCCGATCTAGACTGCTCAGTGGAGCAAAAGTTGAAAGGAGCTGTGTCGCTGCTACGTGATGAGGCATACCGATGGTGGATCACCGTAAGGGAGAGTACCCCAATTGAGCAAGTAACCTGGGAATTGTTCAAAACTGCTTTTAAAGGGAGGTATGTTGGGGCAAGCTATGTGGATGCTCGTCAGAAGGAATTCTTGAATCGACTCGGGGTGATAAGACAGTGTAGCAGTATGAGGCGAAATTTTGAGGTCGAGTCGATATGCTAGTGGGATAGTGGCAATTGAATATGAGCGCAGTGTCCGATTTGAGGATGGTCTCCGCGATGAGCTTAGGATATTGATAGCTCCACAGAGGGAGCGTGGTTTTGCTACATTGGTAGAGAAGGCTAAGATAGCCGAGGAGGTGAAGCTGACTGAGCGACAGAATCGTGAGAAGGATCGACCCAGATTTAAGAGGGATTTTAGACCCTCAAGTGCCACGAATCGAAATGTTAAAAGAGCAAGGATGGAGGAACTGGTTCGAGCAGTTCCAGTAAATACTTATAAACTGCAGGCTTGCAGAGACTGCGGTAAGGTGCATATGGGGGAGTGCTGGAAACGAACTGGAGCATGTTTTCGATGTGGGTCTAAGGGGCATAAGTTTAGAGAGTGTCCTCGGAGGACAGCTCAGGAGCTAGCTGCAGAGCAAAGGGATGTCCAACCACGACGAGGAGGACCACCACCACAGAGGGGTCGTAGGCAAGGTAGAGGTGGAAATGGTAATGGACGAGGACGTGGGGCACCTGGCAGAGGTGCTGGACACGCTAAAGCTCGACAACCGGCGTTGGTTCATGCTGCATGACGTCGTGAGGAGGGTGACGCTCCTGATGTTATAACTGGTACGTTCTTCATTCATAGCATGCCTTACACTGCTTTGATTGATGTGGGTTCCACTCACTCGTATGTTGCTTGTGATGTATCTGGGGATTTGGATGTGCTTCCTGAGGAGACTGTGAGTGGGGTATCAGTGATAAGCCCATTGGGACATTCGGTTAAGGTAGATAAACTTTTTAGGGCAATACCGTTAGTGACACAAGATAAAATTTTTGAAGGAGACTTGATGGAGCTGCCCTTTGGGGATTTTGATCTTATCTTGGGCATGGACTGGTTAGCTAAGCACAAGGCGACGTTGGATTGTGCTGCAAAGAGGATGGTACTACAAACTGCTGAAGATAAGGAGATAATGGTCATAGGGGAACGAAGGGATTATTTGTCCAATGTTGTTTCGGCGTTAAGAGCCGAGAAGTTGATTCGGAAAGGTTGTGAGGCGTACTTGGCCCTTGTAAGTCAAACGGGACTTGAGGAGATAACGGTAGAGTCGGTTAGGACTATTAAGGAATTTCAGGATGTATTCCCAGATGATCTTCCTGGATTACCCCCGAACAGAGAAGTCGAGTTTGGAATCGACTTACTACCTGGAACAGCTCCTGTGTCTATTGCGCCTTATCGGATGGAACCAAAAGAGTTGGTAGAATTGAAAGCTCAGATTCAAGAGCTGTTGGATAGAGGGTTTATAAGACCAAGTGTTTCCCGTGAAGCTCTGCAGTCTTGTTCAGTAAAGAAGAAAGATGGGACCATACGAATGTGTATTGACTATCGGTAGTTGAATAAACTGACAATCAAGAACAAGTACCCGTTACCAAGAATCGATGATCTGTTCGACCAATTTAAAGGAGCCTCGGTGTTTTTGAAGATCGACCTTCGGTCGGGATATCATCAATTAAGAGTTAAAGAGGTGGATATTTATAAGACGGCGTTCAGGACTCGATACGGTTATTATGAGTTTCTGGTAATGCCTTTTGGACTAACTAATGCACCGGCGGCATTCATGGATTTGATGAATCAGGTGTTCCAACCATACTTGGATCGGTTCGTAGTCGTTTTTATTGATGATATCTTGGTGTATTTGAAAACGGAAGAGAAGCATGATGAGCATCTTCGTGTAGTGCTGCAAGTGTTAAGGGAGAAGCAACTTTATGCAAAGTTTAGTAAGTGCGAGTTTTGGCTGAAGGAAGTTACCTTCTTAGGGCATGTCGTGTCTGCCGAGGGGATCAAAGTGGACCCTCGAAAGATTGAAGCAATTCTGGAATGGAAGCCACCGAAGTCGGTAACAGAGATTCTAAGTTTTCTGGGGTTGGCAGGTTATTACCGGAGATTCGTGGAAGGATTTTCTATGTTGGCAGCACCGTTAACGAAACTTATAAGGAAGGGAGCACCTTTTGTTTGGACAAATAAGCAGCAATAGGCTTTTGAGAGGTTGAAGAAGGTTTTGACGGAAGCGCTAGTGTTGATTCAGCCAGAGTCTGGTAAGGATTTCACTGCGTACAGCGATGTGTCACATGTAGGTTTGGGCTGCGTGTTGATGTAAGAGGGTAAAGTGGTCGCTTATGCTTCACGACGCCTTAAGCGCACGAGGTGAACTACCCTACGCATGACTTGGAATTGGCGTGTAATCTTTGCACTTAAGATATGGAGGCATTACGTATGGAGAGAAATGCATCATCTATACGGTCTTCATGATTTGCGACTCAAAAGGAGAGTGAATCTTAGGCAGCGAAGGTGGATAGAGTTGTTAAAGGACTATGACTGTTCGATTGAGTACCATCCAGGGAAAGCGAATGTCGTGGCTGATACGCTAAGTCGAAGGGCTGTGGCGGAATTAAAGGCGATGTTTGCTCGTCTAAGTTTGTATGATGATGGAAGTTTGTTGGCAGAGTTACAAGTGAGACCAACTTGGGTAGAACAGATTAAGAAGCAACAGTTGGAGGACGAGTCGTTGGTTTCTCGGTTTCAGCAAGTTGAGAAGGGGGAGAATCCGGACTTTGGGTTAAATAGTGAGGGAGTTCTTTGTTTTCGAGGGAGAATTTGTATGCCGAAGAACTCCGATTTGAGATTGATGATTTTGAAAGAGGCATATAATGGACCTTGTGCTATGCATCCAGGAGGGAGTAAGTTGTATCATGACTTGCGAGAGCAATATTGGTGGCCTGGGCTTAAGCGAGAAGTGACCGAATTTGTAGGAAGATGTTTGACATGTCAACAAGTGAAGGCCGAGCATCAACTACCTTCGGGATTGTTACAACCGGTAAAGATACCACTTTGGAAGTGGGAAAGGGTAACTATGGACTTTGTAAGTAGATTACCGTTGACACATTCTAAGAAGGATTCAGTTTGGGTGATTGTGGATAGACTCACGAAATCTGCTCATTTCATACCTGTCCGAACGGATTACTCACTTCAGAAGTTGGCCAATTTGTATGTGGCGGAAATAGTACGGTTCCATGGGGTGCCAGCGTCGATAATTTCAGACCGAGACCCAAGGTTTACATCTCGGTTTTGGCAGAAGTTGCATGAGGCATTGGGAACGCGATTGGATTTCAGTACGGCTTTTCACCCTCAGTCGGATGGGCAGTTAGAGAGGGTTATTCAGATTTTAAAGGATATGTTGAGGGGTTGTGCTATTGAGTTTAGAGGCAGCTGGGAGGACCATTTGCCATTGGCGGAGTTCGCGTATAACAACAGTTACCAAGCAAGTATTTAGATGGCTCCATATGAGGCACTATATGGGCGAAGGTGTCGTTCGCCTACTTGTTGGGCAGAATTGGGGGAAAGGCAAATACTTGGACCAGAGTTGGTAGCAGATACTGAAGACAAGATTAAGGTGATCAGGAATCGGTTAAAAGAGGCGGTGGATCGACAAAAATCTTATGCCGATCTGAAGCGTAAGGATATTGAATATGCGGTAGGGGACATGGTCTTTTTGAAAGTTTCGCCTTGGAAGAAGATTTTGAGATTTGGTAAGAAGGGTAAGTTAAGCCCACGGTTTATTGGGCCTTACCGAATCATTAAGCGGATAGGGCCAGTGGCTTATCAGCTAGAGTTACCTCCAGAATTGGATCGTATTCACGACGTTTTCCATGTGTCCATGCTAAGGCGATATCGTTTTGACCCAACTCATATCGTGCCAGTTGCAGAAATCGAGGTACGGCCGGATTTGACCTTTGAAGAGGAACCTGTGCAAATACTTGATCGTTATGTCAAGGTGTTGAGAAGGAGGTCAGTCCCATTAGTGAAGGTACTTTGGAGGAACCATGGCAAGGAAGAAGCTACTTAGGAGACTGAAGAGGCAATGCGTCAGCAGTACCCTCAACTGTTTGGATCAGGTAAATTTCGAGGCCGAAATTTCTTTAAGGAGGGTAGAGTTGTAACATCCTGATTTTCGGGTTTTTCGCGATTCTTGATATTTTAAGTAAGTTTCTAAAATTTGGTATGTGATTATGGAATTCATAATTTAGGTATGTAAATGGGCTTATGGAAGGCCTATGAGTTGGCCAAAACCCGGTAGAATTTTTTTAAATTTTGGACTTAGGAGTTAGGGGTTCTGGCGAGGTGCCCTTATATAAAGTTGTGGGTAAAGTGTATCACAAAAAGAGCCTTGGTAAAGTGGCAAGGGTGACGCCACTAAGCTCCAAAAAAAGTGGTGTGTGGAGCATAGAGGAAGACCTGGGTTCGATTCCCTAGAATGGCAAAGGTAATGTTATTTTTATGCTTGTGCATGCTAGAGTTTAAAGTTGGATGGAACTCTATGGGAGAGAGTTTAAAATAGTCAAGATGCATGGATTAACGAGGGATAAGGGGAGAGATTTTAGGGATTTGAGAAAGGGATAGAGCCTAGCCGATTTGAAGGGATTAGAGAGGGGATTTCGGCAGAGGAGTATTAGGTTAGCAATTTCGGCATTAGGGTCTTAGCTGTGCCGTTTTCTCTTTTGTTTTAGTTTTTCTCTTCTTTCTTCTTCCCTAGCTGAATCTACCATCTTTCCTCTCATCTTTTCTCCTTTTCTTTTCAAAACCAGCCCATTACTTTCCTCTACTCATTTATTATTTCTTTCTTTAATCTCTACTTACAAAATCTGCAAAAGCCGAAATCAGTGAAGATAGGGGGGTGCCGATTCTTTGTGACCAGCAACCTTTTTCCTTCCTTTTCAATTGTTGGCGTTCAATTCCTTCACCTTTTAGGCATCCGGATTCAAGAGGAGTAAGACTGTGGTAAGTACTCGAACTCTAAACAATTCCTAGAGTAACTTTTGGCCAAAAGCCGAAACCCCTCTAGTTTAGGGAGGTGGCCGAATGTGGGTATAGGCCTTATGGGGTCTTCTTTTAATATTTTTGTGGTTTATTTAGTGGAGGAGCATCAAGGTGTAGTGTCGACTTGGAGTAGCTTGGACCACCGGAGTGGCTAGACCTAGTCATCAATCACGACAAAGGTAAGATTCCTAAGGCCATTATGGATGGTGGCCGAATGTGTAAGTATTGGTATTAGATGATTTTTGGATTGGTTCAATTATGGGAAGCTGATTATTAACGATGGATTATAGGAGAAATCGTGTAGGAGATCTCGTCGAGGAATATCTCCAAACAGGTGTGTAACGAACCCTTTTTCCTAGCTTAAAGCGATAAATGCCGAAATGCCGAAATTCTGGCATTTCGAGGACTCGTAAGCAAGCGAATGCTCATTAGTTAGTTAGATTCGTTGAGATGATGATCAGGAACATTGGGAACGGTAAGAACGTGTTTTTAGCGTTCACGGTAAGTTGGGCCTCGAGGGGCTGAAATAGGGCCCAATAGGCTTTCGGGCCCATTTGGGTAAAATTGGTAGAAAACGAAAATCTGTTAAATTGCATGTTAAGACTATTAATACTATTATGGATATAGGCTAAATGGGCCTAGATGACAAAATCGGCTAAGTAGGGCCCATTAGGGGTTTTAGGCCCAATAACTAGATTTCGCTAAAAATGGGCCAAAATCACTGTTTGCACCTATGAATTGTTAGTAACTGTTAATGAACATGGAAACCCTAATTTTTGGTAAAATTACAAGATTACCCTTATAACATGAAAATGACCATTTTGCCCCTAGGTAAAAATGACCATTATACCCCTAGGGTTTATGTATGATTTTAATACATGGGATTTTGATAAACATGGTATATATGATATGCACATGACATGTATGATATGCACATGATATGTATGATATGCACATGATGTATTCATAAATGCATTGGGTTGGGTTTTTATATGAATGGAGGAAGTGAAAAAGGGCTTATGCCCCAGTTATTAAAGGGCTTATGCCCCAGTTATCAAAAGGGCTTATGCCCCAGTTATCAAAAGGGCTTACGCCCCAGTTGTTAAAGGGCTTATGCCCCAGTTATAAAAAGGGCTTTTTCCCCAGTTATTAAAAGAGGCTAGGCCTCCTGTTATATGATAAAGCAGCTAAGCTGCCAGTGGAGAGTTATGGCGGGGTGGGTCGAGTTAATCCCCACATGGTGTGTTGGTTGGTGCCCATTAGGGGTTTTAGGCCCAATAACTCGATTTCGCTAAAAATGGGCCAGAATCACTGTTTGCACCTATGAATTGTTAGTAACTGTTAATGAACATGGAAACCCTAATTTTTTTGTAAAATTACAAGATTACCCTTATAACATGAAAATGACCGTTTTGCCCCTAGGTAAAAATGACCATTATACCCCTAGGGTTTATGTATGATTTTAATACATGGGATTTTGATAAACATGGTATATATGATATGCACATGACATGTATGATATGCACATGATATGTATGATATGCACATGATGTATTCATAAATGCATTGGGTTGGGTTTTTATATGAATGGAGGAAGTGAAAAAGGGCTTATGCCCCAGTTATTAAAGGGCTTATGCCCCAGTTATCAAAAGGGCTTATGCCCCAGTTATCAAAAGGGCTTACGCCCCAGTTATTAAAGGGCTTATGCCCCAGTTATAAAAAGGGCTTTTGCCCCAATTATTAAAAGAGGCTAGGCCTCCAGTTATATGATAAAGCAGCTAAGCTGCCAGTGGAGAGTTATGGCGGGGTAGGTCGAGTTAATCCCCACATGGTGTGTTGGTTGGTACGGGTGGAGAGTAGCGGATGGTGGGTTGAGTAGTCTCCTCAGATGGGTTTACATTCTTTCATTGACATTATATGTGATATTGAAATGGGCCTATGGGCCATATCGTTTACAGTAAAGGCTTCGGCCCAGTAATATGAAATTTGAAAAGGCTTCGGCCCAGTGTTATGAAATATGAAATATGAAAAGGGCTATGGCCCAGTACATGTTTGAGATTGGATTTGGGCTTAGACCCAACAGGCTGTTATTGTTTTGGGCTCTGAAAGGGGCTTGTTGCACACTGAGTTTCCAAACTCACCCCCTTTCCTTAACCTTGCAAGTGAGCCTTGAATGTGGGGACTTGGGCCGGAGGGGATTGAGAGTGGCCACGGTGATCGCCTTTGGACCTTTAAATAAGCATTGGTTTTTAGTTAATTTCCTTTAATTATTATTTATTTTTGGGTTGTAATAAGGCCATTTTTAACTTTTCTTTTATTTCTTTTCGGGATTATTTTATTTTTAATAACTTCAAACCTGGTTGATAATTGTTCAAATGGGCTATACTTAGGACGTGTTTTCAAAGCGATACTTGTTCTCAAAATATCTCAACACCACGATTAATCGATTTATCAAATACATCCTCTTAAACAAATTTAAACTCGATATAACAAAGTGTGGCTATGGTTGTGGGCATGTCTAGGATTGGATCCAATCAAAGAGCTTGGTACTTAAGCAGCCTTCATGGCTCACCTCCTCTGTCTCGAATACCTACCTAGTGTCCAGCTTCCATACACTTTGTTAACTCAACAAAATATATGGTTTTTAAAACACTAAAATGGAACGTGGGTTTTCAACTCCAACGTGGCACGTCAGATTCGGCCATAACGTCTGGGCCGGGTTTGGGGTGTTACAGTAAACGTGTAATAAAACTTGGATAAACGTGTAATAAGCAAGTTTGAGCCTCAATTGTGATTTGCATGTTCTTCCTCTTGATGTGGAGGTTTAACAGAGAAAAAGTATGCATTACAAACTAGCAAGAGCAACAAGAAATACAAAATTTGATAAAGTATATGAATCTAAACCATTGTTCTAAACTACCTTATCGACGTTGCACAACTAAGCCGAAATATGGAATTCCTCAACTAAACCCCCTTTTCAGCACCCCAAACCACTTCTAATATTTATTCCTAGTCCAATAACATGTATTCCAAGTGTTAATTTCATCATTTAAACCATTTTCCAGAAAAAATCATCCATGTTCTTGATCAAATTCGAATTTCTCAAAATTGATCCATAAAACGTGTTTGATCTTTTGGTTTAAGATTAAAAACCAATTATTAGACCTATTTTGAGCTTAGACATCCATTAATATTTGGATTCCAACTCAAAATTAAAGATCCACCATTATTGATCCTCATGTTTAAGAAAGAAGAAATTAAAGTTGAAAATCCATTATAATCACTTTGATTAAAAAAATAATGATTGAAATCAACTTAAAAACAGGTTTAGAGTTGAGAATTACCTTTAATTGAACTCAAATCATTGATAAGTTTGAATCAAAATGCTTAAAGAAATTCGGATGACTTTTTGTCAAACTTTGAAAATTATTTCGAGAGATTTTAGAGAGAATTTTGGGAGAAAGATAGTTTAATGAAAACAAGCAAAAAAAAAGAGAGGAAAAGATCATAATTCAAGTGAAAAATGAGTGAAAAGTGAAGTAGTTGTAGAGTTTTTAAAACTGAAAACCCCCACCTAATTTTCAAAAGTTGGGGAATTTGCCACCAGGCCACTTCCCCTATTCCCTCCGAAATTTCAAAAATATGATTTATTTGTTATAAAACCTCTTACACATTTCCCTTATTTTTCAAATTAGTCAAATTTAATTATTATTTTAAGTCACGCAATTAAACCCTATCTTAAATTATTTTTAAATTCCAATGTAACCCAAAATATTTATTTTTACCCAAAATTATTTAAAACCATAAAAGTAAATTTTCTAAAAATATTTTTTATTTTTCGTAATATTATTTACCGATTTTTAGATAAAAGTAAGCTAACTAATTAAGAATATAAATCGCTAATTAACCCGATTAATTCCCAATTTTCACTCAGAACCTGATAAACTTACTCGAAACTACTATACCTATTTTCGAGGCTATACAACTCTCTTCCTTTTAAAAGAAATTTTGTCCTTGAAATTTTCCTAAATTTCGTCCTTGAAATTTTCCTAAATCGAAGACCAATGGAACCATCTTATTGCGTAGCACCTTGACCTAATGGTCTAGGATCGCAACTGGTTCCCCTTCATACGAAAGTTCAGATCGAGCCTCAATCTCCTTAATAGGAACAACATGGGAAGGATCCGATCTATACTTTCGTAGCACGGAAACATGAAAGACATGGTGAATGTGCTCAAGCTCAAGAGGCAACAGAAGACGATAAGCAATCGGTCCAATCCGCTTAATAACCTCTTAAGGGCCAATGAACCTTGGGCTGAGCTTACCATTTTGCCCAAACCTCAAAACCTTCTTCCAAGGTGAAACCTTCAAAAACACCTTATCACCAACCTAATACTCAATATCTCGATGTCTCAAGTTAGCATAATATTTTTGTCCATTTGAAGTAGCCTTCAACCACTCACAGATAAGTTTCACCTTGTCCTCGATCTCACAAACCAAATCAGGACCCAAATTCCTCTTTTCCTCTATCTCAGACCAGCATAGTGGAGTCCTACACTTCCTACCATAAAGTGCCTCAAACGGAGCCATTTGAATACTTTTCTTATAACTGCTGTTATATGCGAACTCAGCCAACGACAAATGTCGATCCCATATGCCACCAAAATCGATAGCACATCTCCAAAGTATATCCTCAAGAATCTAGATTACTTTCTCAGACTAACCATCTGACTGTGGATGATAAGTTTTATTGAATTGAAGCTTCGAACCTAAAGCCTCATGCAACGTCTTTCAGAATCTCGACGTAAACCGTGGATCCCACTCCGATATGATAGAAACTAAAACTCCATGCAATCTGACAATCTCCTTAATGTAAAGCTCGGCCAACTATTGCAAATTGAAGGTCATACGTACAGGTAAGAAATGCACACACTTCATAAACCAATCCACTATTACCCAAACTAAATCTTTTCCAGATGGAGTCAATGACAAACCCGAAACAAAATCCATCGTAATCTGCTCTCATTTCCACTTTGGAATCTGAATTAGCATAAGTAACCCAGACAGATGTTGATACTCATCTTTAACCCTCTGGCAGACTAAACATCTAGCAACAAAATCAGCTACGTCCTTCTTCAACCCTGGACACCAATACAAAACCCGAATATCCTGATACATCTTGTTCCCACCAGGATGCATAGCACATGAACTTCTTTGAGCCTTGGTAAGAATCAAGTGTCTCAGATCCTTATTCATCAGAATACACATCCGACCTCGAAAATAAAAAACACTATTAGAATTGAGATAAAAATCTCCAAGAACACCCAACTTAACTTGACGGATACGATAAGCCAAACTCTCATCAAACGATTGTCTCCCTCAAATCTACTGTGCATAGGTTAACTTCACCTGAAGCTTAGCCAACAAACCACCATCCTTGGAAATCGAGAAATTTGCGAACATTGCCCTTAAGTCAATTAAAGACTTGCAAATCAAGGCATCAACAACAATATTTGCCTTTTCCAGATGATACTTAATCACAGAGTCATAGTTCTTTAGCAACTCAATCCAATGCCTCTGTCTCAAGTTCAACACATTCTGGGTAAGGAGATACTTAAGACTCTTGTGATCAATGTAAATCACACACCTCTCACTATACAAGTAGTGACGTCAAATCTTGAGTGCAAAGACTACAGTAGACAACTCTAGATCATGGGTCAGATAGTTACACTTATGCAGTCTCAACTACCTCGACACATAAGCTACTACCTTTCCCTCTTGCATCAGCACACAACCCAATCCCTTGTAAAAAGTATCACTTAAAACAATATACTCCTTACCAGAATCTGGCTATGTCAGTACAGGAGCTTCAGTCAAAACCGACTTCAGCTTCTCAAAACTCTTCTGCCTCAGTCTACTTAAAGGCAGATTTTTTCTAAGGCACCTTCATGAATAGAGCAGCAATACTCGAAAAACCTTGGCGAAACAAAGATAGTAACCAGCTAAGCCCAAGAAACTCTTGACCTCAGACACAATCCTTGGAGGCTTCCAATCCAAGATCACCTCAACCTTCTTCGGATCAACCCAAATACGCTCGGCTGAAATGACATGACCAAGAAAAACCACCTTATAAAGCCAGAACTTACACTTGCTCAAGTTAGCATACAACTGCTTCTCCCGCAAAACTTGAAAAACCACTCTCAAATGCTCGTCATGCTCATCCTCTGAGAATACACCAATATATCATCTATTAAAACCACAATGAACCAATCCAGTTAGGAATTGAATACATGGTTCATCATGTCCATAAATGCAATAGATGCATTCGTGAACCCAAATGCCATGACAAGAAAATCGAAATTCCAATAACAAGTCCTAAAAGTCGTCTTCTTAACATCTGCATCTTTTACTTTCAACTGATAGTACCCAAACCTCAAATCAATTTTAAGAAAATCGAAGCTCCCCAAAACTTGCCAAACAGATCATCGATCCTCTGAAGTGGATACTTATTCTAGATGGTCAACTTATTCAACTAAGGATAATCAATGTGCAGCGTCAAAGTCTCAAACTTCTTTTTCGCAAACAAAACAGATGCTCCCCATGGCAACATACTCAGTCGAATGAAACCCTGGTCTAACAAATCTTGCGACAGAAGTTTCAACTCTTTCAATTCCTTAAGTGCCATACGATAGGGTGTAATTGACACCGGAGCTGTACTAAGATAGAGCTCAATATTGAACTCAACTTCTCTATCCGGTGGTAAACCAGGCAACCCCTCAGAAAACACATTCGAAAAATCATAGGCAGCTCGAATCTCATCCAATCTCAACTCCTTACTATCAACATTCAGGATACAGGTTAGATAAGCTTCGTAACCTTTTCAGACCAACCTTTCAGCTCTAAGAAAAAAATCACATTAGAAAGCAACTTGAACTTCTTTCCAACAACAACAACTTTGGAACCATCCGCGCAACACAAAGTCACCATCTTTGCTTCACGATCAACCTTCGCCCATTGCTCGGTCAACCAATCCATCCCAAGGATAACATCAAACTCCCAGAACGGCAATTCTAAAAGATCTACAGGAAACACTTGTCTCTGAACCATCAGAGGACAATGACGGTAAACCCGATCCTCCACTACACTATCACCTAGAGGGCTCTTAACCTTAACACCCATCCTATATCTCTCTACAGGAATCCATAACTCTCTAATTACATCACTCAGAATAAATGATCTCGTAGCACTCGAATCAACTAAAGCTAGAAGAGGAAAAGACTGTAGCGCGAAAGTACTTGTGATGACATGCATGGCCTCTCTAGTTCAAGGCTCTCTAAATGTGTAAACTTTGGCTGGACCTCCATTACCACCCCTAGTAGTTTCACGCTAACCAACACCTCTACCAACATCACTTCTAACACGGCCCCTCGCTCGAGCTAGAGCAGGTGCAGCAGCAACAATAGTAATAGCAGGTTGGTCTCAAACCACTACTGCTCTCCTCGGGCAATCACTAACATGGTGCTTCGTCGATCCACAAACAAGACAAGCATTAGTCATCCTCTAACACTCACTAGGATGACGATGACCACAATACTCAAGTAACGACCATGCAACAACTCCTAAATCACCTGTACCAGCCTCAGCTCTAGTGGCCTGCTTATCCTAACCTCCGCCTGTAGCACCATGTCATCCTGACCTCCTAAAATGACCTCTCTTGCCCTTCTGACTAGATCCACTAACAAACTCAGACGTCCTCTTAACATCACCAATAGAAACAACATTGGGTTCCTCCCCCAAAATCTCCTCTAAAGCATGTGTAACAACCTATTTTTCAATGAAATCGGAACAATGGTTTCGGGACCACAAATCTAACCCAAAATATATTTTATTTTTATTTTACCATATGGCCCGTATGATAGAAATGATGTGTGAAAATTTTGATATTAAAATTTTATTGATTTAGTGCCTAATTACGAGAAGGACTAAATCGCGTAAAATGTGAAAGTTGAATTCTAGTAGCTATGAGGATCAAATAGCTATGGAATTCAAAACTTAAGGCCCTTATATGGTAATTAGACCATTAATAAAAGTATGTAGGTTATTATGGTGACTCGTCCATGGAGTTATAGAAAAAGACAAGGGACTAAATTGGAAATACTGAAATACTTAATTAATTAAAAGATGAAAAGAAATTATATCATCTTATTTTCATCATCTTCAACCTAAAAACACATGGAAACCCTAGGGGAGATAAAAGAAGCTTTCAAGTCCTAATTGGATCCGGACAACACTGATTCGAGGTTAGATCGAGGAAAAGAAAAGATTTCAGATTAGTAGACTTTTACGAGAAAAAGTGTCAAGGTAAGTTCGTGTAACTTAATCGGGCAGGTAATTATGTTAATTGAATGTTGTGTTTGTATGTAATGTGATTTATGTTGATGTGCTTATTTTATGCTATGATAAAAAAATTGATACATGCTTGAAATGATGAAAAATGGGTTAAGTCCCGATTGAATATTGAATTCCGATGAATGTATATGCTTTCTCGAAACTAATAAGGTCCTGCATTGTTGCGAACAGGATTTAGCTCAGACAAGTAATCCCAATAACCTTGTTATAAAAAGGATCTAGCCCGGATGGGTAATCCCGATATAATACCTCTCGAGCATACATTATGGTTAGGGTTTAGCCTGGACTGGTAACCCTAATTGAGCTTTAGTAAGCATACGCTATATAAAGGATTTAGCCTGAACTGATAATCCTGTCATACGACATATGGCTGATGAGTGCGTTTCTTAGTTATGTACCCTAAGGGGTAACCTTGATAAGAATTGACGAATTAATAAATCATACACCTCGAGTGTACTATTTGAGCCTTTACCAGAATTTCAACAATTCAACGGACATATAACTCTTGACATGGCACAAGAACTTTGAGATGGATTAATAATGACTTGAAAGAATATTGCTTGATGAGCTCATTTATGTTACTTGATTTATACGAATAGTTTGGTGACTAACATGTTTGATGGAATGTATATGATTAGGCCATTTAGCCAAATGGATGGAAACATAACCTTGTATGCCTAGATTTTAATAAATAAGATTGGGTAAGTTTAGTTTCTGTTATACGAACTTACTAAGCATATAATGCTTACTCCTTTTATTTTTCCCCAATTTTATGGTGCTCGAAAGCTCGTGAAGATTGAAAGATCGTTGGAGCATCGTCACACTATCGTCTAGCATTTTGGATATATTTAGTGAAATCATTTTGGTACAATGGCATGTATAGGGAAACTTGGCCAATAGTGGCTTGAAAATGTTATTTTGTAACCTAGCCATTAGGATGGCTAGTAATGGCTTATTTTGGTATGATCAAGTAGTTTATGATGTTATGTTCACATGTGATATGTTATGAATATATTATCAAAGGTTGCTATTGCCTAAGTTAATCCAAGGTAAATTTATAATCATTTATGCATGTAGTGGTATGCCTTGTTAAATGATGAATTGGCCTACTTTAAATGTTTGAATTGGTTGAGTGTTTTATGTGCAGGTTTTTGGGTGATTTTGAGTGAGAAATGAAGCTAGGAAGTGGCCAAGTTACCTATACATGCCATTATATCAAAATAAGTTTACTATTTATACCAAAACAAGTTAGTGGATAGTGTGATGATGCTCCAACCGGTCTCCAACCTTCACAAGCTCCCGAGCACTATAAAACAGAGAAAATAAAACCTAGTAAGCATTATATGCTTAGTAAGTTCATATAAAAAGAATTAAAACTTACCAATCACATTTAATAATATTAAGCATAGAATTAATATGCTTTCATCATTTTCACAAATTTACCTAAACACATATACTCAATCAAGCAAGTTAATCATATAGAACATTTATACATCAATTAAACATAGATGAGCTCATCATATAAATTCTTCATCAAATATTTCAGAAGCATTAAGGATATATTTCTATTTATTTCATCATTTTCTCATGTCAAGAGTTTTATCCGTTGAATTATTTAAATATCGACGGATCCTCAAATAGTACACTCAAGGTGTACAATTCTATAAATCGTCAATTCATAATCAAGGGTACCCATTAGGGCACATACTCAGGGAGCATACTCTCGAGCCACACATCAGGATACTCAGATGAGCTATGTAACCATGTAACAGGACACTTATCCAGGTAATCAGGAACTTATGAGAGTTTTTACTCAGGAAGCTCTTAGAGCCTTTCAGATATCTCCAAAGAGATAATATCAGGAAGCACCGGATAAGGTAAACAGAGAGTTTAAGTGAGCTTATTAGGACGCTTATGAAGAGTTGCATTTGTGTTCGCATTATATGTCGGATCACAACTGATTGAAACATGTATCAGAATGCTCACAAAGAGTTGCGGTAATGAACAACAAATGCAAAATCACTACCGATCAAGATGCTTATAGGAACTATGTATTAGGATGCTCGAGAGGCCTATATCGGGAATTCTCATCCGAGCTAAATCCCATCTGGAACATATACAGAATCACATTTCATGTACGGGAAATCACATGTATCCATCGATTTTTAATGTTCAAGCGGAACTTATTAACTTTATAACATTTTCAATCATATAATCTTTCATGTACATTTAACATACATATAAATCACATAATTACGTTATTCAATTCAAACATATTAACATGTATAATTAAGCTACACGAACTTACCTCGATAATAGTTTGTATAAGAAAATCTACTAATCCGAAACTCTTTTTTCCTCGATCTAACTTTGAATTTGCGTTATCCGAATCTATATAAATGAATTTAATCATCAATTTCTCACATTTCATATTAAATTGAATTCAATTTATACCCTAGGTAAAATTACCGTTTTCCCCCTAAACTTTTCATAAATTCCAATTTCATCCCTAGGCTCAGAAAATGAAATTCATGTGATTTATTCCTTATTCCAAGCCTAATCAACTTTCAATATTATCTTTATAGCACATGTATTCTATAAAATTCAAATTTTTTCTTTCATTTACACAACTTTACAATTAGTCCCTAAACACATTTTCATCAAAATTCACTTTGTAAAAGCTATTTATCTATAAACAACCTTTCATTTTCTAACATAAATTTCAAATTTTCAGCATATTCATCCATGAAATAACTTCTATACTTTGATAAATTTTCAAATTAATCCCCCAAATAGATAAATTAGATTATCCAAGTTTCAAAAATATAAAAATTACTAAAAACGGGGCTTGAATACTTACCCAATTATGCCAAAAAAGCTTGTTTTCTCTTTCCTAGGGTTTCCATGGAATATTTGGGGAAGAAGATGATATAAAATGATTTTTATTTCTTATTAATTATTTATCATCCATTAATTTTTCTCTTTTCTAATTTAGTCCTTGCCTTTTTTAATTTTTCCATGGATGAATCCTCAAAAATATCTACTAACTTTTCTTTAATGGTCTAATTATCATATAAAGACCTCAAGTTTTGAATTCCATAGCTATTTGATCTTTTTAGCTACTAGAATCTAACTTTTACATTTTATGCAATTTGGTCCTATCCGTAATTAAGCACACAATCGATAAAATTTTCTCATCAGAATTTTCTTATGACATTCCTATCGAAATACTAACCATGCAAAAATATAAAAATAAATTTTCTTTCCAGCTCGGATTTTTGGTTCCGAAACCACTGTTCTGATTTTACTGAAAATAGGTTATTACATAGATATTGCTCTCCCATAAACTTCATCAGGAAAGACTCTAAGAAAAAATCCTAAGCCACTCTCTCGCATGCAGTACCACGCTCGACAGTCATCCACCAATGATGAGCCTTATCTACAAGAAATGACACGGCACATCTGAGCTTATCCTCGTTAAAACAACCCATCTGACAAAGGATACGAACAAATCCTTCTAACCAATACTCAGCAAAAGTAAGATCTCCACCCATAACTCCTTGAAATTCTTTACCACCTAGTGCTTGCAAACACTCTAATGGTAACCCCTAACGAATAGGAGCAGCATTGGCACCAACAATACAATTCAACGCCTTGACCATCTCTTACATAAAATGCTCAACTCGACCCATTTAAGCATCATCTGTGGCATCATCATCTAGACTATAATGTTTGCGTCTCTGAGGCATAACGTAAATCGTATACTAAAGAAAAAGTAGAGAAAACATACTAGGAGTGAGTAGCGACAAGTGATCCAATGTAACAGCCCATTTTTGATAAAATCAAAACAGTGGTTTTGAGACCACAGATCCAAGTTCGAAAAGGAGAAAATATTTTAATACTATTTATGATCTACAATATGATAATAAATTGTGTGAATATTTCGTAAAGAAATTTTATCGATTACATGTTTAATTTGATAAAGGACCAAATTGCACAAAGTGCAAAAGTTGAGTTCTAATAGCTAAAGGGATTAAATAACTATAGAAATTTAAACTGGAGGTCCTTATATGGTAATTAAAGCATTAAAAATACTTAGTTGTTAAGGATGATGATTCATCCATGGAAAATAAAATTAAAGAACATGACAAAATTGGAAAGATGAAAAATAAAGATGATAAATAATAAAAAGATGAAAATATAATCATTTATCACCATCTTCCCCAAATATTTTGCATGGAAACCCTAGGAAAGAGAAACCAAGCTTTCTTGGCCAAATTAGGTAAGTATTCAAGTCCCGTTTTTAGTAATTTTTATATTTTTGAGATCGGGACAACTTAATCTAGCTATTTTAGGGATTAATTTGTAAAGTTATCAAAGTATGAAAATTTTTCCATGGACTAATATGCTGAAATTTTAAAATTTATGGTAGAATATGAAAGGTTCTTGATAGATAAATAACTTTTACAAAGTGAATTTTGATGAAAACAATATTTAGGGACTAAATTGAAAAGTTATAAAAATCATGGAAAAATTCTAAATTTTATGAAATACATGGGCCGTAAATGTTACATCTAGAAATTTAATAGGCTTGGAACAAGGATTAAATTTTATGAATTTCATTTTTCGAGCCTAGGGACAAAATTGTCATTAATTAAAAGTTTAAGGGCAAAATGGTAATTTTGGCTAAGATGTGAATTGGACTGAATTGAGTTCAAATTGTATTAAGTTGATGTTAAATTTACTCGTATAGATCCGGATAGACCAAATTCGGAGCTAGAACAAGGAAAAGAGGAAAATTTCGGATTCGTAGATTTTATGTATACGAACATTTGTCGAGGTAAGTTCGTGTAACTAAATTGTGTATATTTATTTGCTTGAATTATATGTTGTGTATGTGAATTGTATAAATATCATATATGTATGACATTGAAAACATATCCGAAAAAACCCGATAAAAGATAATGCCCGATAAATGATAAATGATTAAAAATGTTACTTTTATGCTTGAAATGAATGTGAAATGTGTTTAAGTATTGTGAATATTATAAATGTATGAAATAATCAAATTCCTGATAATGCCTGAAAAATGTTAAGTCCCGTTTGAATAAATGAAAGTCGATGGATACATTATTTTCCCATATTAATATAAGGTCTTGCTTATGTTGCGAACGAGATTTAGCTCGGACGCGTAATCTTGATAAAAGCCCTCTCAAGCATCCTATTATATAGTTCCTGCGAGCATCCTGATCGGTAGTGATTTAGCATGTGTTACGCACTACCACAGCTCTTTTTGAGCGTCCTGATATGCGATCGGTTGTGATCCTGCATATAATGCAGACACAAATGTAGCTTTTCATGAGTGTCTTGTTAAGCTCGTTTGAACTCTCTGCTACCTTATCTGATGCTTCCTGATAGTATCTCTTCAGAGATATCTGATAAGCTCTATGAGCTTCTTGAGTAAAACTCTTATGAGTTTCCTGATTAGCTCGAATAAGTTTCTTATTACATGGTTACATTATGTGGCTCGAGAGTGTACTCCCTGGTTATGTGTCCTAATGGGTACCCCTGAATATGAATTCACGGATCCTAATTTGTACACCTCGAGTGTACTACTGTGTATCCATCGATATTTGGAATAAATTCAATGGGTAAAAATCCTAACATGAGAAAATATGAATAGGAAATGAATTATTACACGTATCTGCCTAAAATACATGAAAATGATGATAAATGATATATGGAAATATGAGATGATGATAACTGTACATGGAATTTATTTGATGAATACATTCATTCATGATTATAGATTTGTACACCTTGAGTGTACTAGTTGGTGACATTGATATTTCGAATGATTTAATGAATAAAGTTATGATACAGAATAATCTGATCTCGAGATAAATTATTATGAAATTGAACTTGTAATACAGGGATATGATTTGTACATGTTACATGAATACATGATGTGAAAAGCATATGAATATGGAAATCTGATTATTGTTGAGCTCATATATGTTTCTTGATGTTATAGTGGAATGTATAACTAACATGGGTGATGAGGATATGTGTTAGGGCTCATGATTCAGTTGACTGAATATGCCTTGTATGTTTATATCGAATTTAAATGGGTGGTAAGTTTATTACCATGTTATACGGACTTACTAAGCACAATATGCTTACTCTGTTTTATTTTCCTTTGTCCTATAGTAATTCGGAAGCTCATTGGATTGGAAGCATTGGTGAAGATCACTCACACTATCCATTGGCCCATCCTGTTATATATGGTAAATTAATCATGGTTATAATGGCATGTATAGGTTAATTAGCCAATGTTGGCATGTAAATATTTAGGTTATAACTAGCCATTGGAATGGCTAGTGATGGACATGCATGGTATATGCTTGAAATGGTTGATTGGTAAAAATTATATTGGCATATTGATGATCGAATTAAGTTAGCATATTTGATAAAATATGTATATAAGTGAACATGGTAATTTAAGTAAATTTGTATACTTGGTTATATGAGGTACAATATCCTGTACATGACTTGGATTTTAAGTTGGTTTAAATGACCTATATTGACTTGTGAATATGTTAAAGTGTTGGTATAGATGGATGAAAATTTGGGGTGAGAAATGTGGCTTGGAAAATAGCCTATTTTTGTCCACATTGGCAGAGACACGGGCATGTGTCTCAGTCGTGTGTGACACATGGCCCGGCACACAAGCGTGTGGCTTGGCCATGTGACCCCTACACCTACACACGGCTTAGCACACAGGCGTGTGACTTGGGCGTGTAACCTAAGTCAGATGGTTACACGGTCTAAGATACGGGTGTGTCCCTGGCTGTGTGAGCCACACGGCCTGTCCATACGAGCATGTGACCCCTGCACCTAGGAAAATTTTTAAAATTTCATGAAAAATTTTCTGAGTACCCAGTTTAGTCCTGACCTGATTCTAATGCACGATTTGGGCCTCGAGGGCTCATATAAGGGATTATATGATGAAATTTGATTGAAATTTGGGCCTTGAGGGATCATATAAATTTTGATAATGCTTTGTAACCCTGTTTTGGCAACGAATTCGAGTTAGAGGTGTTACATCGAAGACTTAACTAAGTATAATTTCCTATGGGGCATTGTGATCCCAAATCTTACCCCATAAAATAGTTTATCTCACAAAGAACATGCATAGGCAAAACATACAATTTCAAGCAATATTTACAGATAGGCTAAACATCAATATTACATAACCCAAGATCTCTAATGTTTAACAAATCTAGGCTAACTAAAGTTAAACTTGTAGCTCTAATACTACCAAATGTGACACCCTAAACCCGACCAGGACGTACTAGTCCGAATTCCAAGCGTTACATTAGCCATTGAAGTGACTCTCCAGCTAACAACCACCCGACGCACACCCCAACCTTATGACACCTCATTTATGACTAATTAACTATCATTTATTAAAATAGAAGCAATTTATGAATCATTTTTAAACTTTTTTCCAAGTATTTAAACCTAAAGGTATTTTGGTCATTTTACCACCTAAGGTTAAACTACCTCAATTTTATTTCTAAATAGTTACAGACCTTTTTTTAGTCAAATTATGCAAAATCTAAAATTTTTAGCTTAATTCGAGTTCATTTACTATGTCTAATTCAAGTTTTATTATTAGGGACTAAATCGTAACTTTTACAAAATTTTAGTACATTTTCCAAATTAGAAATTAAAAGTGTTTCTACCAAATATTAATAGTTACAAGACTAATTCTAAAATATTACCAAGTTTCCCTATCATTAAAGGCTTCAATTATTCTAATCAAGTTTTAGGACTACATTATAAATTAAGCAAATTTAAATATTAGATTACAAAAACAAAAATCAAACCTCCAAAAATCGACACGCCCATGTGAAAAGACACACACCCTTGTGCAAACCACTACACCTATTTTGTCAAAATTCATTTTAATTACCCGATTTTACATATTTTCGATTTACATATTTTACTTACCCATTGAACCTGAAATAGCTACAATTAATTACCATAAACATAAACACATCTCCAATTTAATTTCTTTACAACAAATATGTAACAATTAATCAACATTTAACACCCAATTACATGCTTAGAAAACACCAATTAATTCACACAAGCGACATACCTTAGTCGCAAGCAATTTAGTCCATGCTAAGCTTCAATTAAACATTGTTGGTATAAGATACATGCTTCATACACCGTGTTATCAACCACCGTATGAACACTCATCAACATATCTAAATCAAATCTAAATTAGACATAAAATCATGCATTAAAGAAATTATAAAATTACCAAAATTCAAGTCCAAAATTTAATGTCCAATGTCTATTAGAAGTAAAATAAAAATAGTCCCAAAAGCATCACAATTCCCCTATATAATCTCTAAAGTAAATTTCTTAAGCCACTACTGAGCCTTCCTTTGGATCGTACTTGCATTAGCTTTTCGACTCCTTACGCCCGGAAATTCTCTGCATGAGATGTGAGGGTATGAGCTTAAAAAACTTAGTGGATGATAGAAAAAACAACAAGTAGTTTGCACCCAATCATGCATAAATTAAAGTAATTAAGCATTAAGTTTTCAGTCACAACATGTTAACATTTCACCTTAACATCACATGCTATTTAAAGAATTAATAATCAATTTTTCCATAACATGTAAAATCATCTTTTTACACATAAATATTCAATTATATTGGCACAATCAATTAATTATATTGGCATAATACATCCATGGTTATAAGTAAACATGTGATCATACATTGGATAAACAGATCTTCAAACTCCCACAAATCAAATGCAGTCCTCTAAACTAAGTGGGCCAAAGCCACACGCTCCCATATAGTGCCTTTAATAACCCAATGAGTGGAGACTCAAACTCAACACTCCCTTATCTACTCCAAACAAATTAGTCCACCAAGTGCCATATTCTCACAATATCACAAATAATGGTGAGTACTCACAAATTCTATGACATGCCAACTATATCCAATGGATCCACCATACAATTTTGCCAATATAATCATACATACAAGGCATAAGATCTATTGTTTACTCACTTAATTTAAGATGTTAAAATGCAAGTAAAAGCATGCTGCTAAGCAATTTTAACATCAATAAAATTAAGCATAGAATATCATTTTTCCCAATATTCATAAACCAATTAGAACACATTTATCAAATGTTCAATAAATCAACAATTCATGCTCCAAATATCAATTTATTCCATACAATTTAATCATGCTAAAAGCATAATGCACAACTTACCACACCAATTACCATTTTTCTCTTTTATAAATTAAAACCTATTTTTGCAAATCCAACCATCCAATATGCAATTAAGTCATTAATAACACCAATTAAACCTTTATTTTAACTCATAATTAGGTCAATTTTCCAAATTTCCCTTAATATCACTCACCTCCACACTTAGCTTTTTAAGCAAAAATGTGTTTAAACAAGCAAGTTTGAGCTTCGATTCTGATTTGCATGTTCCTCCTCTTTATATGGAGCTTGAACAGAGACAAATTATGCATTACAAACTAAAAATAGAAACAAGAAACACGAAATTTGATAAAGTATACAAATCTAAATCATTGTTCTAATCCACCTTACCGATATTGCACAACTAGGCCGAAATATGGAATTCCTCAACTAAACACCCTTTTCAACACCTCAAACCACTTTTAATCTTCATTCCTAGTTGAATAACATGTATTTTAAGTATTAATTTATCATTTAATCCATTTCATAATTTTCCAGAAAAATCATCCATGTTCTTGATCAAATTCTAATTTCTCAAAATTGATCCATAAAACGTGTTTGATCTTTTGGTTTAAGATTAAAAACCTCTTATTAGACTTGTTTTGAGCATATGCATCCATTAATATTTGGATTCCAATTCAAAATTAAAGATCCACCATTGTTGATCCTTAAGTTAAAATCCATTATAATTACTTTAATTAACAAATAATGATTAAAATCAACTTAAAAACAAGTTTAGAGATGAGAATTACCTTCAATTGAACTCAAATTATTGATTTGGAAGTTTTAATCAAAATGCTTGAAGAAATTCGGATGACTTTTTGCCCAACTTTGAAAATTATTTCGAGAGATTTTAGAGAGAATTTTGGGAGAGAAAAGGTTTAGATCTATTCTCTGATATTTGGTTTATGAAAACAAGAAAAAAATGAGAGAAAAACCTTTCAATTCGGGTGAAAAATGAGTGAAAAATGTGGTAGTTGCAAAGTTTTTAAATTGAAAACCCCCCACTTGGTTTTCAAAATTTGGGGAATTTGTCATCAGGCCACTCCTCATTTTCCCTTGTTTTACAATTTGCTCATTTCCCTGCAAAATTCTTAAAATATGGTTTATTTGCTATAAAACCTCTTACACATTTCTCTTGTTTTTCAAATTAGTCACATTTAATTATTATTTTAAATCACCCAATTAAACCCACATTTTAAATTATTTTTAAATTTCAATTTAACCCAAAATATTTATTTTTGCCCAAAAATTATCTAAAACCATAATATTAATTTTTCTAAGAATATTTTTTTGGAATATTATTTACCGATTTTTAGATGAACTTAAGCTAACTAATTAACCCGATTAATTCCCAATTTTCACTAGGGACCCGATAAACTTACCTGAAACTACTAGACCTATTTTTGGGGCCTTACGTTATATAGAAATTATCTTAAAAAAAATTTACATGGATAAAGCTCATGCATTGAGTACCCCAATGGTTGGAAGATCACTAATGTGAATAAAAACCATTTTAATCCTTATGAGGATGATGAAAAGATATTTGGTCCTGAAGTACCATGTCTTAGTGTTGTAAGGGCATTAATGTATTTAGAAAACAACACAATAGCTTATATAGCATTTATTGTAAGTTTCTTAGCAAGATTTAACTCTTCTTCAACACATAGACATTGGAATAGAATTAAGCATATATTAGATATCTTAAAGGAATAACTGATTTGGGATTATTTTATTTAAACCATTTAAATCTCAATTAGTTAACTATGTAGATGTTGGATATTTATCAAATCCTTATCGAGCTCGATCTCGAATAGGATATTTATTTACATGTGGAGGTACATCCAAATTACGACGTTCAACAAAACAAATATTAGTCGCAATTTCTTCAAATCATGCAAAATAAGTGCAATGCATGAGGCTAGTCGAGAGTGTATTTGACTAAGGCTACTAACTTGACATATCCAAAAGATGTGTAATTTACCTCTACAGGGAAAAGGCATCAACCATTTTATACGAAGATAATATAGCGTGTATAGCTCAATTAAAGGCAAAATACATTAAATAAGATAGAACAAAACATATGTTAGCTTGATAATTTAACTTGAAATCACCCAAGGGGGTGAATTGGCCTATTAAAAATTTGGGGTTGCTAAGAAAAGGAGAGAGACAATGAACACTTTAATTTGTAATGGTTCGACCCTAATTGTCTACTCCAGTACCTTAGCTTTACACAACTAAGAATTTTATCAAATTCACTAATTTGATAACCTTTGAGAACAATGTTTAACCTTACAATCTCCCTTAAGATTTCTATCCAAAATCTTAAGATTGCAACTCCTTCAAAATTTCTACCCAAACCTTAAGACTCAAACCCTCTGAAAGAGTAAATACAAATAGAAAACTAAGAAGTAATCCTTACTAGATGAGAATGTTTGACGATTAAGCATAAATAAACAAGAATACACTTAACCTAAAGAATAACAATGAAGGCTCACAAGTGTGTAGAAGGAAAGTATGAAATAATTAAGAACTGAGGTTGTATTGATTGATCTTTAGGCTTGATGGTTTCTCTTATTGTTGTAGGGTCTTTGAAAGATGTTATTTATACCCTCTAATTCAATTCCAACCGTTATAGTTGTTGGAAACATGAATAAAATTGTTAGGGATGAATATACCAAATCATTAAATTCATTTGCAACAAAAGGTATCAATATTTTTTCTACAAGTATCAATACTATTAGCATTTAATTTCTGATTCAGTGACCATTAAAATTAGTATACAACGATACCAAAGACAATTTATCGATACTAGGTAAAAGGTATCAATACATTTTGTAATTGACTAAAAATAAAATGTCAATTTGGTATTGATTTTAGAATAGGTATTGATATTTTGAAAACTATCAATACTTGGCCAAAAAGTATCGAGAGCAATACAGACTTGTTTTAAAACAGTTTTAACTTGATTGAAAATGTTCAACTCAATTGAATCAATTTTAACTTGATTTTATCATTTTATAATTTTGTTCAAATTTAATTTTTATTCAAAAACATTTTAATTTGTTATATCAAAACATATTATCAATTAAAGCTAGGTATAACAACATATTTTCTTGAAATTATTCTTCACTCATGATCTTGAAAAGAAATGTGATATTGAAAATCAAAAAATTCATTCTAGTGATAATTTAGCGAATCTATTTACCAAGACATTATCAACCACAACATTTGAAAGGTTGGTATACAAAATTGGATTTGCCGACTCAAAAATGTTAAGTGACAGGGAGCCCAAAATATGTTGCACTCTTTTCCTTTAACCAAGGTTTTGACTTATTGAGTTTTCTTAGTAAAGATTTTTAATGAGGCAATGTACAATAAGAGATTTTGTATTATTTTCTTTCATTAGGTTTTTTAACCCACACGATTTTTCCTAATAAAGGTTTTAATAAGGCACATTTTTATTTAATAGATATTGAAGGGTAGTGTTGTAAATACATTAATAATGGATGTCTATGACCCCTTAAACCTTTATTAAAGTGATAGATAAAACTCTTTGGTTCGTTCATGACCATGAGATGTTTTAATGAAGCAATTAAGAAGGCTTCATTCACATGTATTTAATTGAATGCATAGGAGTTTATAAATAAAGCACCTTGTAAGTGAAAGTTCAATATGAAAATTCTCACGTACTTTTCATCTTCATTTTACTTGTTACTATTGTTTTCTTAATTTTTCTATAAAAAAATTTTCATTAAAAATTAGTTAATAAACATATTATACATATTTTTCACCAATTATAATGTGACAATTGTCACAAACCTAACTACGCTAAAACTAAAACTTACCGTAATTTTGCCAATACATTTCTATAGAATATATATAATGACTAGCTTGTATTCCCGTGCGATGCAGATCAATTATGTATATTAAATTTATAATAATTTTATAGCATTAGTTTTTGTTTGAACTTTTTAATGGATTGCTTCAAATAAATATTAAAAAATTTAAAAAAATAATGTAATTACAAAATACTTTTAAAAATATTTAACTAATTTAAAATAACTTATATTAATGTTATTTAATTTTGAAAATATTTAATATTAAATTAATACAAAAACTTATCATGGTTTGAATATTAATATTAATATATTATAAATTCAATAATAACATTGTTAATTTCTTACAATTTTTAGTTTATATATTGTTAAATTAATTTTATTTTAAAATTGTTAATATTCGATTTTTATAATTTTATATTTATCTTTACACTACTTTAATCAATGAATGTAGTTAAGTCCTATCATTAATTTCTTAAAAACTCTCCTCAAATTGATCAACTGTTGCTGCCTTGTTTCATCAAATCCCTGAAACTCATCCTTCAGCTTCTCTCAAGCTTAAAATTACACTACTACCGATCAAGCAGTACTCTGATAGGATAATGGCCACAGTCAACAATATCATATTTCTTGGAGAAGAATTTAATGATAGAAGGATTGTTGAAAACACAATCACAACCCTTCCAAAGAATTATGAGTCAAAAAACTCTTCATTGGAGGATTTGATGGATTTGTCAACTATTTCATTGTCAGAGCTGATAAATGGCCTTCATACACAAGAGCAAAAAAGTGTTAACAGATTGGAGGAGCATCCTAAAGGAGCCTTTCAGGCTAAAAGCAAGGAAGGCTCGAGCTCAAGCTATAAAGGAAAGAAACCATGGTCAAAAAAGAAGAGGCCAAAAAGAGATGCTGGAAAAAAGAAGTTCCAACTATGCATTCACTGCAAAAAGTCCATAGACTTGGAAAGATGTTGATGGTTTAGACCTGATATCTAATATAGAATTTGTAAACAACTAAGCCATATGGAGAAAGTTTGCAATAACAAAAGAAAGCCACAATAGTAGTAGAAAAATTAAGTTCAAGCTCAAGTTATTGATGACAATCAAACTCAGGAGGAGCATGTCTTCACTGCATCTTGTTTTGCAACTTCTTGTAGGGTAAAAAAGGATTGGTTAATTGATAGTTGTTGCACATATCATATGCAATCAAATGAAAGAATGTTCAGGGAGATTGATACCAACTTTTTTTTAAAAGTTAGGATTGGGAATGGGAAACTCATTGAAGCCAGAGGAAAAGAAGAAGTTATGATCAACACTTTCTCAGGTACTAAAACAATCTTAGATGTCCTCTTTGTACTTGAAATTGACCAAAACTTACTTAGTGTTGGCTAGATGCTAGAGAAATATTATTCTCTTGTTTTCAAAAATAAAGCATGTATGATTATGGACTCATCTAGTCAAGATTTAGTAACAGTGGCCATGGTTGACAAATGTTTTGTCCTAGATCTAAATCAGAAAATTTGAAGGCTTATGTTGGCTTAGTTGATGAATTATGATCAACATAATTCAAACCAACCCATTTAAGGCTTATGTTGGCTTAGTTGATGAATCATGTATCACATATTAAACCCATAATTCAAACCAACTTAAATGGCCTTACATATCAACATTTACAAGCAAAATCTCATGACTGATATCATAACTCAAAACATACCAAAATGACACTAGCCTATACAAGCCATATACCTAGAGGCCCGCCAGAAATGTGGGAGGATTTGGACAAAAATATAGGCCCAAAAAATGGGCTTGGGCAAAAAATAAGGCTCGTTTAAAAAACGGGTCGGGCCTCGGGTAAGGCATTTTTGGCCCGGGCCTGGCCCGGTCCTGCCCGAATTCACTAAATGACAAAAAAAATCTATTTTTTAAATATTATTTTCTTATTATTTTCTCCTATTTTGCTACTATTTTACTATTATGTTGCTACTATTTTGTTGTTATTGTTTGGATATTGTATAAAACTTATTTTATTGTTAATTTTTATTATTTTAAAGACATTTGCTAATTTTATTATTATTTTATAGGCATTTGCTTGTTAAGTTGCATCTATTTTAGTGTTATTTAAATATATATATTTTTAAAATTTATTTTTAATTTGTTGAGAAATATTTATTTTGATGTTTTTAGTATTTTTATGGTTTATATATATATTAAAATTATATAAAAATAATATAAAAATTAATATGGGCGGGCCAGGTCGGGCTCGAGTTTTAATATTTTTATTCTGGCCGGGCTTGGGCAAAATTTAGGCCCATTTTTCGGGCCAGGCCGGACCTAGGCATAGCAAACAGGCCTAAATTTTTAGTTGGGCTTAGCCCCGCTCGCCCCATGCACACCTCTACATATACCATATATACAAAGCTCTAAAAATACCAACGAGATGATCGATAGTGTGACGATGTTTCCCGATTATCCCTAAGTCCGAGCTAGGTTCGATAATCTATAAAACAGGAAAAGAACACACAAAATAAGCTTTAAAAGCTTAGTAAGCCATATACAAAAAAAGTCATCACATAAACAATTACATATCAATTCAAATATGTTTAACATAGGTAATATCATTCAAATTCACAACCCTTTCCATTGAATGTATATTCAATGTATTAATCAAGTTCATCAAATATTTCCCCTTTTCAATATTCGTATGAATTTCATGCATACCTGAGTCACTTAGCTCATTCACATATTCTTTCTCAACTTGACTTTGCCTGTTGAACCATTCGGAATCATTAAGGATAGTCGAAAATCACATAAGCTCGTACAATGCCATATCCCAGATATGGTCTTACATGTTATCACATATCGATGCCACTGTCCCAGACTGGGTCTTACACTAAATTGATTAACGATGCCAATGTCCCAGACATGGTCTTACACGTAATCTCAATATGATGTCAATGTCCCAGACATGGTCTTACATGTAATCACATCTCAATAACCTAATGTCATGACATTCGTATCCTCTACTATTCCTAAGGTTCGTACAGGACTTTCGGATGTCGTAACTTCATCGATTCATGCTCGTATTTGCTTATTCGGCATTCAAAGCAATTCATAGCAATTCAATGATAATAAAACATATATAATTCAATTCAAAGACATTTATTTTCATATGAACTTACCTCGTGTTCGGAATAAACGGACGGAATCAACTATTTGTCAACTTTCGTTTTTCCCCGATCTAGATCCGATTTCTTTCTTTCAAGATCTATACGTATTTAAAATTAATCTATTTAATCACCAATTCAAACAATTTCATCCACAAACACATAATTTAGCCAATTTGCACTTTGGTCTTAAACTTTTACATTTCTTGCAATTTAGTCCTTATTTCATAAAATCACAAATTACACAATTTCTTTCTAATGTCATGCTAGCCGAATTTTCATAGTATACATATTAGCCCATATTTATCATTTATTCATACATTTAACAACATATTTTCCTCTTTTCACAAATTAATCCTTTTTATGCAATTTCACTAAAAATCACTTTATAAAACATAATAATCTATCAACAAATACTCATTTTCCATCATCAAACATTTAAGAACTCAAGCATTCATCAATGGAAACTTTCAAAATCCTCAACACTTTCAAAAATTGAAGCATGGGCTAGCTAGAACACGAAGCAACGATCATAAAAACATAAAAATCATCAAAAACTGAGCTCAAAACATACCTTAATCAAGCTAGATTAGTGTTGAACCCTAAATGCTCTCCAAAGCTTTATTTTCTTTGTATATTCAGCCAAAAAGAAAGAAAATAAGCTAAATTTTGGCTTTTTTTAATTAAATTAACCTTAATAACCAAATTACTATTTTACGCTTAATTAAAACATTAACTAAACATTTAATGGTTGGTCATTTATGTCAAATTCCACTAATCATGGTCTAATTACAACATAAGGACTTTCATTTAATAAGCCATGATAATTAAGCACTTTTAACAAGTGGAATGCAACTTCTGCATTTTACACGATTAAGTCATTTTTCTCAAATTGAGCTATTAAACAATAAAATTAGCTCACGAAATTTTCACACGTTTATATTCACATTCTATAAATACCAAAAATAATATTAAAATAATTTTACGACCTCATATTTGTGGTCGCAAAACCACTATTTCTTTTTAGCTAAAATCGGGCTGTTACAAATCTTTTCATCAAGAAGATTATTATGAATAGGGATGTGAAGTTCAATGAGAGAAGTGGATGGAAATGGGATGGTATAGATGCCAATTTTCTTGAATAAGATCAGCAAGAAAAAGACCTACAGCTAGCTAAAGATGAAGTTCAAATTGATGAAAGGTTTGATGACACACCTGTTATAAGTACAAGGCCTATCACTGATATTTATCAGAATGTGATTTGGCCATTTTAGAGCCTTCAAGTTTTGATGAAGCTTCCAAATATTTCTGTTGGAAAGAATCTAAGGAAGTAGAAATGAATATGATCTATAAAAATGATACATGGGAACTAGTTGATAAATTAGTCCATAAAATGGTCATTGGTGTGAAATGGGTATTCAGAACCAAGTAAAATGCTGATGGGTCTCTGAATAAGCATAAAGCAAGATTAGTTGTAAAGGGCTATGGAGTTGATTTTTTAGAAACCTTTGCATCAATTGCAAGGTTAGATGCCATAAGTCTCTTATTGCTTTTGTAACGCCCCTAACCTGTATCCGCTGCCAGAATAGGGTTTCAGAGCATTACTACCACTTGCAAATCACTAAAAAAAAATTCACTTAAATACTTATCAATTCAATGCATCAATAAATATATTACCATTCAATCAATGGCTTGGCACTTGCCTAAGCATCAACAACAACACTTGTTAGTGTACTTACACTTATTTCATATAAATTCTTATTTTCTCAATATGTCATATTTGAATTTAATACTCGTCTTAACTTACATATTTTCCTTATGTTAACATATAAAAGATAATCTCATATGTACATGTCATGATACATATCATTCTCTTACCGCTTCTTTAATAACATATATCATTCATTTCAAGATATCAACATTTCATGCACCATCATTTCCTTATATCTTAGGTATATTTATTTAGGTAATGGTTCGTATTAAACTTAACATAATTTAAATTCCATGTACCTATACTTATTTCATTTATCTATCTTATAAATTATTTCATACAACTATTTTGTCCATTTATTTCCATATGACCAATTCCTGTAAACATTTCACATTACCATTTTGTATAACCAATTCATTTAACCATTTGTTATATTACCTGAATATTAGTTGTTCAACAGATATCTTGGCGTTTCTCTTCCACGATCTTATTTATCTTCGACATGATGCCATAGTGTCTTTCAACTATGGTCTTACTCATTTTCTGTCATGTTGCCATGGTATCATTCAACCATGGTCTTATTCTTTTCCCCGTCACGTTGCCATGGTATCTTTCAACCATGGTCTTAAACATTTCATGTCACGTTGCCATGGTGTCTTTCAACCATGGTCTTACACATTTTATATCAGGTTGCCATGGTATCTTTCAACCATGGTCTTACACGTTTCATATCAGGTTGCCATGGTATCTTTCAACCACGGTCTTACACATTTCATATCAGGTTGCCATGGTAACTTTCAACCATGGTCTTACACGTTTTCTATTAGAGATCACACTCCCGCGAACCTCATTCTTACAGTAGGATTACCAGTCCAAGCTAAATCCCCTGTAATATAAACTCATAGAGTATTGTCGGGATTACCGGTCCGAGCTAAATCGCAACGACAATTACTCTAATGAGCTTGGATCTGAATTACCATCGAGCTAAATTGAGACCCTAATTCGGATTACCGTCCGGGCTAAATCCATTTTCCACATATTCTTCGGGAGGGCTATATCAGGATAGGATCACCCGTCCGGGCTAGATCCTTTTTACCGTCAATTCCTTTTCAGAGATCCATCGAATTTTCCTTCCATTCAACAGGGATTTATTTTCAAGTTATATCGAGTATTTACCAATATTTCATCAATTATCATAAATTGAATATTCAAATCATATTTTCATTACATAACCACATATTTCATGTGTTTAAAAATACAATTCAAGTTACGCAAACTTACCTCATTGATTGTTCGTGTTTATGATTTCATTATTCTGATATATTTTCTTTTCCATGATCAAGTCTCGTATTTGTGTCGTCCGGATCTTTATAAATAAATTTGATCATCATTTTCATTCATTTCATATTCTAATGCATTTAATTAATGCTCCAAGCAAAAATTACCATTTTGCCCCTAAACTTTTAATTAATGAAGATTTCATCCTTAAGGTCAAGAAAATAAAATTCTTGCAATTTAATCCTTATTTCCGATTATTATTATCATACATATCGATAATGATCCATGAATTCTATAAAATATCAAAATTTTTCACAATTTCAACACTTTTCAATTTAATCCCTAAAACATGTTTTCCCCCGATCTTGAACTGAATTGATAATTTCATTAAATTTTGTAATTTAAATAATAAAATAATCAATTTCAAGCAATTTAGTTATTTTTGACATTTTTACAAAATTGCCCATAAAGTTTTACTTTTATTCAATTTAGTCCCTAAGCCTAAAACATGCAAATTAGCCATGCTAGATGAATATTCATACATATTTTCCTCCTCCTCCTCTCCATTCCACATCCTTAATTTATATAACATGCAACAAGTAACATATTCAATAATTTCACTATTTACTTATATGTACATTCAAAACTGTCCATTTGCGTCATAGTCACTAAATTATTTATATATTAAGCTACAGAACTCGAAATTAAGATCCGTTAAATTTTTATGAAACTAGACTCACATTTCTTCTTACCATAAAATTTTCAGAATTTTTTGTTTAGCCAATTAGTACAGTTTATTCATTAAAGTCTCCCCTGTTTTGCTATTTGACAGTTCTGACCACTCTTCACTAAAGTTTAATTATCTCTTTAAACAGAATTAAAATGATGTTATAATTTGTTTCTTATAAAAATATACTCATTAAGGAATTTAACCATATAAATTATGTAACAAAATTATTTTTGTATAATTTTTAGTGATTTTTCCAAGTCAGAACAAGGGATCTTGAAATCATTCTGAACCAGTCTCACAAAAATATAAATATCTCAGAATACAGAATTAATTTACTTTCTCTATTTATTTTATATAAAAATAGACTCAATAAGCTTTAATTCCATATCACCCTTAGCTTCTAATTCAATTTCTATCATTTTTGGTGATTTTTCAAAGTTAGCCTATTACTGCTGTCTAAAACTACTTTAGTGCAACATATTGGTTACCAAGTTTATAACACTCCTATTTCCATTTTCTACCATATTTCCCATTATTTTCTCTCATTTCCCTTCACTAATAACCTAATATATCAAAAACATGGAACCATATAAAAGAATACTCTACATTAACATCAATTCCATGCTTTTTCAACAATATTAGACTTAAAAATATATTGAAATCTTAATGTTCTTACCTTTTCTTATTAACTTCAATCTTTAACTTGATTTTTCTCTCTCCTCCAGCTTCTATTTCTTGAATCCAACTTGATATTCTTGCTCCCCATCATCTCCTTGCTATCTTTCTCTCTTGATGGCTATGGAAATTCCTTGCTATCTTTCTTCTTACTCTTTCTCACGTTGGTTTGCATGGAAAGGAAAGATGATGAAAATTCTTCATCTTTCTTTCCTTATATACTAAATAAATAATAATAAAATAATATTAAATATCTCATAAAATATTAATAAAATAATATTTATCTAATTAATTAATTTAAAATATCATCAACATAATCATTACATTCTAGAATTCTCTCTCTTACTAATTGACCATTTTGCCCTTCATGATCTTTTAGAATTCCATCCTTGAGTCATCATTTAATTTGGTAAAATTACAATTTAATCCCTCATAGTTCTTCACTTATTCAATTTGGTCCTAATTTATCCATTTTCCTTAGTTTCTAGATCATTCTACCCTTAAAATATTTACACTATTGGTCCTTCAACTTTTCATATTTACACTTTAACCCCTTAAGTCTTGAGTATTTACTCTTAGGCAACAAAACTTTTCTGACTTTTACAATTTAGTCCTTTCCTGAATCAAGATATCATAATTTACTTCCCAATGTTGCCATAATTCAAAACTTCCCTTTTTATCACTTTATTTCCTTATTTTATTATATTAAAGATAATATATTACTGTAAAGATTTTCGGGGTATTACAGCTTTAGCAACTTAAAACCAGTGAAAAATAAATCAATTAGATGTAAAATTTTCTTTTTTGAATGGTTTTCTCAAAAAGGATATTTTTGTTGAACAACCCAAAGGGTTTAAGTGACTGAAGAGGAAATCAAAGTTTACAAACTTAAGAAGGCCTTGTATGGCCTAAAACAGGCTCCACGAGCCTGGTATGAAAGAATTGATGCTTATCTGTCTAAGCTTGGGTTTGAAAAAAGCATTAGTGAGCCAACCCTTTATATAAAGAAGTTTGAAAATGAAACTTTGCTAATTGTGTCACTATATGTAAATGATTTGCTTGTGACTGGCAGCAAAAAAGAGCTGATTGATGAGTTCAAGAAGCAAATGCAATTTATATTCAAGATGTCTAACTTAGAGGAGATGACTTACTTTCTTGGCATGGAAGTATTCTAGACTCAACATGTCATTTTTATAAGTCAAAAATTATTTTCCTTGAAGATTTTGAGTAACTTTTGTATGGAAAATTGTAAACCAGCTATCACTTCAATGGCACAAGGTGAGAAGCTTTCTAGCAAATGTGACTATGAGAAAATGGATAAAAAGGGTATAAAAGCCTTGTAGGTTGTTTACTTTATTTGACAGCATTGAGGCCTGACATTATGTTTGCAATCAACCTTTTATGAAGGTTTATGCATTCCTATAATGTAGTTCACTTTAAAGTAGCTAAGAGGGTCCTAAGATATGTCAAAGGAACTTTTAATTATGGGGTGAAATTTTTGAAATCTAAAGAACTTGATAGCACTAGAAAGAACATAGGTTTTCCTCCTTACTTATTAGTTAAATTGTTCCCATTTAGTTATCTTAGCATATATTTTAGCATTTTCAGTTTAGTAAATTGCATTTTATAACTCAGTGAATCCTATCCTATTTTATCCTTAATTTTGCTATCTTTTTGCATTAATGTCGCTGCATGAGTTAATTCCAAATTGCGTCCAAAATTGTCATTGCACCTGACAGCTGTCTAGATAAGAACTAAAAATGCGTGAGCTGTCCATTCTAGTATAACAACCTGTACATAAAAGGATAGAATAATTCTGAGGAAAGGACACCTATACTGTTAGAAAAATGACATAAAAGATTGGCATGAGAAGAAAAATAAAAGGGGGAGAGTTTTTATTTAACCATCATCTTCTTCATCCTACCTTGAAGCTTGCGATTATGGCAGCTTAAGTCTCTCACAGGTGAGCCAACGTGAAAATTAATGCAGATTAGCTTTTGACAAGGAGACCTAAGTGCAAGACAAGAGGGAATAGAGAGATTCAGTCAAATTGTCTAGAAATAGTATTCTCCACTCGATTTTTTCTTATTTCTTTCTACTTGCTGGTGATTACTCTCTATTTACTGTTTGTATAGAAGTACACATGAATTCTTAATTAGATGTCATCTTATTCAATCTTGGTTTTATTGTTTAATCTTTGGGGTTGAATATTTATTAACAAGGAAGTGTTATTGGAGTCACTGACACTGTAAAGTGCAGTGACAGTT
Source organism: Gossypium arboreum (assembly GCF_025698485.1). Classification (NCBI taxonomy): domain Eukaryota; kingdom Viridiplantae; phylum Streptophyta; class Magnoliopsida; order Malvales; family Malvaceae; genus Gossypium; species Gossypium arboreum. The sequence goes on along the minus strand of NC_069075.1, from coordinate 88,375,175 downwards.
CGAACCAACAAGCATTACAACGGAAGTTGAGTGACGATTAGAGGAATTTAGTCCAGCTGTTCTTAATAGTGCCATATTGCCATCATCAAAAGGTGGGGTTAATGTGCATGTTTAATTCTCAGATTAAATATAGGAGTAATGCTTGGTAAGATATACTTTGAAATTTATTGCCTCGACAATCACCTATCATTTTTTTACCTTGTGAGCACTTAGTATTTTACTGAAGATTCATGTTAGGGATCCCAATTTATCATTATCATATTTTATTTTATTATTTTCAAGTTGTTACTCTGACTATCCTCACAATTTATCTCGTTTTTATCTAGTTATTGCACTGATATTAATAGACAAAAGACAACCATCCCTGTGGGATCGATATATGACAAAATCCAATCTGTCTACTATATTTGTATGAACAACGTACGCTTGCACATTATTGATGTGATGTTAAACAGTCGATTAGAGCTCAAGCTAATTGGGTATTCAGACAGTGACTGGGCCGATTCAGCTGATGATACGAAGAGTACTTCGGGGTATTTTTTTCACTCTAGGCTTAGGATTTTATTGTTGGACCTCGAAGAAAAAAATAGTGGCACAATCAACAACTAAAGTAAAGTACATTACAGCTACAGAAGCTGTTAAGCAATCCATTTGGCTAAGAAAACTTTTGAATGCTTTGAATTTAAGTCAAAGGGAAGCAACATATATCAAGGTTGATAATCATTATGCTAGTACAATAGTAAAGAATCCGGTGTTTCATGGTAAAACAAAGCATTTCAAGATTAAATTTCACTTTGTAAGGGGAACTGAGCAATGAAAGGAAGTTAATCTGATTCATTACAGTTCAGAAGATCAGTTTACTGATATTTTAACTAAGCCCTTATAACTACCAGTTTTAAGAGTTTGAGAAAGAATATTGGTGCCTACTGCATAGAGGCCAAGGAGGAGTGTTGAATGTTGGCCAGCATTGCAACGACAAAGTCTTTTGGTGCACAACCATGCAGCTGAAACTTTTGTTATAAACAAACTAGTCTAGTTCAGTTGTAATTTGTTTTGTTGATGTAAAAAAGGGCTAGTTAGATGATTTGTTTATGTTTAGATATGTATCTAGCTAATAAGTCAACATGTTTATGTGAACAAGTAGTGTTTCGTAAGTTTCATTTTTGTTAGTGGGAGTTGTTATGTATTTGGTAATGTTTGTAACTTAAAATTTACATTTCTTTTGAAATGGATGATAAGAAAAATATTTTCAGCTTCTTGTTTATTTAGTTTCTCATTTTTCTTTGTTCTTTGTCTTTTGTTGCTAATAACCTCGACAAATGTTCTTTTAAATCGATTCATTATTATTTAAACCGATTGTTTATTATTTAAATCGATTCATTGTGGTTTAAATCGATTCTTTTTTGGATTAACTCGATTAAAAAACCCAACACATAAGCTTAAGTAATTGTAGGTAAGTTAAAAATTACAATAGTGAAGTATTTAGAAAGTGATGTTTAGAGATGGAACTAAATACGATCTATAATACCATGAGAAATTGAATGAGGAAGCTAGGATACATATACATAGTTAATAATTTGACGTGATAAGTGTAAAGGCAAGTATTAGTATAAATCTAACCGTGACTAAGTAGAATAAGAGCATAAAGTAATCCTAAAGTCGATTAGGATTTAAAAACGTAAATGAAGCAACATACAAATAAATGTGATAATAATGGGAAGTATATGGATTGTGTTGTGGTAAATGAGAAAAGTGAGATAATTTTGGCGGTAGTGCCTATACTAAATATGTGGAATTATGATAGTAGCGTAACCAACATGGAAATCTTACAGTGTTGAACTAAAGTATGACTAGTAGAGTTAAAATTGATGCTAGACTGGATTTGACCTTAGAGAATGAAAGTGGGATTGATACTCGATTAGTAGAATCGATAAACGGAATTCAAGCGAAAGTGAAGCAAATACATGACATTGGATGTAAAGTTATGTGGTAATACCGAGTAAGTGGAATGGATATGAACCTTGATCATGAATAGTTCCAAGGAATGAATAACATATATGTTTATAAATTAAAGATTGATGCCTGAGTATTTTTTATATACAGATATTATAATGAAATGAATTTTGTGATGCATGCATAATAATCAAATATCTTGATGAGTTATTCAATCGAGATTAGGTATGTAAGTAGATACATCAGGGAGAAGAACATTATCATACAGTAGTATTTGAAGATTTGATAGAGAACAAAAGGGTATCATTGAGCTTCCAAATTATGTTATTAGTTTACAGGACATGGTAGTACACAATTTTAAAAGGTAAATGGAAAAGATGGGACAATACGAAAGGGATAGAGTAATAACCTCATCATGACAATGAATAAAATGAATTTAAGTGATGGCTATGAACAAATTAATTTTCTTAAATTGGAATAGAAACACGATATTGACAAAATCAAGTCGCATTAGGAGCTTGAAAAGTATCAAGGAATGAAGGTAGTAGGAGTAAACACCATTGTGTAATTGGATGTAATAAGGAAGTCACCTGGGATTTAGAAGAAATGATGTGTAATCAATACCCTTATATGTTTTCAGGTAAATTTTGCGGATAGATTTTCTTAAAAGAAGGAAGAAACGTAATTATTCGATTTTTAGGAAGTGTCAGAAACTTTAATTTCAAGACCATTTTTCCTAAAACCAAGAGTGCTCAAATATTAAATTGAGATAAGTATGTGTAACACCTATATCCCAACTCCGTCGCCAGATTAGGGATACGAAGCATTACCATACAAAACAGAACATTAAATTTCAAAACAGAATCAATTATGCAACTTAATGTTAACGTTTAATAACTTAATCTAATCATAGCAACAATACACCTATGGGCCTTAAATCGAGCCTAAGAGGCCCTAAAAATAACTTGTAAACAATTAGGGGACAATTTGAAATAAAACAGAAAAAGTTGTAAAATATTGAAAATAGAGGTCACAGCCGTGTGACCTAGTCCAAACCGTGTAGAGATTCAAAGGTTGGACACACGGCCATGTCCCAACCCGTGTCACCGCCCATGTAGGTATTCGAAATAGGGTCACACGATCGTGTTATAGACTGTGTGCCAAACCATGTGTGCATTCGATGATGGGTCACATGGCCGTGTCGTAGGCCATATGCCAAACCATTACACACTGACTTGAGACACACGACTATGTCACGGTCCATGTGAAACTTGCACCTAAAAACAATAATGGCACATGACTGTGTGACAACCCATGTCCCAGGCCGTATGCAGCATAAGTTGCCCCTAAAACAAACCATTTAAAAACCAAATCTTGCACACCAAGACACACCAATACTACCAACATTTACATGTTTAAAACACGATTAAAAACATCTCAAACATGATCCTATACCTAACCAATATGCCATCAAAAGGCTCCTTAAATCACACATCAATTCAATTCATTCAAAACCACATTATACCCTAAACACACATCACCGCACTCACACATCATTGAGCCATTTCAATCACATATGAATAAGTCATAAGCCATATATTTACAATGTACTTAAAAGTGATCAAAATACATAAACTTGCCTATGCATTTACAAGTCAAAGAAAAACATAAACACAAAAGGCATAACAACATCAAGTTGTTCAAAACTCCTATTACATATAAGTTCTATGCATGTCATTTATAACCATAGTCAAAATAATTAAAACTAACAAAGTGGTTGAGGAATAGTGTGATAGGGATTCAACAAGATTCCAATTGATCGAGCTTCCGATGATTTACAAAACAGAGAAAATAACTACGTAAGCAACTAATTCTTAATAAGTTCGTATAATAAACTCAAACTTACCGAATATGAAATGATAAATCATTCAACCATGCTTGGTTACTTTCTTATTCACAAAAATCCACATAGTTAGTAGATAACTTAAAAATATAATATATATGAAACATAGCATATATTATGAAATGAATTCCATACATCTATTTTTCATCACTTGTTTAATTGGTTTCCTTTTCAATCCATTTGCACATACTAAAATTTTCATTTCATATGATCATTAACATAAATAATTTCATATACATGTCTTTCTATTAAAATTTACTTACCCATTAAACTATATAGAATAGCATCGGATACTCGAGAATACTCACACAAAGTGTGCTTTTTAATGTAACTGTAACTTTTTCAATAGCGCTCACACGAGCTGTAGGTCGGGATGTTAGCTACACGATGCCGCTCACACGAGCTGTGGAGAATCCATAACAAATGCAGGACTTCAGCCGTCGATAGGACATCCTGAGCCAGCACCCGAAACCATATAATCCCTAATGACATGTCATTTGTATCCTAGGTATTCTCAAGGTTCAGACGGGACTACTAAACCATCAAATATCCAAACCATCATAATATTACCAACTTAAATTATATCTAACATAACAATAAATAACATACAATCCAAACAATAATTAATAAGTTTATGACTCATATGAATTTACCTCAATCACAATGTTTGTTATAGCAAAGTCGAAAACTAATCCGTAACTTTCACTTTCCCTCAATTCAAGTCCAGTTGATCTTTTTCTTGATCTAAATAATAATTTCATTAAATTAAATAATTCAAGTAGTTTAACATCATTAATTCTAGCTTAAAACCCATTTTAATGTAAAATTATGAAATTTGTAATAGCCCGGTTTTAGCTAAATCAGAACAGTGGTTTTGGAACCATAAATTCGAGGTAGTAAAATTATTTTAATATTATTTTTGGTGTTTATAGCATGTGATTATATATGTGTGAAAATATAATGAGCTAATTTTACTGTTTGAGTGCTCAATTTGATAAAAGGACTAAATTGCGTAAAATGCAAAAGTAGCATGCTATAAGTTAAGAGTGTCTAATTGCTATGGCTTATTGAAACAAAGGTCCTTATGTTGATATTAGACCATTAATAGTATGAGTGGAAATTAATGGACATGGTTTATGTGAAATAATAATGTTTTAAGTAAGGTTAAATTTGTAAATTAGTTAATAATGAATTTTTAAGTAAAACAAAATCAAAATATGGTTTGATTACCATCTTTATAGCCGAATTTTGAAGGGAGAATAAGAAAAACTAGGGTTCTTCATTCGGCCTAGTATATTCAAGCAATTAAGGTATGGCTTTCATCCGTTTTTGATGATTCCTATGTTTTTGTGATCGTTGCTTTGAGCAATAGTTAGCTCAGGGACTAATTTGCAAAAATTATTAATGTTTTAAAATTTTCATGTGTTTTTGAATGTTTGATGATGAATTATGAAATCTTGGTGATGGATATCCATGTTTTGTAAAGTGATTTTGAGTAAAAATGCATATTAGGGATTAAATTGTGAAAATTGTAAATTGAGGGGTTGAAATGTGAAATAAATGTAAAATATGGGCTGGTAGGGGTATTATAGTAATTCAGAAGACATGGGTTTGAATTGAATTGGTGTAATTTTGAGTTTATTGAAATAAGGACTAAATTGTAAGAAATGTGAAAGTTAAGGGCCAAAGTGCAAATTGGCTTAAATATGTGTTTTTGGACTAAATTGATTAAATCAATGAATAAATAAGTTAATTTTGAACTCATATAGATTGTAACACCCTATACCTATAACCCACGCCAGAGCGGAATACGAGGCAATTTATGCTATAATGATTTCAATACAATTCAAATACATATATTATTAATGTAGTTGTACTATTTACATGCAACTTACCTCGGATTACAAAATGTGATGACTAGTCGATTTAATCGATTTGTTTGCCTTTCCCCTCGTTTAGATTTGGATTCGGTATTTCTTGATCTATAATAGCAAAATGCACTTATTTAGACACTAAATAAAATTAGGCAATCAAAATTTCACTTCTTCGGTGAAATGACCATTTTGCCCCTAAGTTTGAAAATCAATTTTTATCAAATTTATTTGTATCTTAAGCTTAGACGAACCCTTTTTACTCTTATAGCAACTCCAAATTCCCACTATTTCACATATTTAACATCTATTTTACAACTTATGCAAAATGGTCATTTTAGGTGTTTTCATGAAAAATCCTTTCACAAAAGTTGTTTATCACCCAACTAAGCTTCATATTATTCCATAAAATTTTAGAGAACACCCTAAATGCTCTCATGGAAAAACCCTAGACTTCCAACCATTTTGCAAAATAGTCCCCTCATTTGAAAGCTTATGCTATAAGGGTTCTAAAATTACAAAAATCATCAACAAAGGTATAGAAATCACTTACTTGTGAGAGGAATAAGTTGCTAAAATAATTATAAAATAATTTATTTGACTCTGGATTTGAGGACCCGAGACCACTATTCTGACTAGCCCTAAATTCGGGTTGTTACAGAGATCCTGAAAGAAAGAAATCAAATTTAGATCGGGGGAAACTGAAAGTTGTCGAATAGTCGATCCAGTTCATTTATTCTTAATATGAGGTAAGTTCATATGCAAATAAATGTCTTTAAATTGAATTATACATGTTTAACTATCATTAAATTATTATGAATGTTGAACGAGCAAGTACGAGCAAAAATCGACAGAGTTACAACATCTGAAAGTCTCGTATGAACCTTACGAATAGTATAGGATACGAATGTCATGACATTAGGTTATTGAGATCTGATTACATGTAAGACCATGTTTGGGACGTTGGCATTGTATTGTGATTACGTGTACGATGATGTCTGGGACATTGGCATCGTTATTTGATTTCATGTAAGACCCTATCTGGGACAGTGGCATCGATATGTGATAACATGTAAGACCACATATGGGATATGGCATTGTACGAGCTTTATGTGATTTCGAGTATCCTTAACGATTCTGAATGCTTCAACGGGCAAAGTTAAGTCGAGAAAGAATGCGTGAATGCGTTAAATGGCTCAGGTACGTACGAGACTTATACGAGTAATGAAAGGGAAGCATTTGATGAATTCAATTATGATATTCAATACGTGTGTAACGCCCCAATTTTCGGGAATTCTGTGAATGTTGGCATAGGCTTAATTATGTTATTGGGCCTCTAGAAGGCCCAAGCTTAAGATAGAACCCGGCAATTTTAGTTAATTTTTGTTTCATAAGAAAAATGGGGTGAAATTATGAAATAGGACCTATGTGAAAATGTTTGAAAATGCTATAGGCTAAATTGAAGTGGCCAAATAAATAGGAGTGCAAAATAGAAGGATTTACATGACAAACCTCCCATTTTACATGAAGTGGCCAGCCATTATGTTGTTGTAGACAATATGAGCACTTGATATCCATAATTCATGGTACAAATTGATAATGGGTTAGGTAAATGTTCCATGATAATGGATTAGGTAAATATTCCATGATAATGGGTTAGGTAAATGTTCCATGATAATGGGTTACGTAAATGTTCCATGATGGGAATTTCATGTCTTTTGTATTAAAGAATTAAATGGATGAAATATGAAATTTTATTAAAAGAAAAAGGGGTGAAAAGAACAAAGTTTTGTCCATCTTAGTTCATCATAGCCGAAAGTTAGAGAAGAGAAAGGAGGGGAGAAAGCTCTTGAATGTTCGGTCACTTGGGGAAGAAAATTGAAGGTAAGTTCATGGTAGTTTGCTTCTATCTTGATGTTCATGAGTTCTTCTTGATTCTACCTTAACTCTTGAAGCATATTTTGATTTTTAGTTGTGTTTTGAGCATTTAGTCATGAATTAAATGAAGGAAATGGTTGTTGTTTCATGTTCTTTTGATGAAAAATGGAAGATAGGTGAAGTTGAGCCAAACAAATGAGCATGCATGTGCCTTAGATGCTAAAGGGAAAAATCGGCTAACATGTTGTGCTTTAAAATGATGAAATGGAGATTATACTTAAGTAAAATCATAGATATGTGATGATTGATTGGTGATATACATGTTTAAATAACATGCATGCAAGTTATGTGTGAAAGAGTGATTTGGTAATAAATCGCTTGGGACAAAGAGCGAGAACGTGACTTTGGAAAATCACCATAAATTGTGAGAGATGAATTAGAAGCTGAATAAATTATGTAATTAAAGCTTGTTGAGTCTAGTTTCAAATGAAATAAACGAGAACATATTTTGAATTCTGTACAATGAGAAATTTGATTCGTAATGAAGAGTGGTCGATTAGTCAAGCAAGTGAAACATGCGAAACTTTGAGAAAAATCGGTATTGATTGGCCAAACCAAAAATTCTAAAATTTTATGGATATAATATATATGAGTTTATTTTCAGGAAAAATTAACGGCACTTGAATGATTTAGTATTTGTTGCTCGGGAAGGCGACTTGCGGTGAAATTATGATTATGTGGTAAACATTGACAAAAATTTGTTAATGAGTTGGTTATTGATTTCTTATAAGCTTACTATGATCTGTAGGTGTGGTTGGCCGAATATTGTAAGGGGTTAATACGTAGTTTGTATTTGAATAGTTAGATTAACGTGTTAGTAATCCAATTGTAGGCGGTTCGTGTGTGGGTCTCGTCAGCATATCGTCACAAACAGGTGTGTAACTAACACCCTCTCATAGACTAGATTGGCAAAAGCGAAAAGCGAAATGCTTAGAAAAGTCGGTATTTTGGGAATTTTTGATGAAAAGAATGCTCGTAAGATAGTTGGGTTTGAATATTTGGTAATCTAAAGTAATAAACTGCAATATGCGGGATTTCGTACATTTTGATAATTTGGGCTTAATGGGCCAAAGATCGGGTTCATGGGCCAACGAGCCCAATTCGTAAGTATCTTGTGATAAGTGTTACGATAGTACGTAAATAGTTAGGTTATGCATGAAAACCCTAAAAGCAGCTAAATTACTATAATACCCATATGTATGGAAAATTACTGTTATACCCTTAGGTCCAACATTACCGTTATACCCCTAGGGTTAATTTTGACTGAAAAGCATGACGATCTGATTCTGTATGATGTATGCCATGATCATATATCTGTTGCATGGGGACATGGGTTATATTATGGAGGAAGCATCCTGGTGGCTATGCCACGATTATCTGATCTGGTGGCTCTGCCACATATATCTGATACGGTGGCTCGCCACAATATTCAGATCTGGTGACTTCGTCACAATATCCGCGACCTCATTGCGATTTCGAAGTGTGTAGCGGTTGGGTGGGTCGAGTTGTCTCCCACACGGTGTAAGGTTGGTACGGGGTGTATACGGTTGGATATGGTTGGGTTTACGCATAAACATGTAAATCATTACGCTACATTTTGGGCCTATGGGCTTTATTCAATACGCTCAGGCTAAGGCCAACTTATTCTATTTCGTGGTTTGAACCGATATAGGCTATGGTTGGGTTAATTTACACTGAGTTTCCCCAAACTCACCCTTTTATTTCCATCCACGCAAGTAATCCCCAACCATAGTGGGCTTGGAGTCGTGAGGAATTGAGTGGCCACCCGCTCAAAGTTTGATTTTCTTCTAGTGAATGGACATCTTTTTATTTACGTTTGAGGTTTTGGGCTTTTAAATGTAATAAGGTCTGCTTATTTATTTTGATGGTTTTATATGTTTTATTAAGATAGGTAATATTTATATTTAACTGTTGAAATTGGATAGCTTTAGGGCACATTTTCAAAAGCAAGAATTGATTTCAAAATAACACGAAAACAAGCAAAGCTTCCATAATGAAGATATTTTCCAAAATTAATCACTTTTCCTAAAAAGGACTTAATCAAATCAGTTTCCTAGAAATATACATGACGTTAAGGTATGGCAATGGTGGTTTGCATGTCTAGGATTGGATCCGAAGGGAGTTT